>NC_135883.1:166772237-167266043 GCF_964194155.1 Cetorhinus maximus
GGCAGCACTGGGGAGAGAGGGAGAGAGATGGGGAGGACTGGGGGAGAGAGACGGGCAGCACTGGGGAGAGAGGGAGAGAGATGGAGGACTGGGGGAGAGAGACGGGGAGGATTGAGGAGAGAGGGAGAGAGAACGGGCAGGATTGGGGAGAGAGAGAGAGAGAGACGGGGAGGACTGGAGAGGGAGGGAGAGAGACGGGGCAGGATTGAGGGGAGAGAGGGAGAGAGACGGGCAGGATTGGGGAGAGAGGGAGAGAGACGGGCAGGATCGGGGGAGAGGGAGAGAGACGGGCAGGATCGGGGAGAGAGAAGAGAGAGACGGGCAGGATGGGGAGAGAGGGAGAGAGACGGGCAGGATTGGGGAGAGAGGGAGAGAGACGGGCAGGATCGGGGAGAGGGAGAGAGACGGGCAGGATCGGGGAGAGAGGGAGCGACGGGCAGGATTGGGGAGAGAGGGAGAGAGACGGGCAGGATTGGGCAGAGAGAGGGAGAGAGACGGGCAGGATTGGGGAGAGAGGGAGAGAGACGGGCAGGATTGGGGGGGAGAGAGACGGGCAGGATTGGGCAGAGAGAGAGGGAGAGAGACGGGCAGGATTGGGCAGAGAGAGAGGGAGAGAGACGGGCAGGATTGGGCAGAGAGAGACGGGCAGGATTGGGCAGAGAGAGAGGGAGAGAGACGGGCAGGATTGGGGAGAGAGGGAGAGAGACGGGCAGGATTGGGGAGAGAGGGAGAGAGACGGGCAGGATTGGGGAGAGAGGGAGAGAGACGGGCAGGATTGGGGAGAGAGGGAGAGAGACGGGCAGGATTGGGGAGAGAGGGAGAGAGACGGGCAGGATTGGGGAGAGAGGGAGAGAGACGGGCAGGATTGGGGAGAGGGAGAGGGAGAGACGGGCAGGATTGGGGAGAGGGAGAGACGGGCATGACTGGGGAGAGAGAGAGGGAGAGACGGGCATGACTGGGGAGAGAGAGAGGGAGAGACGGGCAGGATTGGGGAGAGAGAGAGGGAGAGACGGGCAGGATTGGGGAGAGAGAGAGGGAGCGACGGGCAGGATTGGGGAGAGAGGGATGGAGCGACGGGCATGATTGGGGAGAGAGGGAGGGACAGGATTGGGGAGAGAGGGAGGGAGACGGGCAGGATTAGGGAGAGAGGGAGCGGCGGGCAGGATTGGGGAGAGACGGGCAGGATTGGGGGGAGACGGGCAGGATTGGGGAGAGGCGGAAACGGAGAGACGGGCATGATTGGGGGGAGAGGGGGAGGCGGGCAGGATTGGGGGGAGAGGGGGAGGCGGGCAGGATTGGGGATAGACGGGCAGGATTGGGGGGAGAGGGGGAGGCGGGCTGGATTGGGGGGAGATGGGCAGGATTGGGGGGAGACGGGCAGGATTGGGGAGAGGCGGGCAGGATTGGGGGGAGAGGGGGAGGCGGGCTGGATTGGGGGGAGATGGGCAGGATTGGGGGGAGACGGGCAGGATTGGGGAGAGGCGGAAACGGAGAGACGGGCATGATTGGGGGGAGAGGGGGAGGCGGGCAGGATTGGGGGGAGAGGGGGAGGCGGGCAGGATTGGGGGGAGAGGGGGAGGCGGGCAGTATTGGGGGGAGAGGGGGAGGCGGGCAGGATTGGGGATAGACGGGCAGGATTGGGGGGAGAGGGGGAGGCGGGCTGGATTGGGGGGAGAGGGGGAGGCGGGCAGGATTGGGGGGAGAGGGGGAGGCGGGCAGGATTGGGGGGAGAGGGGGAGGCGGGCAGGATTGGGGGGAGAGGGGGAGGCGGGCAGGATTGGGGATAGACGGGCAGGATTGGGGGGAGAGGGGGAGGCGGGCAGGATTGGGGATAGACGGGCAGGATTGGGGGGAGAGGGGGAGGCGGGCTGGATTGGGGGGAGATGGGCAGGATTGGGGGGAGATGGGCAGGATTGGGGGGAGGCGGAGATGGAGAGACGGGCAGGATTGGGGAGAGGCGGGCAGGATTGGGGGGAGACGGGCAGGATTGGGGGGAGGCGGAGACGGAGAGACGGGCAGGATTGGGGAGAGAGGGGCAAAGATGGGTTGACTGGAGGGAGAGAGATAGACATGGACAGGACTGCGGGGAGAGGGGGCAAGAGAGAGAACGCGCTAAAGTGGGGGAGAGTGTGAGGGAGAGCAAGAGGGGATAAGCGAGGGGGAGAGGGAACGAATGAGGGGGGGAGAGGATGAGAGAACAGATGAACTGGTGTACGGAGAGAGAGGGTGGGATGGAGACGGCAAAGGGCGGGCTCCTTGATCTCCCCCAGTTTCTGAATTAATAAGCAGTTCCGCTAATGTTGGGAGATTTCTTTTTAAAATCACAGAGGTCTTTGGCAATAAACTGCTCCATGGGCATCCTGGGCTCCGGGCCATGTTTGGAGTTTAGTTGAAATGGGGTTTAGACACCATCCCTGAGGGAAATTGTAATGCCCATTTTTGCAGAAATATTTTCAAATGGATGGCAGCCTTCCGGATAATCCTTCAAAATCAATTCACTGTTAGTGCAAGGAAAACAAAACACACAAGTTGTAGTTGTGTTATTAATCAGTGCCTCTTATACAACAGCATTTGTCATTTATATAGTACCTAGAATGTAATAAAACATCACAAGGCATTCCTCAGAAACAATTAGCAAACAGAATTTGACACCCAAGGCACATCGAGGGTAAGCAACCAAAAGCTTGAGCAAAGAGTGAAATTTTGAGGATTCAGAGAGAGAATTCCAGAGCTTTGGGCTGGGAGAGTCGAAGACAGGGCCCCAACAGTGGAGCGATTATAATTGGAGGGGCACAGATATGAGGGTTGTAGGGGTGGAGGAGGTTGCAGATAGAGAGGGACAAGTCCCTGGTGGGGTATGAGGATGAGAGTTATAATTTGGAGACATTAGTGAACTGGGTGTAGATCAGTGAACAGTCGTGATGGGTGAATGGGACTTGGTGTGAGTTACAATGTGGATAGCAGAGTTTAGGATGAGCACCGGTTTGACAAGGGCGTATAATAGAAGTTTGGCTGGGAGAGCATTGTAATAGTCAAGTCCAGAGAGAACAAATGTATGAGAGGGTTTCAACGGCCAGAATGAAGAGGCGGGTCGACGCAGGACAATGTTAGGACAGATGGTTTTGGTCATGGAGAGTATGTAGGGGATGTATGATTGAGATGTACACAGTAAGAATGGGAGCTGGGATTTTGTGGCTGCATCTCTCAATGAGACATTGATTTCAGTGCTGGTGAGTGGCCTCTCTGTACACAGCTTGTTTCTCTTCAGTACATTCTGTCCTTTAGACTTTGTGGTGCTGACATTTTGTTCTAAGACCTGAACATGATGAAATTCACCATTCAGCCAGTGCTCCAGCATAACCCAGCTCTGCTGATGCCCACTCCAGTGGGAGGGGAAGAATCCGAGCAGCACAAAATCTCGAATTTTTCTCTCTTGCCTACTCAATTCTTTCTGTCCTGGGATGGGAGTTATGTATTTGACATGAGCTCCATTATAATTTCCAACAGCTTGACCAGACGGCACTGTTCAGACAGTCCAGGCCACAAGGCCAATGACACGTGGACGGACATATGTCTCAAAGAAGATTAATAAGGAGCGAAAAATTAGAGTATTTTTTTTATTATTCATTCAGGGGATTTGGGCTTCGATGCTGGTTCAGCATTTATTGCCCATCCCTAATGTGCTTGAGTAGGTGGTGGTGAGCTGCCCATGTTTGACCTGATGCCATAAGACTTCATTGGGTCTGGAATTGATATCGAGGACAACCAGGGCAACTCCTTCCCGACTGTATACCACTGTGCCGCCACCTCTGCTGGGTCTGTCCTGTCGGTGAGACAGGACATACCCGGGGATGGTGATAGTGGAGTCTGGGACATTATCTGTAAGGTATGATTCCATGAGGATGACTATGTCAGGCTGTTGCTTGACTAGTTTGTGAGGCAGCTCTCCCAATTTTGGCACAAGCCAACAGATGTTAGTAAGGAGGACTTTGCAGGGTCGACAGGGCTGAGTTTGTTGTCGTTTCTAGCACCTAGGTCGATGCCAGGTAGTCCGCCCAGTTTCATTCCTTTTTTGAGACTTTGTAGCAGTTTGATACAACTGAGTGGCTTGCTAGGCTATTTCAGAGGGCATTTAAGAGTCAACCACATTGCTGTGGATCTGGAGTCACATGTAGGCCAGACCAGGTAAGGACAGCAGATTTCCTTCCCTAAAAAATACATTAGTGAACCAGATGGGTTTTTACAACAATTGACAATGGTTTCATGGCCATCATTAGACTTTTAACTCTAGATTATTTTTATTGAATTCAGATTCCACCATGATTATGAGAGAAAGCCAGCCAGAAATATAAAAACAGATAGTAAGAGTTTTTATATTTAAAAAAGAGAGTTAACAAAGTGAGTGTTGGTCCTATAGAAAGTGAGTCTGGAGAATTGATAATGGGAAAACAAGGCGATGGTAGATGAATTGAACCAGTATTTTGCAACAGTTTTCACTATAGAGGATACAAATAACATCCCAGAAGCAGCTATAAACCAGGAAATAGAAGTGGGGAAGGGAGTCCAGAAAATTGCAGCCACCAGAGAAGTGGTACTGAGCTGCGAGCTGACAAGAGCCTGGATCCTGATGGACTTCATCCTAGGGTCTTAAAAGAAGTGTCTAGTGAGATAGTTGATGCATTGGTTTTAATTTTCCAACATTCCCTAGGTTCGGGGAAGGTCCCATTAGATTGGAAGATAGAAAATGTAACTCCATTATTCAAAAAGGGAGGGAGACTGAAAGAGGGAAACTACAGACCAGTTAGCTTAACATCTGTTGTACGAAAAATATTAGAAGCTATTATTAAAGACATTATAGCAGGGCACTTAGAAAAATTCAAGGTAATGAGGCAGAGTCAACATGGTTTTGTGAAAAGGAAATCGTGTTTAACCAACTTATTGGAGTTCTTTGAGGAAGTAACATGTGCTGTGGATAAAGGGGAACCGGTGGATGTGCTGTACTTAGATTTCCAGAAGGCATTTGATAAAGTGTCACATCACAGGTTATTGCGGAAAATAAAAGCTCATGATGTAGTGGGTAACCTATTGGCACGGATAGAAGATTGACTGGCTAAAGGAAAGCAGAGAGTAGGCATAAATGGGTCTTTTTTCAGGTTGGCAAGGTGTAACAAGTAGCATGCCATGTGTCAATGCTGGGACCTCAACTGTTTACAATTTGTATAAATGACTTGAATGAAGGGATTGAATGGATGGCTGCCAAATTTCCTGGTGACTCAAAACTAGGTAGGAAAGTAAGTTGTGAAGAGGACATAAGGAGGCTATAAACAGATATAGATAGGTTAAGTGAGTGGGCAAAGCTCTGGTAGATGGTGTATGTGGGAAAATGTGAAATTGTCCATTTTGGCAGGAAGAATAACAGAGAAGCATATTATCTAAATGGTGAGAGATTATAGAGCTCTGAGGTGCAGAGGGATCTGGGTGTCCTAGTGCATGAATCACAAAAGGCTAATATGCAGGTACAGCAAGTAATTAGGAAAGCTAATGGAATGTTATCACAGTGGAATTGAATACAAAAGTAGGGAGGTTGTTTCAGTTATACAGAGCACTAGTGAGACCACATTTGGGGCACTGTACAGTATTGGTCTCCTTATTTAAGGAAGGATGTAAATGCATTGGGAAGCAGTTCAGAGAAGATTTACCAGAGTAATACCTGGAATGGGTGGGTTGCCTTATGAGGAAAGGTTGGATAGACCAGGCTTGTATCCACTGGAGTTTAGAAGAGTAAGAGGCAACTTGATTGAAACATATAAGATCCCGAGGGGTCTTGACAGGGTGGATGTGGAGAGGATGTTTCCTCTTGTGGAAGAACCTAGAACTAGGGGTCACTGTTTAAAAATAAGGAGATGCCTATTTAAAACAGAGATGAGACAAAATGTTTTCACTCAGAGGGTCATGAGTCTTTGGAACTCCCTTCCTGAAAAGGTGGTGGAAGCAGAGTCTTTGAATATTTTTAAGGCAAAGCTGGATAAATTTTTGGTAAGCAAGGGGGTGTTAGGTTATCGGGGGTGGGTGGGATGCAGTTTTCAGGTCACTATCAGATCAGCCATGAGCTTATTAAATGGCGGAGCAGGCTCAAGGGGCTGAATGGCCTACTCCTCTGTGTCCGTATGTTTAGCGAGCTTTCATTGTAAAGAAAAGAACCAATTTACATTTCTGAAGCACCTTTCGCATTCTCAGGACTTCTAGGCTTGGTTCGCAACCAGTGAAGTATTTTTGAAATGTAATCACTGGAGCATTAGCTTGGTGGTTCTTTTACTGATTTACTATGTTAAAGATGCAACATTATTGCAAGGGTGCCAAGGTCAATTACATCTCTTTAAATCAGTAATGACCAGGGGATTGAAGCAGAGATGTACTGGTTCACTTGTCTTGGTATGATACTAAACTGTCACCACAAGAGGGTGTTTTCTCCTCTGGGGTAACAGGGCACACTTCCCTTTAACCTATTACAATGCAGTGCTAACATTGTAGACTATAACCTCAGCTAAGGAGTACATACATGAACACAGCAATAACACAGTAACCCAGAGGCCTGACCTAATGGTTCAGAGGCATGAGTTCAAAGCTAGGGAAATTGAATTTCAATTAATTAAATTGGGAATAAAAACCTAATCTCAGCAATGAAACCATGAAACTACCACATTATTGTAAAAACCCACCTGGTTCACTAATGCCCTATAGGGAAGGAAACCTGCTGTCCTTACCTGGTCTGGCCTACATGTGACTCCAGACCCACAGCAACGTGGTTAAATGCCCTCTGAAATGGCCTAACACACCACCCATTTATAAGAAATTGCTACAACAAAGTTAAATTAAGATTAAAACCCAGACGAATCTTGCACTGGCCGATGCACCAGTAACACAAGGGCATTCTGACAATTTCCTCCTATCACCTGGGGGTTTGTGCCAAAATTGGGAGAGTTGTCCCACAGACTAGTCAAGCAACAGCCTGACAGTCACACTGACCGAGTCATACTTTACAGCTCATGTCCCAGGCTCCTCCATCACTACCCCAGACGTGACAGCAGCACAGTGGTATATAGTCAGGACAGAGCAACCCAAGAGACCTCAAAATTGACAAGAAGTCTGATATCATGAAAAATGGGCAAGGAAGCGTTCTACTGATTGCCACGTACCACCTTCCAACAGCTGCTGAAATAGTACTTCACCATGTTGAACACCACTTGGAAGAAGCACTGAGTGTAGCAAGGGCACAGAATGTACTCAGGATGAGTAGCTGAGCACCTTGGATACAGCAAAGGCTCTGGACTACATTGTTAAAATTTTGCATTTCACAACTAGCCGTGCCCCCAGCCAAGCTGTTCCAATTAAGTGCCAGGCAATGACCATCTCCAACAAGAGAGAATCTAACCATCTCCCCATGACATTCAATGGCATTACCATCACTGAATTCCCCACTATCAACATCCTACCATTGACCAGAAACTGAACTGGACTAGCATATAAATACTGTGGCTACAAGAGCAGGTCAGAGGCCGAGAATCCTGCGGAGAGTAACTCACCTCCTGACCTCCCCAAAGCCTGTCCACCATCTACAAGGCACAAGTCAGTGTGATGGAATCTTGTCCAGTTGTCTGAATGCGTGCAGCTCTATCAACACTCAAGAAGTTGGACACTATTCAAGACAAAGCAGCCTGCTTGATTGGCACCCCATCCACCACCCTTAACATTCACTCCCTCCACCACCGACACACAGTGACAGCAGTGTGTATACCCTCGACAAGATGCAATGAAGGAACTCGCCAAGCTTCCTTCAGTAGCAACTTCAAAACCTGTGACCTCTACCACCAAGCAGTAGCGTAGTGGTATTTTCACCAGACTAATAATCCAGAGACCCAGCGTAATGCTCTGGGGACCCGGGTTCGATTCCCAGCACGGCAGATAGTGGAATTTGAATCCAATGACCATTGTTGATTGTCGGAAAATCCCATCTGGCTCACTAATGCCCTTTAGGGAAGGGAATCTGCCATCCTTACCTTGTCTGGTCCACGTGTGACTCCAGACCCACAGCAATGTTGACTCTTAACTGCCCTCAGGACTGGCCTAGCAAGCCGCTCAGTTGTATCAAACTGTTAAAAAAATCAATAAAAAGGAATGAAACCGATAGACCACCCGGCATCGACCTAGGCACCGGAAACAACAACGGCAGACACAGCCCTGTCGACCCTGCAGAGTCCTCCTTATTAACATCTGGGGGTTTGTGCCAAAATTGGGAGAGCTGTCTCACAGACTAGTCAAGCAACAGCCTGACATTGTCTCTAATGTATGATTCCATGAGTATGACTATGTCCCAGACACCGCCATCCATAGGTATGTCCTGTCCCACCAGAGGACAGGCCCAGCAGAGGTGGCAGCACAGTGGTATACATTCAGGAGGGAGTTGCACTGGGAGTCCTCAACATTGACTCCAGACTCCATGAAGTCTCATGGCATCAGATCAAACATAGGTAAGGAAACCTCCTACTGATTACCACGTACCGCCCTCCCTCAGCTGATGAATCAGTGCTCCTCCATGTTGAACATCACTTGGAGGAAACACTGAGAGTGGCAAGGGCACATAATGTACTCTGGGTGGGGTACTTCAATGTCCATCACTGACTGGCTCAGTAGCACCACTACTGACCGAGCTGGCAGAGTCCTAAAGGACATAGCTGCTAGACTGGGTCTGTGGCAGGTGGTGAGGGGACTGACAAGAGGGAAAAATATACTTGACCTCATCCTCACCAACCTGCCTGCTGCAGATGCACCTGTCCATGATAGTATCGGTAGGAGTGACCACCAGACAGTCGTGGAGACGAAGCCCGATCTTCACATTGAGGATACCCTCCATCATGTTATGTGGCACTACCACTGTGCTAAATGGGATAGATTTCAAACAGATCTAGCAACTCAAAACTGGGCATCCATGAGGCGCTGTGGGCCATCAGCAGCAGCAGAATTGTACTCAAACTTAATCTGTAACCTCATGGCCCGGCATATCCCCCACTCTACCATTACCGTCAACCCAGGGGATCAACCCTTGTTCAATGAAGAGTGCAGGAGAGCATGCCAGGAACAGCACCAGGCATACCTAAAAATGAGGCGTCAACCTGCGAAGCTACAACGCAGGACTATTTGCATGCCAAACAGCATAAGCAGCAAGTGATAGATGGAGCTATGCAATTCCATAACCAATGGATCAGATCTAAGCTCTGCAGTCCTGCCACAACCAGTTATGACTGGTGGTGGAAAGTAAACAACGAACTGGAGAAGGAGGCTCCACAAATATTCCCATCCTCAATGATGGAGGAGCCCAGCACATCAATGCAAAAGATAAGGCTGAAGCATTTGCAATAATCTTCAGCCAGAAGTGCCCACTGAATGAACCATAATATTCCGGCAATAGTACTGAAGACTTATGCTCCAGAACTTGCCGCGCCCCTAGCCAAGCTGTTCCAGTACAGCTACAACACTGGCATCTACCCAGCTATGTGGTAAATTACCCAGGTATGTCCTGTACACAAAAAGCAGGACAAATCCAACCCAGCCAATTACCCCACCCCATCAGTCTACTCTCGATCATCAGTAAAGTAGTGGAAGGGGTTATCAACAGTGCTAACAAGTGGCGCTTGCTTAGCAATAACCTGCTCACTGACGCCCAGTTTGGGTTCCGCCAGGGCCATTCAGTTCCTGACTTCATTACAGCCTTGGTTCAAACATGGACAGGAGAACTGAACCCCAGAAGTGAGGTGAGAGTGACTGCCCTTGACATCAAGGCAGCATTTGACTGAGTGTGGCATCTAGGAGCCCTAGCAAAACTGGAGTCAATGGGAATCAGGGGGAAACTCTACAATGGTTGAAGTCATACCTAGCACAAAGGATGATGGTTGTGGTTGTTGGAGGTCAATCATCTCAGCTCCAGGACATCGCTGCAGGAGTTCCTCAGGGTAGTGTCCTCGACCCAACCATCTTCAGCTGCTTCATCAATGACCTCCCTTCCATCTTATGATCAGAAGTGGGGATGTTCACTGATGATTGCACAATGTTCAGCACCATTCACAACTCCTCAGATACTGAAGCAGTTCATGTCCAAATGCAGCAAGACCTGGACAGTAACCAGGCTTGGACTGACAAGTGACAACTAACATTCGCACCACAAAAGTGTCAGGCAATGACCATCTCCAACAAGAGAGAATCCAACCATTGCCCCATGCCATTTAATGGCATTAGGATTGATGAATCCCCCACTGTCAACATCCTGGGGGTTACCATTGACCAGAAACTGAACTGGACTAGCCATATAAACACTGGCTACAAGAGCAGGTGAGAGGCTAGGAATCCTGCAACGAGTAACTCGCCTCCTGACTCCCCAAAGCCTGTCCACCATCTACAAGGCACAAGTCAGGAGTGTGATGGAATACTCCCCACTTGCCTGGATGAATGCAGCTCCAACAGGTCTCATTCAGGACAAAGCAGCCGCTTGATTGGCACCCCATCCACAAACATTCACTCCCTCCACCACTGCTGCACTACAGGAACTCACCAAGGCTCCTGAGGCAGCACCTTCCAAACCCACGACCACTACAAGGACAGCAGACACATGGGAGCAGCATCACCTGGAAGTTCTCCTCAAAGTAACTCACCATCCTGACTTGGAAATATATCGCCGTTCCCTCACTGTCGCTGGGTCAAAATCCTGGCGCACTATTCCTAACAGCACGGTGGGTGTACCTACACCACATGGACTGCAGTTCAAGAAGGCAGCTCACCACCACCTTCTCGAGGGCAACTAGGGAACCCCTGTTAAACTGACTCACTCCCAAGGTGAACCCCCCCCCTCCACCGCTCTGTCAAACTGACTCACTCCCTGGGTGAACCCCTCCCCCAAACCGCCCTGTCAAACTAACTCACTCCCAGGGTGACCCCACCCCCCAAACCGCCCTGTTAAACTAACTCACTCCCAGGGTGAACGCCCCCCCCCCCCCCCCCCCCCCCACACCACCGTCCTGTTAAACTGACTCACTCCCAGGGTGACCCCCCCCACAAACAGCCCTGTCAAACTGACTCACTCCCAGGGTGACCCCCCCCCCCCCCCCCCCCAACCACCACCCTGTCAAACTGACTCACTCCCAGGGTGAACCCCCACTGCCCTGTCAAACTGACTCACTCCCGGGGTGACCCCACCCCCACTGCCCTGTCGATATTGACTCGCTCCCGGGAAACCAGATGTTCTTTTGAAGAACAAGTAATCGCTGTTGTCCTTCCTGATCTCGAGTTCTTCCTTTACAAATCTTGGCAATTTGTAAGAAGATGAACGTTTCTCAGGGTGAGAGTAATTATGGTGGGGCGTTTTCCATCAAGGACCTCTTTTTGTGCAGCACCGGTTTTTGCAGTTTATCTGAAAGATTTACAGAGGTGTCCAGGATGTGATCTCAGTCCATGAATGTCTGACCTTGTGTTTTGTCTTTGTTTCTCTCTTTCTCTCTCTCTCTCTTGGTTCTGTTTCTTTGATCAGGAGGTGCAATGGCCCAACAGGTTCCAGTGCAGACGATTCAGTTACACCAAACCTCGGGGCAGGTGAGCGTGCACCAGTCTACCCTACACACGGCAACTATCAGCGACAGCAACTCCGAGATTTCTCAGACCTCAACCAGCGGAGCAAGTAAGGACTGCCCCGCCTCACCTAGTTCACATATTGCGCTTTCTAGGTCCCCCCTGGTCCCAGTCCCAGTCCCAGCCTCCCTCCCCTAGTCATTATCCTCCTCGTCCTCTTCCCTGTCCTGTCCCAGTCCGTGTTTCTGTCCCTGTCAGTCCTGAGCTGTGGCTGGGATTGATTCCCAGTCATTGCAGCTTCTTCATCTCAACCAAGACACTCAGAATCACGAATACCCCAGAATTCAAATGAAAATTAATCTCACCTCTCACCAGCATACCCCTCTTCCTCAGTCACTCTGCTCCTCGCCCCACATATCCCTCTCCCTCGGTCACTCTGCTCCTCGCCCCGTGTATCCCTCTCCCTTGGTCCCTCTGCCCCTCACCTCGTGTGCCCATCTCCCTCAGTCACTCTGCCCCTCGCCCCGCAGGCCTATCTCCCTCGGTCACTCTGCTCTTCTCCCAGCATGGTCACTCCCTTGGTCACTCAGCCTCTCACCCCGTGTGCCTGTCTCCCTCGGTCACTTGCCCCTCATCCTGTGTGCCCATCTCCCTTGGTCACTCTGCCTCTTAGCCCGCGTATCCCTCTCCCTCGGTCACTCTGCCTCTCGCCCCGCGTACCCCTCTCCCTTGGTCACCCTGCTCTTCTCCCAGCATGGTCGCTCCCTCGGTCACTCAGACAATTTTAAATACCCCTGCTGTATTCTCCTCTTCCAATGACATCTTGAGTAGATGGGGCTTTACCTGCCATCCTCTCTTCCCAAATAAGCAGTGGAGTTGGGAGAACTTGGTGAAATCACGGATGGAGGCTCTGCTGGTGAAATGTCCCTCACAATCTGTTGTTCTGAAGGTTAAATAAAAGGCAGAGATATCATTTCAGTAATGTGCAATTATTGACCGTAAGTCTAGTGAGTGGCACAAGAGAATGCACTACGCTGGAGCATCATATAAAGAGGTGGTGGCCATTCTGCCTCTTGAGCCTCATCTGTCATTCAGTTAGACCTTGGTTGATTTGTACCTTAACTTCATCTATCCACCTTGGTTAGGAACGTAGAACATAGGCCTTAGGAACAGGGGCAGGCCATTTGGCCCTTCAAGCCTGCTCAGCCACTCAGTAAGATCCTGGCTGATCTGATTGTGGCCTCCACTCTCCTGCCTGTCCCCCCGTAACCCTTGACTCACTGGTCTATCAAAAATCTGTCTAACTCAGCCTTTGATAGATTCAATGACCCAGCCTCCACCGCTTTCTGGGAAAGAAAATTGCACAGACTAACAACCCTCAGAGAAAAAATTTCTCTTCCTATCTGTTTAAAAGAAAGACCACTTCTTAAACAATATCCCCCTAGTCCTAGTCTCCTCCACAAGAGGAAACATCCTCTAGTATCCACCCTGTCAAGTCCCCTCAGGATCTTATGTGTTTCAATAAGATCACCTCTCATTCTTTTGAACTCCATCAAGTATAGGCCCAAACTGCCCAACCTTTCTCTGTAAGCTAAGCACTTCATCCCAGGAATCAGTTGTGTGAACCTTCTCTGAACTGCTTCCAACGCAGTTATATCTTTCTTCAAATAAGGAAACTAAAACTGTACACAAGATTCTAGATGCGGTCTCATCTCTAGTCCCTAATCCTTTGTCCAACAAAATTTATCAATCTCAGTTTTGAAATGTTCAGTTGACTCCCCGTGCCCCCCATCCTTGACGCTATTTGGGGAGAGTGAGTTCCCTAGAAAAAGCGCTTCTGACATCATCTCCGATGACCTGTCTCTAATTTTAAGATTATTCCCCCTTATCTGGACTCTTAGGGCTGAGGAAATAGCTTTCCTCTGTTTACCCTCATCTTAAATACCTTAGATAGTTTGCCCTCCACCTTTTTTAAATTCAGAAGAAATGCAAACCATCCTTATAATTTAACACTTTTGGTCCTGGTATCATTCTGGTGAACCTGGGCTGCATTCCTACAAAGAATAATATATCTTCGTTGAGGTGCATCACCCAGAAATGAACCAAGCATTCTGAATGGGTTAAAAACAAAAAACTACTGCGGATGCTGGAAATCCAAAACAAAAACAGAATTACCTGGAAAAACTCAGCAGTTCTGGCAGCATCGGCGGAGAAAAAAAGAGTCGACGTTTCGAGTCCTCATGACCCTTCAACATAACTGAGTATAGTTATGAGAGGGGTGAAATATAAGCTGGTTTAAGGTAGGGGGCGGGGAGGGGGGGAGAGAAGTTGAGGGTGGGGTGGTTGTAGGGACAAGCAAGCAGTGATAGGAGCAGATAATCAAAAGATGTCACAGACAAAAGGATCAAAGAGGTGTTGAAGGTGGTGATATTATCTAAGAAAAGTGCTAATTAAGAATGGATGGCAGGACACTCAAGTTACAGCTCTAGTGGGGGTGGGGTGGAAAGACTGACAAGGTATTAGTTGTAGATTTAAAAATAGGTGGGAAAAGAAAAATCTAGATAAATTATTGAAAAAAACAAAAGGGAGGGGGAAGAAACGGGGTGGGGATGGGGGGAGGGAGTTTAAGTTCTAAAGTTGTTGAATTCAATATTCAGCCCAGAAGGCTGTAAAGTGCCTAGTCGGAAGATGAGGTGCTGTTCCTCCAGTTTGCGTTGGGCTTCACTGGAACAATGCAGCAAGCCAAGGACAGACATGTGGGCAAGAGAGCAGGGTGGAGTGTTAAAATGGCAAGCGACAGGGAGGTTTGGGTCTTTCTTGCAGACAGACCGCAGGTGTTCTGCAAAGCGGTCGCCCAGTTTGCGTTTGGTCTCTCCAATGTAGAGGAGACCGCATTGGGAGCAACGAATGCAGTAGACTAAGTTAGGGGAAATGCAAGTGAAATGCTGCTTCACTTGAAAGGAGCGTTTGGGCCCTTGGACGGTGAGGAGAGAGGAAGTGAAGGGGCAGGTGCTGCATCTTCTGCGTGGGCATGGGGAGGTGCCATAGGTGGGGGTTGAGGAGTAGGGGGTGATGGAGGAGTGGACCAGGTGTCCCGGAAGGAACGATCCCTACGGAATGCCGCCGGGGGGGTGAAGGGAAGATGTGTTTGGTGGTGGCATCATGCTGGAGTTGGCAGAAATGGCGGAAGATGATCCTTTGAATGCGGAGGCTGGTGGGGTGATAAGTGAGGACAAGGGGGACCTTATCATGTTTCTGGGAGGGAGGAGAAGGCGTGAGGGCGGATGCACGGGAGATGGGCCGGACACGGTTGAGGGCCCTGTCAACGACCGTGGGTGCTTGCTTGTCCCTACAACCACCCCACCCTCAACTTCTCTCCCCCCCTGCCCCCCACCTTAAACCAGCTTATATTTCACCCCTCATAACTATACACAGTTCTGTTGAAGGGTCATGAGGACTCGAAACGTCGACTCTTCTCCGCCGATGCTGCCAGACCTGCTGAGTTTTTCCAGGTAATTCTGTTTTTATTCTGAATGGGTTCTGAACAGCCCTTTGTACAGCTGTAGCTTTTGTACATTCAGCATGTTATTGAAATGATTGTACAGTTTATAAAAGCTGAAACCCTTTCCTCTTGGTCTGTCAGTGACGCTGCCGGCAACAATCGTGACATCGTCTGTACCCACCTCGATGGCCAGTCATGTGATGTACCCTAGCCCCCATGGTACAGTCATGTATACCACCTCCAGTCCTGGCCTGTCCGACGGTGGACTCACGGTTCTCAACGCCTTTTCACAGCCTTCATCGGGGATGCAAGTCTCTCACAGCCAGATGCAAGAGCAGGGTAAGGTCATTAATGAAAGTTAATGGGTCTCCCTCTGAGGAAGTCCCACTTACAGCAAAAGGCTTTGGTGAACTAGTCAGGATCATCCAACACTGTACTTAGAGAGTTGGGCTTGTCTGGGCTGCTGAAGAAGTGTGTACATGTTCCTTTCACTGTGAAGAGCAGATTTGAATCCAGCCCAAAATGATGGAGCAAAGCTCTTGCCTTCTTCATGTCTCTAAGGTTCCTCAGTGTCTTGAGTTTGAACCCTTCTAGTTCCTAATGCACAACACAAACTCTACGTTGTTAGCTTGAGAATCACAGCGTATTATAGAACAAAGGAAGCCATTTGTTGGGGCACATTCTTTGAAGCTGTTATCTGATTAGTCCCATCCCCCATGCTTTTTCCCCGTAGCCCTGCAAATTCTTCCCCTTCAAGTTTTATCCAAATTTATTTCTGTTACGTCAATCAATAGTCTAGTAAATAGAGCCATGCAGGACATCCCAGCCCTGTGGATTGCACATCCTGTTCCACATGCTTCTCATGTTCTGGACAAATACAAACTAGGAGCAGGAGTAGGCCTCTCGGCCCCTCGAGCCTGCTCGGCCGTTCAATAAGTTAATGGCTGATCTGATTGTAACCTCAACCCTACGTTCCTGCCGACCCCCGATAACCTCTCACCCCCTTGTTAATCAAGAATCTGTCTAGCTCTGCCTTAAAAGTATTCAAAGACTCTGCTTCCACCGCTTTTTGAGGAGGAGAGTTCCAAAGACTCACAATCCTCAGGGAAAAAAATTCTCCTCATCTCTGTCTTAAATGAGCGACCCCTAATTTTTAAACCATGACCCCTAATTCTAGATTCTCCCACAAGAGGAAACATCCTCTCTATATCCAGCATGTCAAGAACCCTCAGGATCTTTAAGGTTTCGATCAAATTGTTTCTTACTCTTCTAAACTCCAGTGGATACAGGCCAAGCCTGTCCTTCCTCATAAGACAACCAACCCATTCCTGGTATTAGCCTAGTATACCTTCTCTGAACTGCTAACGCATTTACATCCTTGCTTAAATAAGGGGACCAATACTGTACATAGTACTCCAAATGTGGTCTCACTAGTGCCCTGTACAGCTGAAGTATAGCTTTCCTACTTTTGTATTCAATTCCCCTCACAATACATGATAACATCCTATTAGCTTTCCTAATCACCTGCTGTACCTGCACACTAGCCTTTTGGGATTTTTGTGACAAGTCCATGTGCAGGAAGTACAGATAGCCAGCTGCAAAATCTCGAGCTCTGGCTCTCAGCTGGTGTCTCTGCAGTGCACCTGTGACTCTGAGAGCTCCATGAATAGCATGGTTTTGAATGTGGTCACCCCACAGCTTAAGGGTGTGCTGGTAGAGAGGGGATGGGTGACAGGCAAGGAAAAGCAGGCAGGTCATGCAGGAGTCCCCAGAGTGCATTGTGCGCTCCAGTTGGTATTCAGTTCTGAATGCTGATGGCAGTGATGGTTCCTCTGGGGAGTGCAGCCAGAACCACTCCATGGTTGGCTCAGCTGTAAAGTGGGGCAGGAGGAAGATTGGGAAAACAATAGTGATAGGGAATTCTACAGTTTGGGGAACAGAGAGGTGTTACTGTGTCCACAATGTGAGTCCAGGAAGGTATGTATGGGTGATGAACAGCCAGAGATCATGGTCCACATTGGTACTGACAACATTGGTAAAAGGAGGGGTGAGGTCCTAGGGGCAGATCTTAGGAAGTTAGAAAAGAAACTAGCAAGGAGGACCCCAGAGATAGTCATCTTTATCCATATTAATAACCTAGACTTGGGTGTGCAGGGCACAATTTCAAAATTTGGAGATTAAAAAAACTTGGAAGTATTGTGACCTGTGAGGTGGACAGAGATGGATTTCCAAGAGGCCGTAGACTGGTGTAGGAGGTTGATAAATGCTCGATGGAAATTAATGCACAGCATAGAATCATAGAATAGTCACAGCATAGAAGGAGGCGATGAATTCCTCTGAAGGAGGAATTCATCCAGTGCCACTCCCCTGCCTTTCCCTCATAGCCCTGCACATTTTTACTTTTCAGATAGTAATCCAATTCCCTCTTGAATGCCTTGACTGAACCTGCCTCCACCACCCTCTCAGGCAGTGCAGTCCAGATCCTTAACCAGTCGCTGTGTGAAAAGGTTTTTCCTCATGTTGCTTTTGCTTCTTTTGTCAATTACCCCGTTCTTGATACTTGCACCAATAGGAACAGTTTCACTCTAACCTCATGATCTTGAATCTTTCAGATCTCCTCTCAACCTTCTCTTCTCCAAGGAGAAGAGTCCCAACTTCTCTAATCTGCCCACGTAACTGAAGTTCCTCATCCCTGGAACCACTCTTGTGAAACTTTTCTGCACCCTTTCTAATGCCTTCACATCTTTGCTAAAGTGTAGGAAGAATTGGTAGGAAGAATGAAGAGAGGCAATATAAAATAAAGGATACAATTCCATAGGAGATGCAGGAGCAGGTAGATCGGGGGGTGTTTGTGTACAAATCGTTGAAGGCGGCAGGACAGGTTTAGAAAGTGGTTAATAAGTCACACAGAACCCTGGTTTTATAGTTAGGGACACAGAGTGGGGCACCACACTTTAGGAAGAATGTGACGGCATTGAAGATGATTTAGGGGAGTGATTCTGGGGATGAGAGACTTCAGTTTTGTGAATTGATTGACGAATCTGCGGTTGTTCTCAAGAGAAGGTTGAGAGGAGGTTTGATACAGGAGCTCAAAACCATGAGGGGTCGAGGCAGAGCAGACAGAGAGAAACTGTTTCCATTGGAAGATTCGAGAACCAGAGAAACAACTTTAGGTGATTGGCAAAAGAAACGGAAGCGACATGAGGTAAAGCTTTTCACAGTGAGTGGTTAAGATCTGGAATACACTGCCTGAGAGTGTGGTGGAGGCAAGGTCAATTGATAATTGAGGCACGGATAATTAATTAACTGAAGAAAGAGAGTTTTCAGGGTGACGAGGAGAAGACGGGTGGGACTAACAGAGTAACTCTTGCAGCAAGCCGCCTTCACATTGAAGATACCCTCCATCATGTTGTGCAGCACTAACCACAGTGCTAAACAGGATAGATTTCAAACAGGTCTAGCAACTCAAGACTGGGCATCCGTGAGGCGCTGTGGACCATCAGCAGCAACAGAGTTGTACTCAAACACAATCTGGAACCTCATGACCCAGAATATCCCCCACTTTACCATTGCCATCAAGCCAGGGAATCAACCCTGGTTCAATGAAGAGTGCAGGAGGGCATGCCAGGAGCAGCACCAGGCATACCTAAAAATGAGGTCAACCTGGTGAAGCTGCAAAGCAGAATACTTGTGTGCCAAACAGCATAAGCAGCAAGTGATAGACAGAGATAAGTGATACCAGAATCAATTTATCAGACCTAAGCTCTGCAGTCCTGCCACATTCAGTCATGAATGATGGTGGACAATTAAACAATTCACTGGAGGAGGAGGCTCCACAAATATCCCCATCCTCAATGATGGAGGAGCCCAGCACATCAGTGCAAAACAAGATAGAAGCATTTGATACAATCTCCAGCCAGAAGTGCCGAGTGGATGATCCATCTTGGCCTCTTCCAGAGGTCCCCAGCATCACAGATGCCAGTCTCCAGCCAATTCGATTCACTCCACATGCTATCAAGAAATGACTGAAGGCACTGGATACTGCAAAGGCTATGGGCCCTGACAATATTCTGGCAATAGTATTGAAGACTTGTGCTCCAGAACCTGCTGTGTCCCTAGCCAAGCTGTTCCTGTACAGCTATAACACTGGCATCTACTTGGCTATGTGGAAAATTGCCCAGGTATGTCTTGTACACAAAAAGCAGGACAAATCCAACCCGGCCAATTACCACACCATCAGTCTACTCTCGATCATCAGTAAAGTAATGGAAGGGGTCATCAACAGTGCTATCAAGTGGCACTTGCTTAGCAATAGCCTGCTCACTGACGCTCGGTTTGGGGTCACTCAGCTCCTGACCTCATTACAGCCTTGGCTCAAACATGGACAAAATAGCTGAACTCCTGAGGTGAGGTGAGAGTGACTGCCCTTGATATCAAGGCCGCATTTGATTGAGTGCAGCATCAAGGAGCCCGAGCAAAACCGAAGTCAATGGGAATCAGGGGGAAAACTATCCACTGGTTGCAGTCGTACCTAGTACAAAGGAAGATGGTTGTGGTTGTTGGAGGTCAATCACCTCAGTCCCAGGACCATGACTGCATGAGTTCCTCAGGGTAGTGTCCTCGGCCCAACCATCTTCAACTGTTTCATCAATGAGCTCCCGTCCATCATAAGGTCAGAAGTGGGGATGTTCACTGACGATTATACAATGTGGAATTATGACGCAGCCGATGGTAAAGGCTGAGTTGTTCAAATCCCAGAGGGAAACTTGAAGCAACTGTCATAGCCCATTTTTGAAATTTGTATGTTTCGAGATGCAGGCTTTGATTTCAGTAGTACCAGGACCACTGAGTCTCAAGAGGGTTTTTTATAAAACTAAAACATTTATTGATACGAGAAAGATTGTAAACACATACATACTACTATAGTAACCACAGAAATCTCCTAATTAACCTGACTCTCAGTTACACCCCCGTTAAGGCAACAGTAAATCTCATAGATTTAAACAGACGCCTGGCAGAGCACACCCTGGACAGTCACAGTCAAAATGAGTTTCTTTCAGCTCTGGGTCCTTGCAGACAGCAGCTTGAAGCTTACAGGCTGGACGCTTCTCACACTTGTTAAATCTTAAAATGCCTCTGCCTTACACCAATCTTCTTTCTCCTTTATACATATCTTTTTCTTTGAATGTAAATTTTCCTTTGTATAGAAAAGCTAGGCTTTTAATTTTACCTTTTCTACTTATTCAACAAATGCAAATATACACTTTACCTTTTAACTTCCTTACTGTTTCCCCAATTAACATCTCAAACTACTATACATCAAAGCACCTAGACTGGCTGGCTTCAAACCTAGACACAGATCCCCACTAGAACTCTATTTTAAAAAATAATTTCCAATAACATTATAGACATTACTATCTCTTCATGACAGTGGCAAGTAACATTCATGCCAGGCAATGATCATCTCCAATGAAAGGGAATCTAACCAACATCCCTAGACATTTACCATCGCTGAATCCCCCACTATCAACATCCTGGGGGGTTACCATTGACCAGATACTGAACTGGACTAGCCATATACATACTGTGGCTAAAAGAGAATACTGAGGCTAGGAATCCTGCATTGAGTAACTCACCTCCTTATTCCCCAGAGCCTGTGCACCGACTACAAGTCAGGAGTGTGATGGAATACTCCCCACTTGTCTGGATGAGTGCAGCTTCCACAACACTCAAGGAGCTTGACACCGTCCAGGACAAAGCAGCCGGCTAGATTGGCACCACATCCACAAACATTCACTCCCTTCACCACTGACACACCGTAGCAGCAGTGTGTAGCATCTACAAGATTCACTGCAGCAACTCACCAAGGCTCCTTAGACAGCACCTTCCAAACTCACGACTGCTACCATCTAGTAGGACAAGGGCAGCAGATCAATGGGAACACCACCACCTGGAAGTTCCCCTCCAAGCTACTCACCACCTGGACTTGGAAATATATCGCTATTCCTTCACTGTTGCTGGGTCAAAGTCCTGGAACTCCCTCCCTAACAGCATTGTGGATGTACCTACACCACATGGACTGCAGCAGTTCAAGAAGGCAGCTCACCACCACCACCTCAAGGGCAGTTAGGGATAGGCAGTACCAGCCTAGCCAGCGACGCCCACATCCTATAAATGAATTTTAAAAAAGCACAGGCACAATGGAACGAATTCTGAATTGTTAGTATTTACGTTTCAGTTTCCTTTTGAACGTTCTTATTTAATCCGCTTCCACGTTCCTTTGGGTGGTGCATTCCAGGTCATAACTCGCTGTCTAAATAGGTTACAACTTAACTCCGCTCTGGTTCAGTTACAATGAGTTAAATCTATAGCTTCTAGTTATTGACTCTTCTGCTAGTGGTTTGGTAACCAGAGACCCTAGGATAGTAGGCTTGGAAGTTGAAAGTGTCACATTGATGTGCAAAGGAAGGAATGCCATTTTCTATCGCACTTTGAACAGGTAGAATTGGCTAGAGCAGAGGGAACTCTATACTACATTGGGCTTGTGCTGTGCCTGACTTGTGAAGGTTTAATGTCGGCACTTGGTGCTCCACTCTGAGGCTGTCCCTCCCTCAGCTCAATCAATCACAAAATCTCCAAATACAGAGGAAAGGAAGCCATGAATCAGATTGTCCCTGTGATACACATTTTTTTTTATTAATAAAAGACCTGAATGTTCAAAGTTTCATTTTAATACACACTCTTTTCAAAATAAGTGCACCGGTGAACTGAGCCCAACAACACAAGAAACCACCAACTCCTACCCAGTGTGTCCTTTTTAATTCGTTTATGGGGTGTGGGCTTCGCTGGCTAGGCCAGCATTTATTGCCCATCTCTAATTGCCCTTGAGAAGGTGGTGGTGAGCTGCCTTCTTGGACAGCTGCAGTCCTGTGGTGTAGTTACACTCACCGTGCTATGTGGGAGGGAGTTCCAGGATTTTGACCCAGGGACAGTGAAGGAATGGAAATATGTTTCCAAGTCAGGATTGTGAGTGACTTGGAGGGGAACTTCTCGGCGGTGGTGTTCCCATGTATCTGCTGCCTTTGCCCTTCTAGATGGTAAAGGTCGTGGGTTTGGAAGGTGCTGTCTAAGGAGCCTCGGTGAGTTCCTGCAGTGCATCTTGTAGATGGTACACACTGCTGCTACTGTGCGTCGGTGGTGGAGGGAGTGAATGTTTGTGGATGTGGTGCCAATCAAGCGGGCTGCTTTGTCCTGGATGGTGTCAAGCTTCTTGCTTGTTGCTAGATCTGCAGTCATCCAGGCAAGTGGGGAGTATTCCATCACACTCCTGACTTGTGCCTTGTAGACGGTGGACAGACTTTGGGGAAGTATGCTGGGCCAGCTGACCTCATTACGACTTGTGCTACAGATGGCCCCTGTACTTCTGAACTGGAGGGAGGGGAGATTTCTTGCCTTAGTGGCATCTGCTGGAAAGTGTGTGCTTGGGTAATGTCAGGTGTGCACATGCTCTGGCTAGGATGTCATGTCCTACAGTGGCTGAAGCCTGTCAAGCCAGATCCACAGCGCAGGGCGGTATCAAAGTTGACAACATCAAGGTGAAAGACTATAATTCAGTGAATGGTTGTGATGAATTTGGGCTTTTGAAAGCCTTTAACTAATTGAAGAACACAAAAAGTGAGAGAAGTAACTTTACTAACAGATTTGAGGTCCAGGTGTGAGATGTGAAAATATAGCAAATTTAAATACGGTAAAGAATGAAAGATTTGTGTTTATGTACAGATTTCACTACTTGAGGATGCCCCAGAGAACTTTAGAGCCAATTAAATATTTTTAACGTGTAGTCACTGTGGTAATAGGATGGATGGAGGGAGGAAGGAGTGAGATTCGGGTAAGAGTATTTGAAGCTAAGAATGAACAAGGGAGGAAAATTCTGAGAAACATTGAGCAAAAATAGAGACAAACGGGAGAGAGTGAGCGAGGGCTTGGACCCGAGGAGAGAGAGAAGGGTTTCCAATGAGAAGAGAAGCTTTGGCCAGAGCCAAAATCTCAAAAAAAATTCACAGATGTTGAGGGAAAAGAAACTGCCAAAATGGCAAAAATTGACATAAGAAAAGTTAGAGGGGCCTCTGGAGGTCTGAGCTCTGTGGATGGACCATCACTGAAGAAGATACTTGGAAGTGTGTGAGATGATGAATATTTGTGTTTGAAGAATTGAGCCTGAACTTGGTGTTTATGTTGAGTTGCTTGTTCTCTCTTACAGGTGGGGTACCTCAGGTTGTGCTCACTGCTCCCACAGGAACAGTCCAAATCCCACTGTCAGCCGTCCAGCTACACCAGGTATGGTGTAAAGAGACAATATCTGAAAATCTCTGATGTCCTACAGGAAAGGTCAATGGGATTCCCATTTTAATGCATGTTGGGTGGTCAGGGGATTGTCATTTTTGATGTCTTCTCTCTTTGCCTCTCACTGTCTTGCTCTATCCCTCCCCCCTCTTGTGCGTACCCACCCACACCCTCCCTCTATCTCCCGTGGGCGGACCCGCCCACACCCTCTCCCTGTCTCCCATGGGCGTACCCGCCCACACCCTCCCTCTCTCTCCCGTGGGTGGACCCACCCACACCCTCTCTCTCTCTCCCGTGGGCGGACCCGCCCACACACTCCCTCTCTCTCCCGTGGGCGTACCCGCCCACACCCTCCCTCTCTCTCCCGTGGGCAGACCCGCCCACACCCTCTCTCTCTCTCCCATGGGCGTACCCGCCCACACCCTCTCCCTCTCTCCCATGGGTGTACCCACCCACACCCTCACTCTCTCTCCCATCTGCCTGCCCACCCACATCCTCTCCCTCTCTCCCATTGGCGTGCCCACCCACACCCTCACTCTCTCTCCTGTCTGCCTGCCCACCCACACCCTCTCCCTCTCTCCCATGGGCGTGCCCACCCACACCCTCACTCTCCCATCTGCCTGCCCACCCACTCCCTCTCCCTCTCTCCCATGGGCGAACCCGCCCACACCCTCCCTCTCTCTCCCATGGGCGTACCCGCCCACACCCTCCCTCTCTCTCCCGTGGGTGGACCCACCCACACCCTCTCTCTCTCTCCCGTGGGTGGACCCGCCCACACCCTCCCTCTCTCTCCCGTGGGCGTACCCGCCCACACCCTCCCTCTCTCTCCCGTGGGCAGACCCGCCCACACCCTCTCTCTCCCATGGGCTTACCCGCCCACACCCTCTCCCTCTCTCCCGTGGGCCTGCCCACCCACACCCTCTCCCTCTCTCCCATGGGCGTACCCACCCACACCCTCTCCCTCTCTCCCATGGGCGTACCCACCCACACCCTCTCCCTCTCTCCCATGGGCGTACCCACCCACACCCTCTCCCTCTCTCCCATGGGCGTGCCCACCCACACCCTCACTCTCTCTCCCATCTGCCTGCCCACCCACACCCTCTCCCTCTCTCCCATTGGCGTGCCCGCCCACACCCTCTCCCTCTCTCCCATGGGCGTGCCCACCCACACCCTCTCTCTCTCTCTCCCGTGGGCGGACCCGCCCACACCCTCTCTCTCTCTCCCATGGGCGTACCCGCCCACACCCTCTCCCTCTCTCCCATGGGCGTGCCCACCCACACCCTCACTCTCCCATCTGCCTGCCCACCCACTCCCTCTCCCTCTCTCCAATGGGCGAACCCGCCCACACCCTCCCTCTCTCTCCCATGGGCGGACCCGCCCACACCCTCTCTCTCTCTCCCATGGGCGTACCCGCCCACACCCTCTCCCTCTCTCCCATGGGCGTGCCCACCCACACCCTCTCCCTCTCTCCCATGGGCGTACCCACCCACACCCTCTCCCTCTCTCCCATGGGCGTGCCCACCCACACCCTCTCCCTCTCTCCCATGGGCGTGCCCACCCACACCCTCACTCTCGCTCCCATCTGCCTGCCCACCCACACCCTCTCCCTCTCTCCCATGGGCGAACCCGCCCACACCCTCCCTCTCTCCCGTGGACGAACCCGCCCACACCCTCCCTGTCTCTCCCATGGGCGAACCCACCCACACCCTCCCTCTCTCCCGTGGACGAACCCGCCCACACCCTCCCTGTCTCTCCCATGGGCGAACCCACCCGCGCCCCCTCTCATGATCCAACCCACGCCCCCTCTCTCTCTCTCGTCTGCCCGCGCCCCCTCTCTCTCGCTCTCTCTCTCTCTCTCTCGTCTGCCCGCCCGCCCCCCTCTCTTTCTCTCTCTCGTCTGTCCGCCCGCGCCCCCCTCTCTCTCTCTCTCTCTCGTGTGCCTGCCTGTGACACCCCCTCCCCCCCCCCCCCCTCTCTCTTGCGTGCACCCACACATGGATATGCATAGACCGGACAGACAAGGTGCATCAAATAGTAGCTGTTTGGTTTGCCTGTGTTTCAGCCTGGATGGGGAGTTTGGGCCCTTGTGATTTTTATGCAGTATCTTATTGGACTGAGTCATTGTGAAGGTGTTGGTGCGGTGGGGGTGTGCTGAGAGAGCGGGAGCAGGCATATGGCACTAATTCTCTGTTACCATGCACCCAAATACAGCTTCTGAGTATCAATAGGCAGCAATTTTCACACAGATAATTTAACTCCAATTCCTGGAGATTTCAGGGACACAGATATCTCATGGCCCAGTATCCCGGACTCTCCCCCCACTCCGAGTCAGATATATAATGGCCCAGTATCCCGGACACTCCCCCCACTCCGAGTCAGATATATAATGGCCCAGTATCCCGGACACTCCCCCCACTCCGAGTCAGATATATAATGGCCCAGTATCCCGGACACTCCCCCCCACTCCGAGTCAGATATATAATGGCCCAGTATCCCGGACACTCCCCCCACTCCGAGTCAGATATATAATGGCCCAGTATCCCGGACTCTTCCCCCCCCCACTCCGAGTCAGGTATATAATGGCCCAGTATCCCCCCCCACTCCGAGTCAGGTATATAATGGCCCAGTATCCCGGACACTCCCCCCCCCCCCACTCCGAGTCAGATATATAATGGCCCAGTATCCCGGACTCTTTCCCCCCCCCACTCCGAGTCAGATATATAATGGCCCAGTATCCCGGACACTCCCCCCACTCCGAGTCAGATATATAATGGCCCAGTATCCCGGACACCCCCCACTCCGAGTGAGATATATAATGGCCCAGTATCCCGGACACTCCCCCCCCACTCCAAGTCAGATATATAATGGCCCAGTATCCCGGACACTCCCCCCACTCCGAGTCAGATATATAATGGCCCAGTATCCCGGACACTCCCCCCACTCCGAGTCAGATATATAATGGCCCAGTATCCCGGACACTCCCCCCACTCCGAGTCAGATATATAATGGCCCAGTATCCCGGACACTCCCCCCACTCCGAGTCAGATATATAATGGCCCAGTATCCCGGACACTCCCCCCCACTCCGAGTCAGATATATAATGGCCCAGTATCCCGGACACTCCCCCCACTCCGAGTCAGATATATAATGGCCCAGTATCCCGGACACTCCCCCCACTCCGAGTCAGGTATATAATGGCCCAGTATCCCCGACACTTCCCCCCACTCCGAGTCAGGTATATAATGGCCCAGTATCCCGGACACTCCCCCCCCCCCCCCCTCCACTCCGAGTCAGATATATAATGGCCCAGTATCCCGGACTCTCCCCCCACTCCGAGTCAGATATATAATGGCCCAGTATCCCGGACTCTCCCCCCACTCCGAGTCAGATATATAATGGCCCAGTATCCCGGACTCTCTCCCCCCTCCCCCCCACTCCGAGTCAGATATATACTGCGGACACTCCCACCACTCCGAGTCAGATATATAATGGCCCAGTATCCCGGACTCTCCCCCACTCCGAGTCAGATATATAATGGCCCAGTATCCCGGACACTCCCCCCACTCCCACTCCGAGTCAGATATATAATGGCCCAGTATCCCGGACACTCCCCCACTCCGAGTCAGATATATCATGGCCCAGTATCCCGGACACTCCCCCCACTCCGAGTCAGATATATCATGGCCCAGTATCCCGGACACTCCCCCCACTCCGAGTCAGATATATCATGGCCCAGTATCCCGGACACTCCCCCCACTCCGAGTCAGGTATATAATGGCCCAGTATCCCGGACACTCCCCCACTCCGAGTCAGATATATAATGGCCCAGTATCCCGGACACTCCCCCCAACCCGAGTCAGATATATAATGGCCCAGTATCCCGGACACTCCCCCCACTCCGAGTCAGATATATAATGGCCCAGTATCCCGGACACTCCCCCCCCCCCCCACTCCGAGTCAGATATATAATGGCCCAGTATCCCGGACACCCCCCCCCCCCACTCCGAGACAGATATATAATGGCCCAGTATCCCGGACTCCTCCCACTCCGAGTCGGATATATAATGGCCCAGTATCCCGGACTCTCCCCCCCACTCCGAGTCAGATATATAATGGCCCATTATCCCGGACTCTCCCCCCCCACTCCGAGTCAGATATATAATGGCCCAGTATCCCGGACACACCCCCCCCCCCACTCCGAGTCAGATATATAATGGCCCAGTATCCCGGACACCCCCCCCCACTCCGAGTCAGATATATAATGGCCCAGTATCCCGGACACACCCCCCCCCCACTCCGAGTCAGATATATAATGGCCCAGTATCCCGGACACTCCCCCCCCACCACTCCGAGTCAGATATATAATGGCCCAGTATCCCGGACTCTCCCCCCACTCCGAGTCAGATATATAATGGCCCAGTATCCCGGACTCTCCCCCCCCACTCCGAGTCAGATATATAATGGCCCAGTATCCCGGACTCCCCCCACTCCGAGTCGGATATATAATGGCCCAGTATCCCGGACTCTTCCCCCCCACTCCGAGTCAGATATATCATGGCCCAGTATCCCGGACTCCCCCCACCCCCCACTCCGAGTCAGATATATAATGGCCCAGTATCCCGGACTCTTCCCCCCCACTCCGATCAGATATATCATGGCCCAGTATCCCGGACTCTCCCCCCCACTCCGAGTCAGATATATAATGGCCCAGTATCCCGGACTCTTCCCCCCACTCCGAGTCAGATATATAATGGCCCAGTATCCCGGACACTCCCCCCCCCCCCCACCCCCACTCCGAGTCAGATATATATTTGCCCAATATCCCGGACACCCCCCCCACTCCGAGTCAGATATATAATGGCCCAGTATCCCGGACTCTTCCCCCCACTCCGAGTCAGATATATCATGGCCCAGTATCCCGGACACTCCCCCCCCACCCCCACTCCGAGTCAGATATATAATGGCCCAGTATCCCGGACACACCCCCCCACTCCACGTCAGATATATAATGGCCCAGTATCCCGGACACTCCCCCCGCCCCCACTCCGAGTCAGATATATAATGGCCCAGTATCCCGGACTCTCCCCCCCCACTCCGAGTCAGATATATAATGGCCCAGTATCCCGGACTCTCCCCCCCCACTCCGAGTCAGATATATAATGGCCCAGTGTCCCGGACTCTCCCTCCCCCACTCCGAGTCAGATATATAATGGCCCAGTATCCCGGACTCTCCCCCCCCACTCCGAGTCAGATATATAATGGCCCAGTATCCCGGACACTCCCCCCACTCCGAGTCAGATATATAATGGCCCAGTATCCCGGACACTCCCCCCACTCCGAGTCAGATATATAATGGCCCAGTATCCCGGACTCTCCCCCACTCCGAGTCAGATATATAATGGCCCAGTATCCCGGACACTCCCCCCCACTCCGAGTCAGATATATAATGGCCCAGTATCCCGGACACTCCCCCCACTCCGAGTCAGATATATAATGGCCCAGTATCCCGGACACTCCCCCCCCACTCCGAGTCAGATATATAATGGCCCAGTGTCCCGGACACTCCCCCCACTCCGAGTCAGATATATAATGGCCCAGTGTCCCGGACACTCCCCCCCACTCCGAGTCAGATATATAATGGCCCAGTATCCCGGACACTCCCCCCACTCCGAGTCAGGTATATAATGGCCCAGTATCCCGGACACTCCCCCCACTCCGAGTCAGATATATAATGGCCCAGTATCCCGGACACTCCCCCCACTCCGAGTCAGATATATAATGGCCCAGTGTCCCGGACACTCCCCCCACTCCGAGTCAGATATATAATGGCCCAGTGTCCCGGACACTCCCCCCACTCCGAGTGAGATATACAATGGCCCAGTATCCCGGACTCTCCCCCCACTCCGAGTCAGATATATAATGGCCCAGTATCCCGGACTCTCCCCCGCCCCCCCCACTCCGAGTCAGATATATAATGGCCCAGTATCCCGGACACTCCCCCCACTCCGAGTCAGATATATAATGGCCCAGTATCCCGGACACTCCCCCCCCCACCACTCCGAGTCAGATATATAATGGCCCAGTATCCCGGACTCTCCCCCCCACTCCGAGTCAGATATATAATGGCCCAGTATCCCGGACACTCCCCCCACTCCGAGTCAGATATATAATGGCCCAGTATCCCGGACACTCCCCCCCACTCCGAGTCAGATATATAATGGCCCAGTATCCCGGACTCTCCCCCCACTCCGAGTCAGATATATAATGGCCCAGTATCCCGGACACTCCCCCCCACTCCGAGTCAGATATATAATGGCCCAGTATCCCGGACTCTCCCCCCCACTCCGAGTCAGGTATATAATGGCCCAGTATCCCGGACACTCCCCCCCACTCCGAGTCAGATATATAATGGCCCAGTATCCCGGACACTCCCCCCCACTCCGAGTCAGATATATAATGGCCCAGTATCCCGGACACTCCCCCCACTCCCACTCCGAGTCAGATATACAATGGCCCAGTATCCCGGACACTCCCCCCACTCCCACTCCGAGTCAGATATATAATGGCCCAATATCCCGGACACTCCCCCCACTCCCACTCCGAGTCAGATATACAATGGCCCAGTATCCCGGACTCTCCCCCGCCCCCCCACTCCGAGTCAGATATATAATGGCCCAGTATCCCGGACACTCCCCCCACTCCGAGTGAGATATATAATGGCCCCAGTATCCCGGACACTCCCCCACTCCGAGTCAGATATATAATGGCCCAGTATCCCGGACACTCCCCCCACTCCGAGTCAGATATATAATGGCCCAGTATCCCGGACACCCCCCACTCCGAGTCAGGTATATAGTGGCCCAGTATCCCGGACACTCCCCCCACTCCGAGTCAGATATATCATGGCCCAGTATCCTGGACTCTCCCCCCCCACTCCGAGTCAGATATATCATGGCCCAGTATCCCGGACACTCCCCCCCACTCCGAGTCAGATATATAATGGCCCAGTATCCCGGACACACCCCCCCACCACTCCAGAGTCAGATATATAATGGCCCAGTATCCCGGACTCTCCCCCCGCCCCCCCACTCCGAGTCAGATATATAATGGCCCAGTATCCCGGACACTCCCCCCACTCCGAGTCAGATATATAATGGCCCAGTATCCCGGACACTCCCCCCCCCACCACTCCGAGTCAGATATATAATGGCCCAGTATCCCGGACTCTCCCCCCCCACTCCGAGTCAGATATATAATGGCCCAGTATCCCGGACACTCCCCCCACTCCGAGTCAGATATATAAAGGCCCAGTATCCCGGACACTCCCCCCCACTCCGAGTCAGATATATAATGGCCCAGTATCCCGGACTCTCCCCCCCACTCCGAGTCAGATATATAATGGCCCAGTATCCCGGACACTCCCCCCCACTCCGAGTCAGATATATAATGGCCCAGTATCCCGGACTCTCCCCCCACTCCGAGTCAGGTATATAATGGCCCAGTATCCCGGACACTCCCCCCCACTCCGAGTCAGATATATAATGGCCCAGTATCCCGGACACTCCCCCCCACTCCGAGTCAGATATATAATGGCCCAGTATCCCGGACACTCCCCCCACTCCCACTCCGAGTCAGATATACAATGGCCCAGTATCCCGACACTCCCCCCACTCCCACTCCGAGTCAGATATATAATGGCCCAATATCCCGGACACTCCCCCCCACTCCCACTCCGAGTCAGATATACCCAGAGCCACTAGTTCTCGGACTCCCCCGCCCCCCCACTCCGAGTCAGATATATAATGGCCCAGTATCCCGGACACTCCCCCCACTCCGAGTGAGATATATAATGGCCCAGTATCCCGGACACTCCCCCCACTCCGAGTCAGATATATAATGGCCCAGTATCCCGGACACTCCCCCCACTCCGAGTCAGATATATAATGGCCCAGTATCCCGGACACCCCCCCACTCCGAGTCAGGTATATAGTGGCCCAGTATCCCGGACACTCCCCCCACTCCGAGTCAGATATATCATGGCCCAGTATCCTGGACTCTCCCCCCCCACTCCGAGTCAGATATATCATGGCCCAGTATCCCGGACACTCCCCCCCACTCCGAGTCAGATATATAATGGCCCAGTATCCCGGACTCTTCCCCCCCACTCCGAGTCAGATATATCATGGCCCAGTATCCCGGACTCCCCCCACCCCCCCACTCCGAGTCAGATATATAATGGCCCAGTATCCCGGACTCTTCCCCCCCACTCCGATCAGATATATCATGGCCAGTATCCCGGACTCTCCCCCCCACTCCGAGTCAGATATATAATGGCCCAGTATCCCGGACTCTTCCCCCCACTCCGAGTCAGATATATAATGGCCCAGTATCCCGGACACTCCCCCCCCCCCCCCACCCCCACTCCGAGTCAGATATATATTTGCCCAATATCCCGGACACCCCCCCCACTCCGAGTCAGATATATAATGGCCCAGTATCCCGGACTCTTCCCCCCACTCCGAGTCAGATATATCATGGCCCAGTATCCCGGACACTCCCCCCCCACCCCCACTCCGAGTCAGATATATAATGGCCCAGTATCCCGGACACACCCCCCCACTCCACGTCAGATATATAATGGCCCAGTATCCCGGACACTCCCCCGCCCCCACTCCGAGTCAGATATATAATGGCCCAGTATCCCGGACTCTCCCCCCCCACTCCGAGTCAGATATATAATGGCCCAGTATCCCGGACTCTCCCCCCCCACTCCGAGTCAGATATATAATGGCCCAGTGTCCCGGACTCTCCCTCCCCACTCCGAGTCAGATATATAATGGCCCAGTATCCCGGACTCTCCCCCCCCACTCCGAGTCAGATATATAATGGCCCAGTATCCCGGACACTCCCCCCACTCCGAGTCAGATATATAATGGCCCAGTATCCCGGACACTCCCCCCACTCCGAGTCAGATATATAATGGCCCAGTATCCCGGACTCTCCCCCCCACTCCGAGTCAGATATATAATGGCCCAGTATCCCGGACACTCCCCCCCACTCCGAGTCAGATATATAATGGCCCAGTATCCCGGACACTCCCCCCCACTCCGAGTCAGATATATAATGGCCCAGTATCCCGGACACTCCCCCCCCACTCCGAGTCAGATATATAATGGCCCAGTGTCCCGGACACTCCCCCCACTCCGAGTCAGATATATAATGGCCCAGTGTCCCGGACACTCCCCCCCACTCCGAGTCAGATATATAATGGCCCAGTATCCCGGACACTCCCCCCACTCCGAGTCAGGTATATAATGGCCCAGTATCCCGGACACTCCCCCCACTCCGAGTCAGATATATAATGGCCCAGTATCCCGGACACTCCCCCCCACTCCGAGTCAGATATATAATGGCCCAGTGTCCCGGACACTCCCCCCACTCCGAGTCAGATATATAATGGCCCAGTGTCCCGGACACTCCCCCCACTCCGAGTGAGATATACAATGGCCCAGTATCCCGGACTCTCCCCCCACTCCGAGTCAGATATATAATGGCCCAGTATCCCGGACTCTCCCCCCGCCCCCCCCACTCCGAGTCAGATATATAATGGCCCAGTATCCCGGACACTCCCCCCACTCCGAGTCAGATATATAATGGCCCAGTATCCCGGACACTCCCCCCCCCACCACTCCGAGTCAGATATATAATGGCCCAGTATCCCGGACTCTCCCCCCCCACTCCGAGTCAGATATATAATGGCCCAGTATCCCGGACACTCCCCCCACTCCGAGTCAGATATATAATGGCCCAGTATCCCGGACACTCCCCCCCACTCCGAGTCAGATATATAATGGCCCAGTATCCCGGACTCTCCCCCCCACTCCGAGTCAGATATATAATGGCCCAGTATCCCGGACACTCCCCCCCACTCCGAGTCAGATATATAATGGCCCAGTATCCCGGACTCTCCCCCCCACTCCGAGTCAGGTATATAATGGCCCAGTATCCCGGACACTCCCCCCCACTCCGAGTCAGATATATAATGGCCCAGTATCCCGGACACTCCCCCCCACTCCGAGTCAGATATATAATGGCCCAGTATCCCGGACACTCCCCCCACTCCCACTCCGAGTCAGATATACAATGGCCCAGTATCCCGGACACTCCCCCCACTCCCACTCCGAGTCAGATATATAATGGCCCAATATCCCGGACACTCCCCCCACTCCCACTCCGAGTCAGATATACAATGGCCCAGTATCCCGGACTCTCCCCCGCCCCCCCACTCCGAGTCAGATATATAATGGCCCAGTATCCCGGACACTCCCCCCACTCCGAGTGAGATATATAATGGCCCAGTATCCCGGACACTCCCCCCACTCCGAGTCAGATATATAATGGCCCAGTATCCCGGACACTCCCCCCACTCCGAGTCAGATATATAATGGCCCAGTATCCCGGACACCCCCCCACTCCGAGTCAGGTATATAGTGGCCCAGTATCCCGGACACTCCCCCCACTCCGAGTCAGATATATCATGGCCCAGTATCCTGGACTCTCCCCCCCCACTCCGAGTCAGATATATCATGGCCCAGTATCCCGGACACTCCCCCCCACTCCGAGTCAGATATATAATGGCCCAGTATCCCGGACACACCCCCCCACCACTCCGAGTCAGATATATAATGGCCCAGTATCCCGGACTCTCCCCCCGCCCCCCCCACTCCGAGTCAGATATATAATGGCCCAGTATCCCGGACACTCCCCCCACTCCGAGTCAGATATATAATGGCCCAGTATCCCGGACACTCCCCCCCCCACCACTCCGAGTCAGATATATAATGGCCCAGTATCCCGGACTCTCCCCCCCCACTCCGAGTCAGATATATAATGGCCCAGTATCCCGGACACTCCCCCCACTCCGAGTCAGATATATAATGGCCCAGTATCCCGGACACTCCCCCCCACTCCGAGTCAGATATATAATGGCCCAGTATCCCGGACTCTCCCCCCCACTCCGAGTCAGATATATAATGGCCCAGTATCCCGGACACTCCCCCCCACTCCGAGTCAGATATATAATGGCCCAGTATCCCGGACTCTCCCCCCCACTCCGAGTCAGGTATATAATGGCCCAGTATCCCGGACACTCCCCCCCACTCCGAGTCAGATATATAATGGCCCAGTATCCCGGACACTCCCCCCCACTCCGAGTCAGATATATAATGGCCCAGTATCCCGGACACTCCCCCCACTCCCACTCCGAGTCAGATATACAATGGCCCAGTATCCCGGACACTCCCCCCACTCCCACTCCGAGTCAGATATATAATGGCCCAATATCCCGGACACTCCCCCCACTCCCACTCCGAGTCAGATATACAATGGCCCAGTATCCCGGACTCTCCCCCGCCCCCCCACTCCGAGTCAGATATATAATGGCCCAGTATCCCGGACACTCCCCCCACTCCGAGTGAGATATATAATGGCCCAGTATCCCGGACACTCCCCCCACTCCGAGTCAGATATATAATGGCCCAGTATCCCGGACACTCCCCCCACTCCGAGTCAGATATATAATGGCCCAGTATCCCGGACACCCCCCCACTCCGAGTCAGGTATATAGTGGCCCAGTATCCCGGACACTCCCCCCACTCCGAGTCAGATATATCATGGCCCAGTATCCTGGACTCTCCCCCCCCACTCCGAGTCAGATATATCATGGCCCAGTATCCCGGACACTCCCCCCCACTCCGAGTCAGATATATAATGGCCCAGTATCCCGGACACACCCCCCCACCACTCCGAGTCAGATATATAATGGCCCAGTATCCCGGACACTCCCCCCCCACTCCGAGTCAGATATATCATGGCCCAGTATCCTGGACTCTCCCCCCCCACTCCGAGTCAGATATATCATGGCCCAGTATCCCGGACACTCCCCCCCACTCCGAGTCAGATATATAATGGCCCAGTATCCCGGACACTCCCCCCCACTCCGAGTCAGATATATAATGGCCCAGTATCCCGGACTCTCCCCCTCCCCCCCCCCCACTCCGAGTCAGATATATAATGGCCCAGTATCCCGGACTCTTCCCCCCCCCACTCCGAGTCAGATATATAATGGCCCAGTATCCCGGACACTCCCCCCACTCCGAGTCAGATATATCATGGCCCAGTATCCCGGACTCTACCCCCCCACTCCGAGTCAGATATATAATGGCCCAGTATCCCGGACACTCCCCCCACTCCGAGTCAGATATATAATGGCCCAGTATCCCGGACTCTCCCCCCCACTCCGAGTCAGATATATAATGGCCCAGTATCCCGGACACTCCCCCCACTCCGAGTCAGATATATAATGGCCCAGTATCCCGGACACACCCCCCCCCCACCACTCCGAGTCAGATATATAATGGCCCAGTATCCCGGACACTCCCCCCACTCCGAGTCAGATATATAATGGCCCAGTATCCCGGACACTCCCCCCACTCCGAGTCAGGTATATAATGGCCCAGTATCCCGGACTCTCCCCCCCCACTCCGAGTCAGATATATAATGGCCCAGTATCCCGGACACTCCCCCCACTCCGAGTCAGATATATAATGGCCCAGTATCCCGGACACTCCCCCACTCCGAGTCAGATATATAATGGCCCAGTATCCCGGACACTCCCCCCACTCCGAGTCAGATATATAATGGCCCGATACTTCAGAGCTTCAGGGTGTCATACCCTGGGTACACTGGAGATGTGCCAGGGGGAGTGCCGCCCCTGGAAGTCCCCAGGTCAGGATTGTACGGAAATTGCACCGGGAAGTCACTGGGAAATTGCCCTGCGCTGGGAACCATCCAGTTTTGCGTGGTTCTGACTGCCATTCAGTAATAGTTACCCAGGAAAAGTTAGAAGAATTAGAAGCATTCCTAACTCCTGGATAATACTGACCCCTTTCCCTCCCCCCCGACCCCCACAGGACACCCCAGACAGCAACCCCTCCTACAAGACTTCCCCCACCACTCCGAATATCCACTGGTCCTCCAACTATTCCCCACTCCCCCTCTCCCAACTGACCCCACAGGATTTCCCGAATACCCTCCAATGGCCAACCAGCGGCCTCCCAGGAGACCCCCCTTACCCCTCCTAAACAGGATCCCCCCCAACTGCCCTACCTTACCCAGCCCCACCCACCCCACCCCCTGACTGCCCGACCCAGCCACATCCACTCCCCCTGAACTGCCTACTCGCTCCCCTCTATTCCCCATGACAGCTGCCCCTCCCCCGAGAGCCCCCATCCCCCGAGAGCCCCCATCCCCCGAGAGCCCCCATCCCTCGAGAGCCCCCATCCCCCGAGAGCCCCCATGCCCCGAGAGCCCCCATCCCCGAGAGCCCCCATCCCCCGAGAGCCCCCATCCCCCGAGAGCCCCCCCTCCCCCGAGAGCCCCCATCCCCCGAGAGCCCCCCCCTCCCCCGAGAGCCCCCCCCTCCCCGAGAGCCCCCATCCCCCGAGAGCCCCCATCCCCCGAGAGCCCCCATCCCCCGAGAGCCCCCATCCCCCGAGAGCCCCCCCCTCCCCGAGAGCCCCATCCCCCGAGAGCCCCCATCCCCCGAGAGCCCCCATCCCCCGAGAGCCCCCATCCCCCGAGAGCCCCCCTCCCCGCGAGAGCCGCCACCCTCCCCGAGAGCCCCCCCTACCCCGAGAGCCTCCCCCTCCCCGAGAGCCTCCCCCTCCCCCGAGAGCCCCCCCCTCCCCCGCGAGAGCCGCCACCCTCCCCCGAGAGCCCCCCCTACCCCGAGAGCCTCCCCCTCCCCGAGAGCCTCCCCCTCCCCCGAGAGCCCCCCCCTCCCCCGCGAGAGCCGCCACCCTCCCCCGAGAGCCCCCCCTACCCCGAGAGCCTCCCCCTCCCCGAGAGCCTCCCCCTCCCCCGAGAGCCTCCCCCGAGAGCCTCCCCCTCCCCCGAGAGCCTCCCCCTCCCCAGAGCCCCCCTCCCCGAGAGCCCCCTCCTCCCCCGAGAGCCCCCCCCTCCCCCGAGAGCCCCCCCTCCCCCGAGAGCCCCCTCCTCCCCCGAGAGCCCCCTCCTCCCCCGAGAGCCTCCCCCTCCCCTGAGAGCCTCCCCCTCCCCGAGAGCCTCCACCTCCCCGAGAGCCCCCTCCTGCCCCGAGAGCCCCCTCCTGCCCCGAGAGCCCCCTCCTCGCCCGAGAGCCCCCTCCTGCCCCGAGAGCCCCCTCCTGCCCCGAGAGCCCCCTCCTCGCCCGAGAGCCCCTCCTCGCCCGAGAGCCCCCTCCTCGCCCGAGAGCCCCCTCCTCCCTCTCCATCCGCCCCCCCACTCTTTGCGACTGCCCCCCCACTCTCTGCGACCGCCCCCCCCCCACTCTCTGCGACCGCCCCCCCCCCACTCTCTGCGACCGCCCCCCCCCCCACTCTCTGCGACCGCCCCCCCCACTCTCTGCGACCGCCCCCCCCCCACTCTCTGTGACCGCCCCCCCCCCACTCTCTGTGACCGCCCCCCCCCACTCTCTGCGACCGCCCCCCCCCACTCTCTGCGACCGCCCCCCCCACTCTCTGTGACCGCCCCCCCCCCACTCTCTGCGACCGCCCCCCCCACTCTCTGCGACCGCCCCCCCCACTCTCTGTGACCGCCCCCCCCCACTCTCTGCGACCGCCCCCCCCACTCTCTGCGACCGCCCCCCCCACTCTCTGTGACCGCCCCCCCCCACTCTCTGCGACCGCCCCCCCCCACTCTCTGCGACCGCCCCCCCCACTCTCTGCGACCGCCCCCCCCACTCTCTGCGACCGCCCCCCCCCACTCTCTGCGACCGCGCCCCCCACTCTCTGCGACCGCGCCCCCCCCCACTCTCTGCGACCGCCCCCCCCCACTCTCTGCGACCGCCCCCCCCCCCACTCTCTGCGACCGCGCCCCCCCCACTCTCTGCGACCGCCCCCCCCCCACTCTCTGCGACTGCTCCCCCCCCCACTCTCTGCGACTGCTCCCCACCAACTGCCCTCCCTGATCCACAAACCCCCACTCCCCGTCCCCGTCCCCCCCCCCCCCCCTCTACCGGACTGGCCTCCTTGCTCCTCCCCCACCCCCCCACGACTGCTCCCCCTGATCCACTACCCCCTCCACTCCACTCTCTCTCCCCCACCACCCAACCCATCGTACCCCCTTCACGCTGCAACCCTACACTCTGCCTTCTCGAGGAGGCTGAACCTTTTAGGGGGTGTGACTTCCCTGTCACCCACTCAGTTCCATCAACAAAACACTTGGGATCGGCTGCACTGCACCTTTCACACCAAGTGTGACTCAGAAGGTCGGGCGAGAAAGGTGCGGCTGCGCTTCAGGGTAAGAAACTAGAGTGACAGTCCGACTGTGTTTGTACTCCATGGAAGCTATGGCCTAGTATCTCACTGACGCCTCACTCCCTCAGACAGATATATATTGCCTGGTATCTCTGACCTCTCTCTCCCTCAGAGAGACAGATATATATTGTCTGGTATCTCTGACCCCTCACTCCCTCAGAGAGACAGATATATATTGTCTGGTATCTCTGACCCCTCCCCCTCTCAGGGAGACAGATATATATTGTCTGGTATCTCTGACCTCTCACTCCCTCAGAGAGACAGATATATATTGTCTGGTATCTCTGACCCCTCCCCCTCTCAGGGAGACAGATATATATTGTCTGGTATCTCTGACCTCTCACTCCCTCAGAGACAGATATATATTGTCTGGTATCTCTGACCTCTCTCTCCCTCAGAGACAGATATATATTGTCTGGTATCTCTGACCCCTCCCTCCCTCAGAGACAGATATATATTGTCTGGTATCTCTGACCTCTCCCTCCCTCAGAGAGACAGATATATATTGTCTGGTATCTCTGACTTCTCCCTCCCTCAGAGAGACAGATATATACTGTCTGGTATCTCTGACCTCTCCCTTCCTCAGGGAGACAGATATATATTGTCTGGTCTCCCTGACCTCTCCCTCCCTCAGAGAGACAGATATATATTGTCGGGTATCTCTGACCCCTCCCTCCCTCAGGGACAGATATATATTGTCAGGCATCCCTAACCCTCCCTCCCTCAGAGACAGATATATATTGTCTGGTATCTCTGACCTCTCACTCCCTCAGAGAGACAGATATATATTGTCTGGTATCCCTGACCCCTCCCTCCCTCAGGGAGACAGATATATATTGTCTGGTATCTCTGACCTCTCCCTTCCTCAGGGAGACAGATATATATTGTCTGGTATCTCTGACCTCTCCCTCCCTCAGAGAGACAGATATATATTGTCTGGTATCTCTGACTTCTCCCTCCCTCAGAGAGACAGATATATATTGTCTGGTATCTCTGACCTCTCCCTTCCTCAGGGAGACAGATATATATTGTCTGGTCTCCCTGACCTCTCCCTCCCTCAGAGAGACAGATATATATTGTCGGGTATCTCTGACCCCTCCCTCCCTCAGGGACAGATATATATTGTCAGGCATCCCTAACCCTCCCTCCCTCAGAGACAGATATATATTGTCTGGTATCTCTGACTTCTTCCTCCCTCAGAGACAGATATATATTGTCTGGTATCTCTGACCCCTCCCTCCCTCAGAGACAGATATATATTGTCGGGTATCTCTGACCCCTCCCTCCCTCAGAGACAGATATATATTGTCTGGTATCTCTGACTTCTTCCTCCCTCAGAGAGACAGATATATATTGTCGGGTATCTCTGACCCCTCCCTCCAACAGACTGATGATATATATTGTCTGGTATCTCTGACCCCTCCCTCCCTCAGAGACAGATATATATTGTCTGGTATCTCTGACCTCTCTCTCCCTCAGACAGACAGATATATATTGCCTGGTATCTCTAACCCCTCCCTCCCTCAGAGACAGATATATATTGCCTGGTATCATTGATCTTTAAACAGGAATTGCCCCTGAGCATTAACTCCTGTGACCTGGATTAAAGATCGTGCTGAATGATTTCAGTATGTGTGGGTTGTGTGTGAGATGGATTTGAAACGCATGGGTTCATAGCCCAACATTTTCCATCGTGTGGAATATGACAGAGAAAAGGCCATGCTGATGCTGTTGGTGTTGGGGAATATTTGAGGGCAGAATTAACTTTTTACTGCCCCTCACAATACTCCACTAGTGCAGCGATATTTAGATTTCATACAGGACCCTTTTTATGCAACGAATACTTGGACATATTGTTTGCAGAAAACTCTCTCAAAACACATGCAAGAAATTCACTGCCTTTCTGACATGTCTGCTCAACCTAATCTGTAGGAAAGTTAAAATCCACATTACAACCACTCTGCCTTTGCTACGCACTTGTCTATAAATCATTGCGTTTATATAATCTATCACCTTGCACCTACAACCAGCGATCCTATACACAACTCCCACTAAATCATTTTCTATCCATATCTCCACTGCCTGCTTTACCTTGTTATATCCTGTCTTACCACTGAAGTGATTTCATCCTTCTTCTTCACTAAGACTCCTCCTCCTCCTCTTCTACCATTTTTCCTGTCCTTCCTGTAGACATTATAACCTGACAAATCTACAACTGCTACCATCTAGAAGGACAAGGGCAGCAGATAAATGGGAACACCACCAGCTGGAAGTTCCCCTCCAAGTCACTCACCATCCTGACTTGGAAATATATTGCCGTTCCTTCTCTGTCGCTGGGTCAAAATCCTGGAACTCCCTTCCTAACAGCACTGTGGATGCACCCACACCACATGGACTGCAGCTGTTCAAGAAGGCAACTCACCACCACCTTCTCAAGGGCAACTAGAGATGGACAATAAATGCTGGCCCAGCCAGCAAAGCCCACACCCTGTGAATGAATAAATAAAAAACTTGATATACTTCATTCCCAGTCTTGAGTGTCTTGCAGTAATGGCTACCATACCATACCCTCCAAGTTAAGTATGTGTCTTCAATTCATTCAGTTAGTTTCTTATACTCCTTGTGCTTGTTTAAAGAAGGCTTATTTGGGCCAAACATCTTGACCTTCCCTTCTGCATTAAAATGTTTCCTATTTCTCTCTCTCCTGTTTTAATCACTTTCCTTTTTTTAGTTTTCCCTTTACCTGTAGTACTTAAAGCACAGTTCCTGTCATTCTACTTTCTTCCTTTTTGCTTGTTTTTGAATGATTAATACTCTCTTCCTCTGTGCACTCTTCCTTGTGAGTCATGTAGAAACCGATCACTTTGGAAAAGAGAATTCCCAGTGACTAACTCAAAAGATCACCTGACAAGATTTCACATTTTTTAAGACTTTTAATATAACAAAACAAACTAAAATAAACATCAATTTAACATTCGTTAGGAGGCAAGTAAAACTCTAAGTGAGAGAATAGGCATTCCTTGTTGGCTTCTTAACATGACTGATAATCCTATGCCATGATTATATATTACACCACATTCCCAGCAGAACCTTGGCCTTGTTTTCAAACCCCCAAATCCCTCCCAGCGTTTCAACAGACTTTCTCTCTAACACTGGAGCAACTCTTCCAGAGTTCTTTTAAAACTCCCTTCATTCAGCTCTCCCGAACATACCCGAATGGCCTTCCAGTACTAAGGCTGTGACTTCTCGGTCTCTACAAGGTCCACCTTTTTAAACGGGAGTTCATTCGCACCAACACTCTGTTCTCACACCAATAGTTTTTCTGCATCTTCACCCAGCATCATCTGTCTCCAGGATCTCTGAGTCTGACTGACTGAGTCTGTAAGTCTGCACAAGGCTGCTTCTGCCTTTGTGTTCAGGTGTGAAAGTTGCACTTGAGAGTTTCAATAGGCCCCCGGTCCCCATGGCAACCAGTTCACATAGGCATGTCTTTTTTTTATTCATTTATGGGATGTGGACTTTGCTGGCTGGACCAGCATTTTTTTGCCCATCCCTAGTTGCCCTTGAGAAGGTGGTGATGAGCTGCCTTCTTGAACCGCTGCAGTCCATGTGGTTTAGATGCATCCACAGTGCTGTTCGCGAGGGAGTTCCAGGATTTTGACCTAGCGACAGTGAAGGAATGGACATATATCTCCAAGTCAGGATGGTGAGTGACTTGGAGCAGACCTGCCAGATGGTGGGGTCCCCATCTATCTGCTGCCCTTGTCCTTCTAGATGGGAGTGGTCATGGGTTTGGAAGGTGCTGCCTAAGGAGCCTTGGTGAATTCCTGCAGTGCATCTTGTAGATGGTACTCACTGCTGCTACTGTGCGTCGGTGATGGAGGGAGTGAATGTTTGTGGATGTGGTGCCAATCAAGCGGACTGCTTTGTCCTGGAAGGTGTCAAGCTTCTTGAGTGTTGTGGGAGCTGCACTCATCCAGGCAAGTGGGGAGTATTCCATCACACTCCTGACTTGTACCTTGTAGATGGTGCACAGGCTTTGGGGAGTCAGGAGGAGAGTTACTCATCGCAGGATTCCTCGCCTCTCACCTGCTCTTGTAGCCACATTATGTATATGGCTAGTCCAGTTCAGTTTCTGGTCAATGGTAACCCCAGGATGTTGCTAGTGGGGGATTCAGTGATGGGAATGCCATTGAATGTCAAAGGGCGATGGTTAGATTCTCTCTTGTTGGAGATGGTCATTGCCTGACACTTGTGTGGCGCGAATGTTACTTGCCACTTGTCAGCCCAAGCCTGGATATTGTCTAGGTCTTGCTGCATTTGGACATGGACTGCTTCAGTATCTGAGGAGTTGTGAATGGTGCTGAACATTGTGCAATCATCAGTGAACATCCCCACTTCTGACCTTATGATGGAAGGAAGGTGATTAATGAAGCAGCTGAAGATGGTTGGGCCGAGGACACTATCCTGAGGAACTCCTGCAGTGATGTCCTGGAGCTGAGATGACTGACCTCCAACAACCACAACCATCTTCCTTTGTGTTCAATGGAATGTAGTTTTGTTGAACATTTGTTTCTTTAAATGTTTCCCTTTACTCATTTACCTCCATACCATTCAGTCTATCTACCCAATTAATCTTAACCTGTTCTCCCCTCGCACCTATAGAATTGACTTTAAGTTTAAGATTCTTGTTTGCGATTGGAGTATGTCACTTTCAAACTTGGAATTCAATGGTATTATGATCACTATTTCCTAGTGGATCTTTTAATGCGGCATTACTAATTAATCCTGCTTCATTACCACAATGCTAGGGATAAAGCTATCTTAGATCTCGTCAGTTCCACAATGTATCGCTCCAAGAAACAGTCACGAAAACATTCCACAAACTCATCTTCTAGATCACTGTTGCCAATTTGATTGTCTCAGTCTATATGAAGATTGAAGTCCCCTACAATTGTTACATTTCTTTTGTTACAGGCTCCAATGATTTCTTGTTTAATGCTCTGGATAGTCTCACTACCAACAAACTCCCATGTCTATACACACACCTGCTCTGCCGTATCTTAGTCTGGATTATATTATTTATGTCTACTTTTCAGTTTATCGTAACTTCTTCTGTAGAGAGAAGTGAAGTTAAAGTTTCAGGTTGATGACCATCATCAGATTCCCACAGCTGTGCAAATCCCTGTTTAGGCCATATCTGGAGAACTGTGAGCAGTTCTAGGCACTGCATCGTAGGAAGGATATATTAGCCTTGGAAGGTGTGCAGTATGAACTGAACAAAACATTACCCAGTCTCCAAAGGTTAGATAATGAGGAAAGGTTACATAAACTAGGCCTGTATTCTGTGATATTTGGAAGGTTCAGCTGTGATTTGATTGGGGTTTTTAGGGGTTTCAAGAGGAATTGATAGGGAAGAGAGAGAAATTTTTTCTGCTATTGGGAGAGTCTTGAGCAGGGGGACATAAATTTTAAAATCAAAGCCAGGTCTTTAGGAGATAGGTTAACGGGTCTTCACAGTGTCTCGCATTAACTGGGGGAGGGGGATTGGGGGAACACAGTGTCTCGCATTAACTGGGGGAGGGGGATTGGGGGAACGCGGTGTCTCGCGTTAACCGGGGGAGGGGGATTGGGGTGTCCCCGTGTTCGGCACCGAGCAGGGGTTGTGGGGGGGCGAGGGGGTGACCCTGCGTCCAGCACCGAGCGGGGGGTGAGCGGGTTGTGGGGGGGGTGACCCTGTGTCCGGTATCGAGCGGGGGTTGTGGGGTTGGGTGTGACCCTGTGTCCGGTATCGAGCGGGGGTTGTGTGTGGGGGGAGGGGGCGACCCTGCGTCCAGCACCGAGCGGGTGGTGGGGGTGAGGGGGTTGGGGGGGAGGTGGTGGTTGTGGGGTGACCCTGTGTCCAGGTCCGAGCGGGGGTTGTGGGGTTGGGTGTGACCCTGTGTCCGGTATCGAGCGGGCGTTGTGGGGTTGGGGGTGACCCTGTGTCCGGTATCGAGCGGGTGTTGTGGGGTTGGGGGTGACCCTGTGTCCGGTATCGAGAGGGGGTTGTGGGGTTGGGGGTTACCCTGTGTCCGGTATCTTGCGGGGTTGGGGGTGACCCTGTGTCCGGTATCGAGCGGGGGTTGCGGAGTTTGGGGTGACCCTGTGTCCGGTATCGAGCGGGGGTTGCGGAGTTGGGGGTGACCCTGTGTCCGGTATCGAGCGGGGGTTGCGTGGGGTTGGGTGTGACCCTGTGTCCGGTATCGACCAGGGGTTGTGGGGTTGGGGGTGACCCTGTGTCCGGTATCGAGCGGGGATTGTGGGGTTGGGGGTGACCCTGTGTCCAGTATCGAGCGGGGGTTGGGGGTGACCCTGTGTCCGGTATTGAGCGGGGGTTGTGGGGTTGGGGGTGACCCTGTGTCCAGGTCCGAGCAGGGGTTGTGTGTGGGGGGGGCGGGTGACCCTGTGTCCAGGTCCGAGCGGGGGTTGTGTGGGGTGGGGCGGTGACCCTGTGTCCAGCGCCGATCCGGCTGTGACTCTTTGGCCCTCTTGTCTTCACAGATGGCGGTGATTGGGCAGCAGTCTGGCACTGGTAGTCTGACCGAGCTTCAGGTGAGCGGCCTGGAAAGCGCACACAGCAGCAAGCTGGCACAGAACGATTGACCATTCATAAGCCAGGAACTGAGAGAAGCAACATCTATTTAAAAATAGAAACTGACTGCCATATTTATTTATTTTTTGTCTCCCCTATCCCTCAGCCCCTGTTTTATTCAGAAAGAACGGATGGAGCTTTTTTCTAAATTAATGTGAAATTACCGACTGCCTAAGGTTTATCTTTTACACAATTCTAAGCGATTTGCACGCTGTGGACCCATTTCATACTCCAGCCAAAAACGAACACTCTTGTGGGAGCTCTGTAAATACATGAATTCACTCTTCTGCCTTTCTCTTGGAGATCAAAGTCACCGCCAACACTTTCTTACAGATGTGTCTGGTTTTGTAATTGCTCTGTTTTTAGCCCTGGCGCTTGGAATGGGGTTGGGGGAGGGACAGGGTAAGGTGCATGTGGACAAACACAGGAGCTTGGAAAAGCGGAACGCTGGCTTGAACCTTAGGTGACCTCTGTGCTTTGATTTTGTTTTGAAAGTTGCAGGATATCATGGCATTAATTTCCACCTCGATTTCTCCAACAGTTCCTCTGTAATTATGTTTGTGCTGAAAACAAATTGTTGCAGGTGTGTGTCATACATGTGTGTATAATGTGTATATAAAATACACACGCACATATATGTTATATATGTATAAATATATATTATATATACACATATATATGTGTGAATTTTATTTATATATACATATATATAATGCACATATATGTATGGTACATATACACGCACCTAGTGTTAAGTATTTAGAATGTGCTTTTTAATGAGGACGATATGAATCTCGATTCGCAGTTTGCGCTGATTTATTTGATCTGTGTGGCCTTTGGGGGGAGGGAACACCGTAAGTGACCTCACAGCCCTGCACTAGGGAGCAAAAATTAGGTTGAAGTTTCTGCTCCTGATTGTTATCCAGTGACCCCAGCTCAGACTGGAAACTGCACCTATACATGATCGGGATTGGCTGGGTCGTCCATCATTTGCCTGAGAACAGGATCGGGATTGGCTGTGTCGTCCCCATTTTGCCTGAGAGCAGGATCAGGATTGGCTGGGTCATCCCCATTTTTCCTGAGATCAGGATTGGCTGGGTCGTCCACCATTTGCCTGAGAGCGGGATCGGGATTGGCTGGGTCGTCCACCATTTGCCTGAGATCAGGATCGGGATTGGCTGGGTCGTCCCCGTTTTGCCTGAGAGCAGGATCGGGATTGGCTGGGTCGTCCCCTTTCGGCTCAGATCTGGATCGGGATTGGCTGGGTCACCCCCTTTCGGCTCAGATCTGGATCAGGATTGGCTGGGTCATCCCCATTTTTCCTGAGATCAGGATTGGCTGGGTCGTCCACCATTTGCCTGAGAGCGGGATCGGGATTGGCTGGGTCGTCCACCATTTGCCTGAGATCAGGATCGGGATTGGCTGGGTCGTCCCCGTTTTGCCTGAGAGCAGGATCGGGATTGGCTGGGTCGTCCCCTTTCGGCTCAGATCTGGATCGGGATTGGCTGGGTCACCCCCTTTCGGCTCAGATCTGGATCAGGATTGGCTGGGTCGTCCCCATTTTGCCTGAGATCAGGATCGGGATTGGCTGGGTCGTCCCCATTTTGCCTGAGATCTGGAACAGGATTGGCTGGGTCGTCCCCTTTCGGCTCAGATCAGGATCGGGATTGGTTGGGTCGTCCCCATTTTGCCTGAGATCAGGATCAGGATTGGCTGGGTCGTCCCCATTTTGCCTGAGATCAGGATCGGGATTGGCTGAGTCGTCCCCATTTTGCCTGAGATCAGGATCAGGATTGGCTGGGTCGTCCCCATTTTGCCTGAGATCAGGATCGGGATTGGCTGGGTCGTCCCCATTTTGCCTGAGATCAGGATCAGGATTGGCTGGGTCGTCCCCATTTTGCCTGAGATCAGGATCAGGATTGGCTGGGTCGTCCCCATTTTGCCTGAGATCAGGATCGGGATTGGCTGGGTCGTCCCCATTTTGCCTGAGATCAGGATCGGGATTGGCTGGGTCGTCCCCATTTTGCCTGAGATCAGGATCGGGATTGGCTGAGTCGTCCCCATTTTGCCTGAGATCAGGATCGGGATTGGCTGGGTCATCCCCATTTTGCCTGAGATCAGGATCGGGATTGGCTGAGTCGTCCCCCTTTGGCTCAGATCTGGATCGGGATTGGCTGGGTCGTCCCCCTTTGGCTCAGATCTGGATCGGGATTGGTTGGGTCGCCCCCTTTCGTCTCAGATCTGGATCAGGATTGGCTGGGTTGCCCCCTTTGGCTCAGATCTGGATCAGGATTGGCTGGGTCGTCCCCCTTTGGCTCAGATCAGGATCGGGATTGGCTGGGTCGTCCCCTTTCGGCTCAGATCTGGATCAGGATTGGCTGGGTCGTCCCCCTTTCGGCTCAGATCTGGATCAGGATTGGCTGGGTCTCCCCATTTCGGCTCAGATCTGGATCGGGATTGGCTGGGTCGCCCCCTTTGGCTCAGATCTGGATCGGGATTGGCTGGGTCGTCCCCCTTTGGCTCAGATCAGGATCGGGATTGGCTGGGTCGCCCCCTTTGGCTCAGATCTGGATCGGGATTGGCTGGGTCGTCCCCCTTTGGCTCAGATCTGGATTGGGATTGGCTAGGTCGTCCCCCTTTGGCTCAGATCTGGATCAGGATTGGCTGGGTCGTCCCCCTTTGGCTCAGATCTGGATCAGGATAGGCTGGGTCGTCCCCCTTTGGCTCAGATCTGGATTGGGATTGGCTATGCCGTCCATGACCTGATCTCAAAATCCAGTTGTCTGGTTACACACACGGCTCAGAATGGCATTTTGGATAATCTTATCTCAGTGAATCTGTACTTGGGCAGGAGGGAAGGTGATGGGGTTAAAGAGGAATAGAAAATGGGTTTATATTGTGGGAGCATTCCATATGACCCTTTAGTATCACAGAATATCGCAGTGCAGAAGAGGTCCTTCGGCCCATCGAGTCTGCACCGACACCAACAATTCCAGCCGACTAGAATTCCTTCATTCATCAGTGTTGCCTTGGCTTTGAGCCCCATGTAAACCAGACTGAACATCAGCCCCTCAAACACTCTGAGAATCAGCCACTCAAACACTCTGGAGAAAATTCTGTTTTAATCAGCAAGACACACGGTGGCCTTTCACCATCAGATGGATCTATACCCCATCCACAGGGACCGTGTTGGACAGGGCCAGATATACCCCACCCACAGGGGAAGTGATCAGACTCCCTGATCCTGATCCTGATCTTTATAGAGTGCCCTGACCTCTGGAGAGAGTGACAGGGGAGTGAGTGAGCAGAGGTCCTGATCTCTATCCAGTCTCCTGACCTCAGGAGTGAGTGAGGGGGGAGTGAGCAGAGTTACTGACCCTGATCTGTATCCAGTGCCCTGACTGGGGCAGTGAGTGAGCAGAGTTACTGATCCTGATCTGTATCCAGTGCCCTGACTGGGGGAGTGAGTGAGCAGAGTTACTGATCCTGATCTGTATCCAGTGCCCTGACTGGGGGAGTGAGTGAGCAGAGTTACTGATCCTGCTCTGTATCCAGTGCCCTGACTGGGGGAGTGAGTGAGCAGAGTTACTGACCCTGCTCTGTATCCAGTGCCCTGACTGGGGGAGTGAGTGAGCAGAGTTACTGACCCTGCTCTGTATCCAGTGCCCTGACTGGGGGAGTGAGTGAGCAGAGTTACTGATCCTGATCCCTATCCAGTGCCCTGACTGGGGCAGTGAGTGAGCAGAGTTGCAGGTCCTGACTGTTGCAAAGAGAGCAGGTTTGGACAGGGTCACACGTGATTGCTGTAAACGCTGAACTGTTCCCATCTCCACCACAGTGCACACATTTCAAATTTCACTTGGGCCCTTGTGAAATCTGTTGTGCTGTGAATGGCCACATATGGGTACATGACAGTCACACTGATATCGGAAGGTACTGGTACTGAGTGGGGGAGTCTGCTACCCGATCAATGCACTGGGTTAGATAGACTTGCTCTGATCTTCGGCAGGGACTCTGATACGTGGCTTGTTACCGGCTGTCTGAAGCACTGCAAGTGGCAATGTGTTTCCAGCCGCCCTTGGTCTGGTTGCCTAACAGTCAGTCTAGCCTTTGTCAGCACAAAGGTAACCAATTCAAATCGGAGAGGGAGAGATTTTGAAAAATTACTCATTTGTCTTCACCTGAATCAACTATCTCCCTATGGAGGGGGAGAAGGTAGATCACTCTCCATCCTGGGCTGCTGATTGGAGCCCACTTCCCTCCCCCTCCCAATCATCCCCAACTATCTAATCCCACCATCTCCCTCCCTCCCTGGGCCTGCGGAGACCCCTGTTCACATGGACTCTGTCCAATCAGCCTTTTGGGGTTGCCCTCTGCTTCCCCACCCTCCGCACCCTCTCATATTCCCAGCTCATGGCCCTCTCATGAATGCCCCCTGACTCCTGACCTATCTAATTGCCACGGTCCCCTCGACTTCAGGCCCACCTACAAGCAGCAGCTTTTTGTATTTGGTGCTATGAAGGGAGGCGTTTTCATAGGAAGCGGCCACTACTTTTATAAAATGCCTTTGAAAGAGAGAGTTTATTTTTATAGGTGTTAATTCAGTATTTATGTATTACAGAGAAGATGAGAAAAAAAAACACTTGTAAAATTGTATTGAAGTTTTATGTGTATGAGTTTGTATCACGCAAGGCGGGGGGGAGGGGTGTGTATGTTTTTTAAGATATTTTTTTCACAAAGTACTAAATGATTGACATGTTTCAGTAAAAGGAACATGATGTGTCAGAGTGCAGCCAGTTGTTACACCCACAGTCCAACACGCCAGGTTTTGGTCTGATTTACATGGTGAAAGACTTTTTACGAAAAGAGAAATCCTTATTGTTATTTCTTTTTTGTTGTGTTGGATTCTGTTTTGTTTTCTTTGTTTCCAGAGCTCTGGAAAGTTTGCGTATGTAAACACAGTACTGTGTCCGGAGACATCTCGCTGTATTCAAAAAGAATAAAATGCTCTTTCGATAAACGTTTACCCATTGTGCTCCCAGCGATTGTGACCGGCTGTCAGTATTGTAATGGAGGTCTAATGGAAGTGGAATCCCTGCTTCCACTGCAGCACAACACCAGGAGACTGACCTGATTTCAACACAATCTTCTGATCTGGACTCTGACACTCTGCCACTGAGCCACAAGCCCAGCTGCTCGGTGTGGGGAGGGAGTGTGTGTGTGTGTGTGCGTGCGCGCGCGCGAGCGAGCGCATGCATATGTACATGTGTTTTACTGTGCAAGCATGTATGTATCCCCTTGCAAACGTATCTGCATGGTTGCCTACTTGTGAGAGACTGCGTTTTTGGGGGTACACACGTGTGTCTTTGACTGTGTACGTGTGCACATTTGGGAGCATATGTGTGCGCATTTGGCTGTGTGTTTTGGTGCATATATGTGTGCATTTGGATGTGTGCATTTGGGTGTGTTTATGTGTGTTTGGGTGCACATATGTGTCTATTTGGGTTCTGGCATGAGTGTTGTGCTGAGTTGGGTGCGTATGTGTTTTGGGTGTTTGCGTGTTTGTCAAGTTGGGTGTATGATGTGCTGTGTAGAGTTGGGTGCGTGCATGCTGTGCGGAGTTGGGTGGGTGATGTGCTGTGCGGAGTTGGGTGTATGATGTGCTGTGTAGAGTTGGGTGCGTGCTGTGTCAAGTTGCGTGCGTGCATGCTGTGTGGAGTTGGGTGGGTGACGTGCTGTGCGGAGTTGGGTGGGTGACGTGCTGTGCGGAGTTGGGTGGGTGACGTGCTGTGCGGAGTTGGGTGGGTGACGTGCTGTGCGGAGTTGGGTGGGTGACGTGCTGTGCGGAGTTGGGTGGGTGACGTGCTGTGCGGAGTTGGGTGGGTGACGTGCTGTGCGGAGTTGGGTGGGTGACGTGCTGTGAGGAGTTGGGTGGGTGACGTGCTGTGCGGAGTTGGGTGGGTGACGTGCTGTGAGGAGTTGGGTGGGTGACGTGCTGTGCGGAGTTGGGTGGGTGACGTGCTGTGCGGAGTTGGGTGGGTGACGTGCTGTGCGGAGTTGGGTGGGTGACGTGCTGTGCGGAGTTGGGTGGGTGACGTGCTGTGCGGAGTTGGGTGGGTGACGTGCTGTGTGGAGTTGGGTGGGTGACGAGCTGGGTGCGTGTCGTATTGAGTTGGGTGCCAGCTTACATGTTGTGTCGAGTTGGGTGCGTGATGTGTTGTGTCAAGTTGGGTGCTGGTGTGCGTGTTGTGTCACGGGTGCTAGCATGCGTGTTGCGTCGAGTTGGACTCTGTGTGTGTGTTGTGTCGAGTTGGGTGCTGAGATGTGTGTTGTGTCGAGTTGGGTGCTGAGTTGCGTGTTGTGTGGAGTTGGGTGTTGGTGTGCGTGTTGTGTCGAGTTGGGTGTTAGTGTGCGTGTTGTGTCGAGTTGGGTGCTGAGATGCGTGTTGTGTCGAGTTGGGTGCTGAGATACGTGTTGTGTCGAGTTGGGTGCTGAGATGCGTGTTGCGTCGAGTTGGGTGTTAGTGTGCGTGTTGTGTCGAGTTGGGTGTTAGTGTGCGTGTTGTGTCGAGTTGGGTGTTAGTGTGCGTGTTGTGTCGAGTTGGGTGCTGAGATACGTGTTGTGTCGAGTTGGGTGCTGAGTTGCGTGTTGTGTGGAGTTGGGTGTTGGTGTGCATGTTGTGTCGAGTTGGGTGCTGAGATGCGTGTTGTGTCGAGTTGGGTGCTGAGATACGTGTTGCGTCGAGTTGGGTGCTGAGATGCGTGTTGCGTCGAGTTGGGTGTTAGTGTGCGTGTTGCGTCGAGTTGGGTGTTAGTGTGCGTGTTGCGTCGAGTTGGGTGTTAGTGTGCGTGTTGCGTCGAGTTGGGTGTTAGTGTGCGTGTTGTGTCGAGTTGGGTGCTGAGATACGTGTTGTGTCGAGTTGGGTGCTGAGTTGCGTGTTGTGTGGAGTTGGGTGTTGGTGTGCATGTTGTGTCGAGTTGGGTGCTGAGATGCGTGTTGCGTCGAGTTGGGTGTTAGTGTGCGTGTTGTGTCGAGTTGGGTGTTAGTGTGCGTGTTGTGTCGAGTTGGGTGTTAGTGTGCGTGTTGTGTCGAGTTGGGTGTTAGTGTGCGTGTTGTGTCGAGTTGGGTGTTAATGTGCGTGTTGTGTCGAGTTGGGTGCTGAGATACGTGTTGTGTCGAGTTGGGTGCTGCGTTGCGTGTTGTGTGGAGTTGGGTGTTGGTGTGCATGTTGTGTCGAGTTGGGTGCTGAGATGCGTGTTGTGTCGAGTTGGGTGCTGAGATATGTGTTGCGTCGAGTTGGGTGCTGAGATGTGTGTTGTGTCGAGTTGGGTGTTAGTGTGCGTGTTGCGTCGAGTTGGGTGTTAGTGTGCGTGTTGCGTCGAGTTGGGTGTTAGTGTGCGTGTTGTGTCGAGTTGGGTGCTGAGATATGTGTTGTGTCGAGTTGGGTGCTGAGTTGCGTGTTGTGTGGAGTTGGGTGTTGGTGTGCATGTTGTGTCGAGTTGGGTGCTGAGATGCGTGTTGCGTCGAGTTGGGTGTTAGTGTGCGTGTTGTGTCGAGTTGGGTGTTAGTGTGCGTGTTGTGTCGAGTTGGGTGTTAATGTGCGTGTTGTGTCGAGTTGGGTGCTGAGATACGTGTTGTGTCGAGTTGGGTGCTGAGTTGCGTGTTGTGTGGAGTTGGGTGTTGGTGTGCGTGTTGTGTCGAGTTGGGTGTTAGTGTGCGTGTTGTGTCGAGTTGGCTGTTAGTGTGCGTGTTGTGTCGAGTTGGCTGTTAGTGTGCGTGTTGTGTCGAGTTGGCTGTTAGTGTGCGTGTTGTGTCGAGTTGGCTGTTAGTGTGCGTGTTGTGTCGAGTTGGGTGTTAGTGTGCGTGTTGTGTCGAGTTGGGTGTTAGTGTGCGTGTTGTGTCGAGTTGGGTGTTAGTGTGCGTGTTGTGTCGAGTTGGGTGTTAGTGTGCGTGTTGTGTCGAGTTGGGTGCTGAGATACGTGTTGTGTCGAGTTGGGTGCTGAGTTGTGTGTTGTGTCGAGTTGGGTGTTGGTGTGCATGTTGTGTCGAGTTGGGTGTTAGTGTGCGTGTTGTGTCGAGTTGGGTGTTAGTGTGCGTGTTGTGTCGAGTTGGGTGCTGAGATGCGTGTTGTGTCGAGTTGGGTGCTGAGATGCGTGTTGCGTCGAGTTGGGTGCTGAGTTGCGTGTTGCTTTGAGTTGGGTGCTGAGATGCGTGTTGCGTCGAGTTGGGTGCTGAGTTGCGTGTTGCTTCGAGTTGGGTGCTGAGTTGCGTGTTGCGTCGAGTTGGGTGCTGAGTTGCGTGTTGCGTCGAGTTGGGTGCTGGTGTGCGTGTTGTGTCACGGGTGCTAGCATGCATGTTGCGTCGAGTTGGACTCTGGTGTGCGTGTTGTGTTGCATTGGCTGCTGAGATGTGTGTTTCGATTTGGGTGCTGGTCTGTGTGTTTCGATTTGGGTGCTGGTCTGTGTGTTGAGTTGGGTGCTGGTCTGTGTGTTCAGTTGGGTGCTGGTCTGTGTGTTTTCAGTTGGGTGCTGGTCTGCCTGATAAGAAGACAGAATTAATTAATTACAGGATTCTCTAGGGAAGAGTGATCATAACATGAAGAAATTTCATATTCATTTTGTGGATGAGAAACTTGGCTCTGAAACTGATGTCTTAAACTAAAATAAAAGTAATTACAAAGGGAGTTGCTGTGGGTAAGCATGCAGGTGCAGCAGGTGGTAAAGAAGGCAAATGGTATGTTGGCCTTCATAGCCAGAGGGTTTGAGTACAGGAATAGGGATGTCTTGCTGCAATTGTACAGGGCTTTGGTGAGACCATACCTGGAATATTGTGTACAGTTTTGGTCTCCTTATCTGAGGAAGGATGTTCTTGCTTAAGAGGGAGTGCAGTGAATGTTTACCAGACTCATTCCTGGGATGGCGGAACTGACATATGAGGAGAGATTGAGTCGATTAGGATTATATTCGCTGGAGTTCAGAAGAATGAGGGGGGATCTCATAGAAACCCATAAAATTCTAACAGGACTAGACAGGGTAGATGCAGGAAGGATGTTCCCGATGGTGGGGGAGTCCAGAACCAGGGTTCACAGTCTGATGACATGGGGTAAACCATTTAGGACTGAGATGAGGAGAAATTTCTTCACCCAGAGTGTGCTGAGCCCGTGGAATTCGCTACCACATAAAGTAGTTGAGGCCAAAACATTGTATGTTTTCAAGAAGGAGTTAGATATAGCTCTTGGGGCGAAAGGGATCAAAGGATATGGGGAGAAAGCGGGAGCAGGCTATTGAGTTGGGTGATCAGCCATGATCATAATGAATGGCGGAGCAGGCTCGAAGGGCCGAATGGCCTACTCCTGCTCCTAGTTTCTATGGTATGATGGAGATAGGGAAAATAGGTTGGACAGTAGATTGCAGGAGCAGATATTTAAGGAGATTTTTCATAATTCTCAACAAAGATATATTCCATTGAGAAGAAAGAGCTCTAAGTGAAGGTAGTACAATCCACGTCAAACTAAGGATGTTAGGGATTCTTGACAGTCTTGATGGTAATAGAAGGTAAACATAGGAAAAACTAATATTTCTCCCCACTCAAAGTCTAATAATTACACCCATTTGAAGTGGCCCAGAAACATTTACATTATTTGCATTTCACTACAGATAAAAAAAGTGTCAGACGTTTTTGTCTTCGGCCACTCTCACCCTCAGGGCATTGATGAATTGGCACCTAGAAGAATACTGCCTACAATTTTCTCCCCTCATTTAAGAAAGGATATACACATCAGAGGCAGTTCAGAGCAGATTCACTCAGTTGACTCCTGGGGAGAAAGGGTTACCTTATTAGGAAAGGTTGAGCCTATACTCATTGGAGTTGAAGAATGAGAGGCGATCTTAAGGTGAACATTTAAGATTCTGAGGGGGCTTCACAGGGTAGATGCTGAGAGGATGCTTCCCCTTGTGGGGGAATCTAGAACTAGGGAGCTCTGTTTATAAATAAGGGGCCTCCTATTTAAGGTAGAGATGAGAAGGAATTTCTTCTCTCAGAGGGGTGTTCATATTTGGAATTCTCTTCCCCAGAGAGCAGTGGAGGCTGGGCCATTGAATATATTCAAGGCTGAGTTAGATTTTTGAACTACAAGGAAGCTTTTGGGGAGGCAGGTGGGAAAGTGGAGTTAAGACCACAACCAAATCAGCCATGATCTTATTGAATGGCAGAGCAGGCTCGAGTGGACAAATGGCCTATCCTGCTCCTAATTCTTATGTTCACACTGTTTTTGTATGAATGAGGCCCCTATGATGAGTCCACACTCTGTGTCTCCTGTACTAATTGTGACCAAGGGATGGTCTCACAGACTATACTTTACTCCCAGCATACTACAGCTGACATTAGACTCTGTATACACCCTGTTTATTGGCTAAATGCCTGTTATAAGGGTTAAGTTTGAATCCCTTTGACAGAGTGAAGCCCTTTAATTTTCTTCTTATTAATATTTATCCTTTGATGTTGCTATGTAAGGATGTGTCGTGTGGATCTCAGAATTTGTTGCAATGAAGCTTCAAACCCCAGATGGAGAACTTGACCAGAGGTTCATCTGCCACTGACACTTGCTGAACATCAAATAACATGGCATTTAACACCACCAGCCAGATTTATTGTGTAATTTATAGGGAGGTGCCTCTTCGGCAGCCGATGGGCACTGTGGGAGCTGGAGAGCTTCCTCAGCCCCCAAAATAACATTTTAATTTGATTTAATAAGGTTCACCTTTGTTACAGTTCTCCTTTAAGGGGATATCACTTTAATTTGATGTGATCTGTTTAATTAATTTGAGCTGTTCACCTGTTAAATTTAGCCACAGGAATGCTCAAAATAGTGGAGAGGGGTGCTTGGCTTTTTCTTTCTGTAAAGGCTACACATGGAACCATGAAAAACACAATACAAGTTAAAAAGGCAGAGTCCCATTAATTTGCATTTAGCCAACAATGCCCAGATCTGGCTAGATGACATGAAGAACTACAGAAGCCTCTAACTGACAAAAATGCCTACAACTTCAGATCATTTTGGAGAGCAAAGGTAATTGAAAACTGCTTTCCTCCACTCTCAATCGCTTCCTTCAACCATTCCCCCAAACCCCTCCACCTAAACTAGTATGAGTGGCTCATAGGCTTAGGATTCATCAGGCAAGAGTCACTAATGTGGTCAGGGAGGGTTGAAACTAAATTGGGAGGAGGATGGGAACCAACATATAGAAGGAGAAAAGCAATAAGATGCGTAAAGGAGTGAGAGTTTGGAAAGTACTAGAGAAGGAAGTCGTACCATATAAGATCGGAACAGACAAAGAAGGACATGTATTTAAATGCACAAAGTGTGATGAATATTGTTGATGAGCTACAAGCACAAATAGCCATGTACAAATATGTAGGCACAATAAAGGAAATGTGCCTTTAAATGGTGAGAACTGGTGCTTATTATTCAAGGCTACAAAGTGTCAAAAAAGATAGGGACAGAAAAAGAGGAAGGTGGGATGGCAGAACTGATTAGAGATGACATTGAGTGTTGGAAAGAGAGGACATCCTTGAGGAAGCAAAGACAGTTCAATTAGTTAAGAGTTGAGAAGCGTGAAGCAGGTGGTCACACTACAATGTATCCTATAGGCCTCCAATTTTTTTTAATTCATTCATGGGATGTGGGTGTCGCTGGCTAGGCAGCATTTATTACCCATCCCTAATTGCCCTTGAGAAGGTGGGGCTGAGCTGCCTTCTTGAACCGCTGCAGTCCATGCAGTGTAGGTACATCCACAGTGCTGTTAGGGAGGAAGTTCCTAGATTTTGACCCAGCGACAATGAAGGAATGATGATATATTTCCAAGTCAGGATGGTGAGTGACTTGGAGGTGAACTTCCAGGTGCTGGTGAGAGAAAGAAGCAAATCCATCTGTGCAACGAGATAGGAGTAATTAATTACCTGATGGTGAAGGCACCCCTAGGTAGCAGTGATCATAATGTTGATTTTTGCATTCCGTTTAAGGAAGAGAAGAGTGGATCTAAGACTAATATTTTAAACTTAAATATGGGTAATTATAGGAGCAAGTAAGTATTTATGTTGGTGTAAGGTATAACTCTGTGACAATGCAGCCTCAGAAGGAATGAACTGCTGTGTGGAATCGGCGTCAGGCATGTCCACAGACTATTGCATTGGGGCAGGGAGACTGTGGAGTGTCACGTCATGGAGTGGGGGTGCTGCACTCCCTCCAAGCTCTGTAGATGAAGGTCCTGGAAGATAGGAGAAATGGATATGGATTAGTCCTGGCAAAATAGCAATCTTGCCAATCCTCACACTCAGATCTACTTTAGTCATTTATGATATGAACTCAACAAGCCGGAGGTCTTTTTGTCACCAGGGCATCTGCAATGCCCAGTTTCCCCATCTCTGGTTATCAGGATTGCAGAGGTGTCACTTATCTGCCTGGCCTCGTCCTCTGCATCTGCCAGTTACACCATTGGTGACCAGCCATCTCCAGTCCTTTTCTTCTCACTTGCTTAGATAGAACAGACCTATAAGTGACTCTAATTCACACATTCACCCAAAGGATGCAATGCATTTGGTGAGGGTGACTATCAGACAGATGCAATGCATTGCATAGATTGAAGAGTTGGGAAACTACAACGCATCCTTGCTTTACACTGCTGGTTACCACAAAGGCATCAGACATTTCACCTCAGGTACAAGCACACCCAGTTATGCAGTAGGCACAGATTTGGACAAACGTTTTGGGTCATTCTTGCTTGGAGAGCAATTGCCATAGACTTTTCTTTTCTGCAATGCTTAAGGAAGTCACCAGAGACATGCCTGCAGGCATCAACATTAGGTTCCATGCAGGGAAGCTCTTCAATCTCTCCAGACTGTGTGCCTCTATGCAGCGCCTCACAATTCTCTGAGTTGAATTCCATTTGCCATTTTTCTGCCCACCTGACCAGACCATTGATATCTTCCTGTAGTCCACAGCTTCCCTCATCCCTACTAACTGCGCACCCAATTTTTGTGTCATCTGCAAACTTCTTGATCATTCCCCCTACATTAACATCCAAATCATTAATATATACCGCAAAAGCAGGGGACCTAGTACTGAGCCCTGCGGCACCCCACTGGAAAGATCCTTCCCGTTGTCATCAATAATTACCCTCTGTTTCCTGCCACTGAGCTAATTTTGTACAAAAATAAAAATAAAAATACCTGGAAAAGCTCAGAGGAATACAGTTAACGTTTCGAGTCCGTATGACTCTTCAAATGAATGAATTATCCTTTTACTCCTACTGCTAATTTTGTATCCAGCTTGCTATATTCCCCTGGATCCCATGGGCTTTTATTTTTTTTAGCCAGTCTGTTATGTGGGGTCTTGTCAAGGGTCTTGCTAAAATCCATGTGGGCCACATCAACTGCACTACCCTCAACAATCCTCCTTGTTACTATCTCAAAAAATTCAAATTAGTCAGACATGATCTTCACTTAACAAATTCATGCTGACTGTCCTTGATTTCTTGGTGCCTTTCTAAGTGACAGTTTATCCTGTCCCTCAGAATTGATTCCAACAATTTGCCTACTACCAAGTTTAGACTGACTGGCCTGTATTAATTCGGTCTATCCCTCGCTCCATTCTTAAACAAAGATACAACATTAGGTGACCTCCAATCCTCTGGCACCGCACCTGTATCCAGTGAGAATTGTAAAATAATGCTCAGACCCTCTGCTATTTCCTTCCTGGCTTCTTTTAACAGCCTTGGGTACATTTCATCCGGTCCTGGGGATTTATCCACTTTCAAGATGCTAATCCCCTTAATACTTCCTCTATCCCTATGTTTATCACACCCAACACTCACACTCCTCCTTAACTACACTGTCTGCATCGTCCACCTCTTTTGTGAAGACAGATGCTAAGTATTCATTAAAAACCATAGCCACATTCTCCACCCCACACGTAGGTTCCTTTTTGGTCTTTTATGAGCACTACTCTTTCCTTAGTTATCCTCTTACTCTTACTGTATTGATAAAATATCTTTGAGTTCTCCTTTATTTTGCTTGCCAATATTCTTTCATCCCCTCTCTTTGCTTTCTGAATTTCCTTTTTGATTTCACCCTTCCACTTTCTACACTCCTCTCAGCTTTCTGTAGTATTGAGTTCTCAGTGTCTGACATAAGCTTTCCTTTTCGGCTTTATCTTACCCTGTAAGCCCCGGACATCCAGGGGACTCTCGATTTGGCCGTCCCAACCTTTTTCTTTGTGGGATCATGTTTACTCTAAACTCCTTGAATCTCCCCTTTGAATACCTCCCACTGCTCTGATACTGATTTACCTTCATATAGCTGTTTCCAGTATACTTTTGCTAAATCACTGCTCAGCTTAGGAAAGTTGGTCTTGCCCCAATTTAGAACTTTAACTCCTGTTTTATCTTTGTCCTTTCCCATAATTATGTTCAAACTAACTGAATTATGATCACTACCACCAAAATGCTCCCCCACTGCCATCCTTCCACCTGCCCAGCTTCATTCCCTAAAACTAAGTCCAGAACTGTGCCCTCTCTTGTTGGACTTGGTGCAAACTGGCCAAAAGGTTCTCCTGAATGCACCTTAAAAATTCTGTTCCCCCCATTCCTTTCACACTAAAGCTATCCCAGTTAATATTGGGGTAGTTAAAATCCCCTACTATTATTGCCCTATTATTTTTGCAATTGTCAGAGATTTGCCTACATATTTGTTCTTCTATTTCCCTCTGACTCTTTTGGCATCTATAGTACACGCCCAGTAGTGTGACTACCCCTTTTTGCTGTTTCAATCTCAATCCATATGGGCCTTAAATGATAAATCCTTCTAACATATCATCCCTCCCCACAGCTGGAATTGTTCTTTGACCAAAATGCCACCTCCCTCTCCTTGCTTCCTCTATCTTATCTGAAAACCCTATAACCAGGAATGTTGAGCTGCCATTCCTGTCCCTCTTTAAGCCATGTTTCTGTAATAGCTGATATCATATTGCCACCTTTCTTTCTGTGCCCTCAGCTCGTCTGCTTTATTTGCTATACCCTTTGCGTTGAAGTATCTCCCCTTGAGCACTGCCAAACCCTCTCTTTTATTTTCTATCTTTGTTTCCTCTGCCTTCCAGATTTACTCGTTGATTTTCTGCTTTTCATTTCCATTTCTGATTTTGTTGCATCTGAATTAACCCATCCTTTGCCAAACTAGTTTGAAACCTCGTCAATAGCACTAGCAAACTTCCCAGCAAGGACATTTGTCCTGGACCTTTTGAGGTGCAAGCCGTCTGGCTTGTACAGGTCCCATCTCCTCCAGAACCAGTCCCAATGTCCCTGGAATCTCCCTTCCTCCCCATCTCTCCAGCCATTCATTCATCAGCTCTAACCTCCTAGTTCTATGCTGACTAGAATGTGCTACTGGTAGTGATTCAGAGATTACTACTTTTAAGGTCCTGCTTGCTAATTTTCTGTCTAGTTCCCTAAATTCTGACTGCAGGACCACATCCCTTTTTCTACCTATGTTGTTTGTACCAATGTGGACCATGACTGCAGGCTGATTACCTTTCCCCTCAGGGTGCTGTGCAGCCAGTGACATCCTTGACCCTAGTACCAGGGAGGCAACACACAATCCAGGATTCGCATCTGTGGCTGCAGAAACACTTCTCTATTCCCGAATCACCTATCACTATTGCTCTTCCAGTCTTCCTTGTTCCCCACTGTACAGCTGAGCCACCTGTGAGGCCATGGACTTGGCTCTGGCTGCACTCTCCAGATGAACCATCAATCTCATCAGTATTCAGAACTGAATACTGGTTGGAGAGTGGGATGCACTCAGGGGAATCCTGCAACGCTTGCCTGGTCCCTTTTGGTTGTCTGGTGGTCACCCGTTCCCTCTCTCCCTGCATACTCTTAAGCTGCGGGGTGACCACATTTATAAACATGCTACCCATGGAGCTCTCTACCTCATGGATGTGACGCCAGCTGCTGCTCAAGTTCCAAACCCAGAGCTCAAGCTGCTGCAACTGTTGACACTTCCTGTATATATAGTTATCCAGGCCACGGGAAGCATCCTGGAGTTTCCAAATTGCACAGGAGAAGCACTCGTGAGGTTGGAGCAACGCTGCCATTCTGCTGTTTATAAATTAATACACTTGTTACAGTTAATAAAACTTATTCCCGCTAATAAATGTTACTGCTACCAATAAAGGTTTACCAATAGCAAAAAGCCTTACTAATACTGATAAACCCTACTAATACTATATTTCTCTCTTCTCCCTCTCTGGTGTGTTCCCTTGCAGGTCTGCTACCTCTGCTTTCTCTCAAGTAACTGCAGACCCTGAGCCTCACTCTGTATTTACCTCCTCTCCCTCTCTGGTGTGTTCCCTTGCAGGTTATCTTTTGGACAGCACCAAGCACACACCATAAAACACCAGACATAAGCATTGATGGCACCAGTCTCAACGTTTCAATAAGATCACTTCTCATTCTAAACTCTTCTTCTAAGAGCGTAGGTCTAATGAGTATAGACCCAACCTGCTCAAACTTTCCTCATAAGACAACCCCTTTATCCCAGGAATCAGGCTCGTGAACTTCTCTGAACTGCTTTCATTGAAGTATATCCATTGTTAAGAACTAGAGATAGTTTAAGTAAATTTTATTCGTATTTGTGTGTGTTAGGAATGAGTTTTAGCTTTAAGTTTAAGTTTGATTTGTGTTTTTGTATTCGTGCCACTCTCCACATTCCTAAACAAAAATAAAAGTTAGGATCTATCAAGCCGGGTTCCACCCTGGGATGTGGCTTGTCCAGTAGTAACATCAGCTGGGATCATAACAAAGTGGGGACTCATCAGGGATTATCGTTATAAAGTGGGATCTCTTGTGGGATTGGAAATCCTTGACTTTTGGTGAGATCTGGAGGTACAGAAATACTGGACGTAGGAATTGGAGTTGCTGTGAGGTATATGTTATAGGTTTCTTGTACATTGGGAAACTGAAATGGCATTGACTGGTTTACAAAAAGTAGCCAAGGCCTGAATTTTTAGACTGGTGAGCGGGTGCGATTGGCGGGCGCAGGAGTGGCCGGGAAACAGACTGCTGACTGTGATCGGCCCCCGTGAATGGCCAACCAGCAGGAAACGCAGAGTGAGAAGCTCAGCGCTGCTGGGGTGGGGGCGGGAAGAGGATGGGCGCTGACACCAGCGCGGGCGCGGGCGAGCGCTGAGAGAAAGCTCCCTGAAGGCAGACAGTTGCCTCATGGAGCTGAAGACCTGAAAAGCATAAAATGAAGTTTTTAAAATCAGGAAAAATATGTGCAAGCATCAAAATCAGTCACCCGAACATATACATCACAAAAATGCTGTCCATAGATTTTTCTTTCATTTAATAACAGAAACCTCATCCCAGCCCGTGGATGAGGTTTCATGAAAAATGTAAAGTCTGCCTGGCCAATTCGCCCGTCTGCCAACCATACCATTGGCTAGACCATGAAAAATCGGAGATGATTTCACCTTTAATCACCTTATTTTGCCTCTTAATTCTTATCAGAGGAGATTCTGACTTTTGCGCACGCCTGCCGACCGAAATATCGCACGAGTGCAGGATGGCGTTGGGATGCTCACCCAACGTCATCTCGCGTCCGATTGGGTCGGGCACACACCCACCCGCTGCGCTAAGCATTCTGCCCCCTAGGGGTGAGGAAAACAGATATAGCTGAGGTAATAGCGGAGCATTTGAAACTGGAAGGGATACAAGGGAGAGCACATTCTCCAGGGTGTGAGTCAATTGAATTGGCTAAGATTCAGTTGCAACTGAAAAAATTTGAATTGGAGGCAAAAGAGGGAGAAAATGAAAAAGCAAGAGCATTTCAAAGGGAGCAAGCAGAAAGGCAGGAGAGAGAAAGGGAGTGAGATAGGATAAGAGAACTTGACCCCCAGAGGGAAACGTTAGCAATGGAGGAAAGAGAGAAGGAACAAGAAAGGGAATACTGGCTTAAAACTCTGGACTTTAAAAAAGAGGCCTCAGATGTAGAAGAAGGTTCTGATGGTGAAATAACTACCTTCAATCCAAAGCCCAGTGAGGAGATGTTTAAAATGTTGCAAGTCCTCCCAATGTTTGAGGAAAGTGATGTAGAGGCATTCTTTATTTCGTTTGAAAAAGTAGCTAAGCAAATGAAATGGCCAAAAGAAATCTGGACATTGCTCTTCCAGAGTAGGTTGGTGGGTAGAGCTCGCAAAGTTTATGCTTCACTTTCAGAAGAGGTATCAGTGGATCATGATGCAGTAAAAAAGGCTATTCTGAGTGCATGTGAGTTAGTCCCTGAGACCTACAGGCAGTAATTTCGGAATATAAGGAAACAGTCTGGGCAGACCTATATTGAGTTTGAGAGGGTAAAGCAAAGTAATTTTGACCCATTGAATACGGGTATTAAAGGTAGGGACAACTGATGAAGCTCTTCGGGAAATAATTCTCTTGGAAGAATTTAAAGATTCACTTCCTCCTGCAGTTAGAACCTATGCTGAAGACCAGAGGGTAAAAATGTCTAGCCAGGCAGCAAAGATGGCTAACAATTATGGTCTGGTCCATAGATCTAAATACTTTTTCTGTCGATCCCCACAAACCCGAGATGGATAGAAGTTGGGAACATGAAAGGAGGGCAAATAGCAAGGGAAGAGAAGGGACAGTTGGGAAGTCCCTGGAAATTTCTCCTCAGACCAGAAAGGAAGGTGCCGAGGATGGGAGTGACATTCAAAAGCCTAAGTGTTTCCATTGTGACAAGGTGGGATACATTCAGGCCGATTGCTGGTGACTAAATGGTAGACCTATTACAGCAATGGGAACGCCAAAGGAATCCTCAAGAAAGGTTGCATTAGAAAAGGAAATGGTTGTTAAAACTGTAGCAGTGGTACAGGTGATCCATGTTCCCTCAGAACATACAAGAAAGGAGGATATGGTTCAGAATAGTCCAGAGAATTCTTCTTTGATTACTGGTAAAGGAAGTCAGGCTTTTAGAGGGTCTGGATGTTTTGTCTCAAAGGGAGAAGTGTTCCCTTCCCCCTCCAACAAAATAATCAAGCAGATTAAAATTTTGAGAGATACAGGGGCAGGTCAATCATTGATGGTGGCTGATGATACAATGTGTGTTCTGGGTAGTTTTATGAAGGATAAAGTATTAATAAGGGATATTATTGGAATTTATTAACTCATCTCTTTGTCTGAAGTCAACTTACAAAGTCACTTTACAGACAGAATTGTTACGGTGGGAATTATTCCAAGGTCACCTATTGAAGGGGTAGATTTTATTCTGGGTAATGATTTGGCTAGCAGAGACAGTAATGTGGCAGCAACTGTATTGCAGAAGGCAGCTGATCATGCTGACCCTAACCAACTTCAGAAAATTACTATGGCCTAAAAATCAGATGCTTACTGCAGATAACAAGCAATTGAAGAAAACCTGATTCATGTAGAAAACCAATTTCATGCGTAAAAGAGGAGCTTGCTAATGAAAAACGAGAATGGGTGAGAACAATTGAGAATCAGTCACAGAAAGTGGAAGACTTGGCTGAGGACTTGAAATGTCTAAATGATAAACTTGTAGAAGCAAATTTAATAAAGGTCAATCTTCAGTTAAAACTTGATGAACTTCAAGCATCAGAAGTTTCTATGAAACATCGTAGAAAATGCCTTGAACAAGAAAAGGAATTGTGGGTAAACCAGAATTATTGGTTGAATGCAGAATTTAAAAACAAAACTAACGAACTGTTAGAACTTTGTCGGGAAAAGAAGGACGAGATTCTCGAACTTCAATGCAATCTGGAGGAAATGAAGGAGAAGATGTGTGGTATGGAGTGTCACAGTTCTGAAGTCGTTCCTGTGAGTAAAAACTCTTTGCTAAACTGTGGTCCAGTTGAGCAAAGAACTGATCCAAATAACATCACTGATGCATCAACCTCAGTAATGGACAATATGAAAACAACTGAAGTGCCTGCAGAACTAGAAATTAAGAATTGTCAACAAAAAGGACTGAAATCACAAATTGACCTTTCCAGGTCAATGACTAGAGAGAGACAATGATGTACAGGTGTTTGCTGGTGCTAATACACAAAATACAGCAGCTGGAATCCAGACAAGTGGACAGTTTGCAAAAGACCATTCAAAACCTGTAGAGGAGAGGCATGAAATAATTTGTGGATTATGTAAAAGATTTGAAGGGTTAGAATGAACTATGAAACTCCAAATAGAGCAAGTAATTGATGTTGCTCAAAGGGAAGTGAAAAAGAACGGTTTAAAATGAGATTGGGAGAAACAAAATCATAAAAAGTTCAAAGATCAGACCAAGCAGGAGTATGAAACCCTTTTTTTGAACATAAAAAGAATTTCAATAACATCCTTGAAATGGCTAAAAGAGATTTTGACCAGAGAAGAAATGAAATGTTAATGCACAAAAATGTCATTTTGACTTTGCTAAATTGAGATGAGAATTTACCGCATTTGAGTTCAGAAAATGAGCTTGAGGATGAAATTACGCCTACAGCTAACGAAAAGGATGATTGGGCTATGGACTGAAATGAAACGCTCTTTGCTGAGTTACGGACTGGGAATAAGAGGAAAAATAAACTTAAGTGTTGAGGTATGGTAATGCCACGATGTACAAATTCTACAAATGCTGTTGTACTTATTGACTTTGTTTTGCTTAAATCTTTGTAATTGTATGATATAATATGTGTAATTGTGAAAGGAGATTAAAAGTTTATTTGTCCAATATGTGATAAGCTAGTTTGTTAGAGGTTTATGATGTTAAGTTTGTGTGAAGTAGATGTAAGGCCATTGTAAAGAAACCTTCACTGTTGTGAAACTTTCTTTCTTTCAAGGGTGAGATGTTAGGAACTAGAGATAGTTTAAGTAAATTATATGTTAGCTTTAAGTTTAACTTTGATTTGTGTTTCTGTATTTGTGGCCAGGACGGGGGGGAAGTTGAAGAGTGGGCACGCAGAGGTGTGCCTCCTATCAGGGGCGCGCCGCCATTTTACGTGAGTAGGCCAATTAAGGCCCACACAGTGTGACATCCGCATGGAAATGCTATGCGCTCCCTGTGCAGGGTGGTGGGGGGTGGGGTGGAGGGGCGGGGGGGGGTGTGAAATCCCTAAACCTGAGAGTGCACCCATTCACGCATGTGCACGAAAGAGCGCACTCATCTCCCTGAGGCAAAGTGCTGCTTCTGGAACATCGGCTCTACTGTAAAAAATATTAGAAATAGAAAAAGAATTCCCTGACATTTCCCCTCATGTGACACTGCCACATGAGTTGGGACATGTCCATAACTTTAAAAAAAACTTTAATTAAGTTTTAAAAAGCCTATATGAAACCTCATCCCGCCCTTGGATGAGGTTTCATGCTTTTTCTAATGCCCGCCAGGGCTCCCGGCCTGCCCGCCAACCTTAAAGTTGGATGGGTAGGCTCATTAATTACTTAAATGACTCTGGCAATGGCCTCAATGGCCATTGACAGGTCGGTGGCCACCAGCTGATTTTACTGAGCCCCCGCCTACCCGACGTCACCATGCGTCATTTTATGCATTGGAGAGTAGGCCCCACCCCCTGCTCACCGACGGGAAAATCCTGGCCTGTGTGTTGAGAAAGAGGGGAACTTGAGTTGTAGTTTCACTTTAAGAGATGCCTACACTCAAATGTGGTTTTATGACTCTTGAAGGGGAGTTAAAACAAACACAATGTAGAAAAAACTGTGCTGTTGCCTAGCAACAAGGGAGAGGGACCCACAGAGACAGAGAAAAACAGAAAAAATAGTCTTAGTTCAGTTGAAAGGAGTTGCCAGCAGAAGTAGTGTAGGAGAGGGACAGAGAGCAGGGCCCAAGCTAAAGTCGGAAACAGGAGCAAGGAGAAGCTGGACAGGAGGGAGTTGCAGTAAGCAGCTTTCCCCAAACAACAGGAGGGGGCTCCTGAGAAGACTTTCTAGTCAAAGGGAAAGAACAGCAATCTGGAAAAGACACTGTTAAAGCAAGGAGCAGAGAGGAAAGCTCCGAGCTTAAAGGGAGAAAGCTGCAGGACACAGACCTCAAACAAAATAAGCTTGTGTAAAGCCAGAAGATCCAAGGAGACAGCCAAAAGTCGGTAACTCTTTACGACGGGCATGTGAAGTGGTGATGTTCAGTTGGCAAAGCTGAGTCAAAGACAGAGTGTGGAAGGAAGCTTGAATGCACGTGGCAATCCAAGGGAGAGGGATATCGGGGGGAGAGGGATATCGGGGGGAGAGGGATATTGGAGGGAGAGGGATATCGGGGGGAGAGGGATATCGGAGGGAGAGGGATATCGGGGGGAGAGGGATATCGGGGGGAGAGGGATATGGGGAGGAGAGGGATATTGGAGGGAGAGTTTGAAACACTGGAGGGACCCTTGTGGAAAGTGTCTGAGAGAAAGCATCGTTTGGGAGAAGATTCCAAAATGAGTTCTCGGAGAGTAGGGATTGGAAACCCTTGTGTGAAAGACGGAATTCAGTGAGGCTGGTTGGCTGAAGGTGTGACAAGCGTCTGGGGGGAGTTGATGAGAGATCCATAGTGTCTGTTTAGGATGGCATCTGTCTCTTGGTTTCAGAGAGTGGTGTGCCTGACCATAGGTCACCTATTGCTTTACTTGGATTGTGTACTTATTGTGAATATGAGAGTATAAGATAGCTTTTGTAACTTGTGCTATCCTTACGAGTCTGTGTATATCTGTAAAGGTTTAGTTGTGGTGAAGGAATATTGTAATATAGTTCATCTTTTCTTGTTTAATAATTGTTTTATTAATAGTTATTTGGGAGGACAGAACTTGAGTATTACTGAAAGAAGAGACATGTTCAAGTTTTTCATCTTGCACTCATCAAGACACTTTGCATGAACGCCAATATAAGGGGGAACAACAATTTATACTGTATGCGAAGAGAGTGCTGATTGGTTGGCAATCAGAGCCCACTTTTTTAAATATTCATTCATGGGATGTGGGCTTCACTGGCTAGGCCAGTTTAATGCCCACTAGGGATGGGAAATAAATGCTGGCCCAGCCAGTGAAGCCCACATCCCATGAATGAATATAAAAGATAAGTATAAATTGTTGTTTCCCCTTATATTGCTATTCTTGTCAAGTGTCCTGATAGGTGCAAGACTAAAAGCTTAGACATGTCTCTTCTTTCAACAATACTCAAATGTTTTGTTCTTTTTTTAAAGGTTTATCAGCTGACTCCCGTGACTCTGTTCAGTGGCCACTCTCCACGTTTCTAAACAAAAAATAAAAGTTAGGACCTATTAAGCCAGGTTCCATCCTGGGATCTGGCTTCTCCTGTAATAACATCAGCTGGGATCATAACACCATCCTTAAGTAAGAAGACCAAAACTATACACAGTGCTGTAGGTGTGGTCTCATTAATGCTCTATACAGTTGCTGTAAGACTTCCCCACTTTGCATTAAAGGCCAACAGTCCATTTGCCTTTCTAATTAGTTGCTGTACCTGCATGCTAACATTTTGTGATTCATCTACAAGGACACCCAAATCCCACTCTACTGCAGCATTCTGCAGTTCTTCACCATTTAGATAAGATCCTGCTTTTCTATTCTCCCTGCCCAAGTGGACAATCTCACATTTTTCCACATTATACTTCACCTTCTACATTTTTGCGCACACATTTTACCTACTTATTTCCCTTTGCAGGCTCTTTAGAACCATAGAAAAGTTACAACACAGAAGGAGGCCATTTGGCCCATCTTGTCCATGCCAGCCTGAGGACACCCAGGTGCCCTTTCTAATCCCACCTTCCTGCACCCGGCCCATAGCCCTGCAGCTTACAGCACTTAAGGTGCAGATCCAGGTACTTTTTAAAAGAGTTTAGAGTTTCTGCCTCTACCACCAACTTGGGCAGCGAATTCCAGACATTCACTACCCTCTGCGTAAAAAAGTTCTTCCTCATGTCCCCCTACACCTTCTGCCACTTATCTTGAATCTATGTACCCTGGTTCTAGAATCCTCCACCAAGGGAAACAATTTTATCCTGTCCACTCTATCTATCCCCCTCATAATTTTGTACACCTCAATCAAGTCACCTCTCAGCCTTCTTTGTTCTAAGGAAAATAACCCCAACCTATCCAATCTCTCCTCGTAGCTACACTATTCTAATCCTGGCAACATTCTTGTAAACCTCCTCTGCACTCTCTCCAGAGCTATTACATCCTTCCTGTAATGTGGTGACCAGAACTGCACACAATACTCCAGTAGTGGCCTCACCAGTGCTTTATACAATTCCAACATTATATCCTTACTTTTATATTCTATACCTCTGCCAATGAAGGAGAGCATTCCATATGCCTTCTTTACAGTCTTGTCTACTTGAACTGCTGCCTGCAGGGACCTGTGTACTTGTACACCAAGATCTCTCTCTTCATCTACTCCTCTTAGTATATTCCCATTTATTGTGTAATCCCTGTAACTGTTTGACCTCCCTAAATGTATGACCTCACACTTCTCTATGTTAAAATCCATCTGCCACTTTACCGCCCACTCTACCAACCCATCTATATCATTTTGGAGATTATGGCTATCCTCTACACTATCCACTACTCGGCCAATCTTTGTGTCATCTGCAAATTTCCCAATTGTGCCCCCACGTTCACGTCCAAATCGTTAATATATAACACAAACAGCAAGGGTCCCAACACCGAGCCCTGTGGAACACCACTTGAGACAACTTTCCATTCACAAGGGCATCCATCGACCATTACCCTTTGTTTCCTGTTACAAAGCCAGCCTTTTATCCAGTTTGCCACATTACCCTGAATCCCATGGGCTTTTACTTTCCTGACTAATCTGCCATGTGGGACGTTGTCAAATGCCTTGCTAAAATCCACGTACACAACATCCACTGCACTACCTTCATCAACCCTTCTTGTCACTTCCTCAAAGAATTCAATCAAATTTGTGAGGCAAGACCTTCCTTTAACAAATCCATGCTGACCATCCCTGACTAGTCCATGCCTTTCCACATGACAGTTAATCCTATCTCTCAGGATTGATTTTACTAATTTGTTCACCACCGATGTAAGACTAACTGACCGATAATTGTTTGGCATTTCCTTTGATCCCTTTTTAAACAATGGAACTACATTTGCATTTCTCCAATCCTCCGGTACCTCCCCTGTATCTAGTGAAGATTGGAAAATCACCCTCAGAGCATCTGCTATCTCCTCCCTGACTTCCTTCAGCAGCCTCGGAAACAATCCATCTGGCCCTGGTGACTTATCAACTTTCAAGGATTTCAACCCTTCGAGTACTCCCTCTCTCTTTATGACTATCCCGTCCAATAGCTCGCAGTGTTCCTCCTGGACTACTGTACCTACATCCTCCCTTTCCTTTGTAAACATGGAGACAAAATATTCATTCAAAACCCCTTCCACAGCCTCTGCATCTACATACAAGTTTCCATCTTCATCTCTGATAGGCCCCACTTTTTTCTTAACTAACCTTTTAGCATTAATGTATTGGTAAAACATCTTTGGGTTATCTTTAACTTTACTTGCTAATCTTTTTTCATGCCCTCTCTTTGATTTCTTTATTTCCTTTTTTACTTCGTCCCTGCACTTCCTATATTCGTCTAGGTTATCTGCAGTGCTTAGTTCTTTGTGCCTATCGTACGCTTTCTTTTTCTGTTTGATCTTCCCCTGTATTCCTCTAGACAACCAGGGGGGTCTAGATTTGGCAGTACCACTCTTATTTTAGTAGGGGACATGTCTACTTTGTACAATTAGGATCTTGCTTTTTAGTACTTCCCACTGGTTTTCCACTGTTTTATCCTCCAGCAGTGCTGTCCCGTCCACCTCAGCCAAGTCCCTTCTCATTTCTACAAAATTTGCCTCCCCCAGTTCAAGACTTTTACTCCTGCCTTATCTCTGTCCTTTCCCATGGTAATGTTAAATCTAACTGAATTGTGATCACTGTTCCTGATATGGTCGCCAACTGTCACTTCACCCACTTGCCTTTCTTCGTTCCCCAAGACTAGGTCTAGAATTGCATCTCCTCTCATTGGGTTTGTCACTAATTGGTTTAAAACATTTTCCTGGACACACTGCATGAATTTTTCTCCCTCAGTGCCCCTTATATTGTTTGAATCCCAGTTGATATTAGGATAGTTGAAGTCTCCTACTATTATTGCCCTCTTGTTCTTACAAGCAGAAATTTGCCTACATATTTGTTCTTCTATCTCCCTTTCTCTATTTGGGGGTCTGTAGTATACTCCCAGTAGTGTGACTGCCCCTTTTTTATTTCTAAGCTCAATCCATAATGCCTCGTTTATTGACCCATTTAGTATATCATCCCTTCTCACAACTGGAATTGATTCTTTAACCATTAGTGCAAGCCCCCACCTCCTTTTTTTATCCTCCACACAACTTGCTTTCCAACCTATCTTTGTATGGTCAGCAAATTTGACTACAATAGTCGGCCCCTTTACCCAAGTCTTTAATATAGATTAATACAGAGAATAGAGTGTCATGCTAAGAAGCTCAACCATTTTATTTGATCTGCCTTCTGAAGCTTCTGAACATCAGATGGCAGGACAAAATAACAGACACATGAGGTGCAGTCCAGCTCCCACAGCCCTTCATTCCACCCTCCAAACCATTGTTGGATTCTAGGGGACCAGGTTACCCCTTGCAGAGATGGCTCCTCATTCCCTAAAAGAACCCAAAACATAACCAAAGTCATCTACTGACTAGAACTGCTATCGAGCAGGCCATCAGGCTTCGAAAGATGTACTTCTGGTGCCAGGGCAGGTTTGCCGAGGCCCTGCAATACAGTTCTGCAAGGATCTCAGGCATTGTGGTGGTCTGCTGCAATCTCCATAATATGGCCTTCCTGAAGACAATGCCATACTCAATGGACACAGCTCATCGGACGAAGAGGAGGAACAGAAGGTGGAAGAGGAGGAGGAGGAGGAAGTGGAAGCTGCAGAAAACAGAGGTGCTCCAGCTGTGCAGGGAGGTGGTCTGTTCAGTGCAGCACTTGAAGGACTTGGCAGAATGCCACCAATGTCAGGGATCATCTGAATCCAGGTGCATTTCAGCCCAGCCCTTCCAATCCAGGAGGACAACATGGTCTGGAACTCACTTTGAACTGCTTGTGGGAACAGTTCCATTGAAGATACAGCCTGGAATAGATCCACTCTTACTGCCAATAATGAATGCACATCTATCCAGAGGTTTTACAGTTCTCCCCCTGCCCTCTCTTCAAAGGACCTGGCTTCCCTTCACTACCCCTTCCCTCTTTTCCTGTCTCAGAATTACAGAATGGAAGCTCACACCTAGAATCAGCTGCCAAAATTTACATTGTGTTGAAAAATAGGATAAGTGCACCTTTACAGGTGAGGCAACTCCCAGTGAACCATTTGATAATCTACCCAAGACAGTGATCTCCGCTCTTGGCCACTTCTCCCCTCCTGGCATCGGGTGAGGTGGAAGCAGCTTGCAGCTAGTCTCACTTGCAGCTGAGATGAGCATGGTGGTTGTCCTCATGGGGAGATGCCAGTGGGGGCCCTAATGAGATTGCATCTCCTCTCTGAACCTTACATATTCAGCCTGGTCCTTTTCTACCTGACACCTGTCATAAGGACACTTTTTCTACTTTATCTTCATTTCTATCTCTTTTGTCCTCCAAGGAGCTCTGGATTTGTTTGTCCTACCTTTTGATGGTGAGAAACTTACCACATTCCAGCATCCCTTGTGGTTGTGGCATGCTGGCTGGAGGTTGCAGTGTGTGGGCAGTGGTTGCCTTGTTGACCGGCTGTACCATCATCGTAGGTGGAGGTTGAGGCTTCTCAGACCTCTTTTTTATTCATTTATGAAATGTGGTCTTTGCTGGCTGGGCCAGCATTTATTGCCCATCCCTTGTTGCCCTTGAGAAGGTGGTGATGTTATGGCACAACGGATGGTAAATGCTGAGCTGCTCAAATCCCAGAGGGAAACTTGAAACAGCTGCCACAACTGTATTACAATTTGTATTTTTATTTTGAGATGTGTGCCTTGAATTCAGCAGCAATAAGTCTACCAAGTCTTAGAGATTTTTTTTACAAAACTAAATTAAACATTTATTGATGAAAGAAATAATTTTAAGTACATACATAGATCTAGAAATTACTACTATGATAACTCCTAAATCCCCTAATTAATCTAAACCCTGGTTATACCTCCGCTAAGGCAACAGTGAAACAACAGTGTCATTACTCACTGGGGATAGCGTGCTATCATATGAAGCTCCACTGTTCCCTGAGACGTGACAAATGTGAAAAGTTTGATCAAACAACCAGATTGCCCCAATTCTACCTAACTGTTTAATTTAGGTTAACAGGATACGAGCACCAGGTTTGTAAACTTAATAAGTAAATAACTGTTTATTGAACAAATTGTCATTAACCAGTGGCAAAAGAAAGAAATATGAATTGTTAATTTCTAACTCTATAACTTAAATTCCACCTCTTCTTAAATCCCTATACGCACACATACAAAACATATAAGACACACAAAATCATGGATTTTAAGGGTGGGATAAAACAGTTCAATATCATCAATTCCGGAGTACAGGATTTGATGGGTTGATTTTGATCAATGTCTTCCAAATTCCTTTCAGTTCTTGTTGGTGACACGAGGTGGTCTTCCAGCATTTTCAGTCTTTAGTTCACTGGTTGAGCACTTGTCTTTCAACGTCTCTAACAGTGATTTTCCCCTTTGCCTCTTGACAGGGGTTTTCTGAGAGAGAGCAGGTTGTCGAGATATGAGGGGGAGAAAAACAGCTAGCTATTATACACACAGGAGAAAGAGGTTTTAGGCCTTGTTCCTTTCAGGTTAGGAGCTTTTTTGCCCTGCTCTTCACACAAACCCCAGTCACCAGGTCAGGAGCCAATTAAATGCTGTTGTCAGGCAGCTCCCTTGGCTCAGGATTCCTTTCTGGCACCATCCTGTCTTTCATGGCACACTCTGTTCCAGGACTGCAACATTGTATATATCTCTCATCCTCTTCCAGTGGACATGTCTTTCAAGTTGCAGCCATTGTAATTCTAATCCACAGTCCAACAGGAAATAAAAAAGATATGTTCTTTACAACAGTCCAACAGAAATAAAAAGATATTTTTCTTACAATAGATTTCAACAGACCCATGAAAAGCACACAATACCCTGAAGAGTGATATTTAAAATGAATTCTCTTAGCTTCGGTTCCTGGAAACAGCTTGGTACATAGAGGCTGGAGGCTTTTCACCGTTGTTGGATCTTAGAATGCCTTCCTCCTTGCACATAACCTCAGCTCCTTTATACATGTTTCTCCCTTTTTAATGTAAATCCCATTGTTCTAATATGTCTTTGCAACCTTACTTTCTCCTTAATATAAATCTTTCATGGTACTCATATTATCAGTAATCTTTGGTAAAAATAAACACACTGTTTGGCTTATCCTCTGTTGCCTTGGTGTAACACCTTACCATCTCTTTGAAATTCATGACCCTGGTTTATCTAAAAATGTAATTGTTCTTCACACCTCACACCCTAAACCTTCAGCCATGTTTACATATTAAGCATTTCAAACCTAGTTTCCCTTCTGATGTATCAAAGCACCCAGACCAGCTGTCTGCAATTCAATTAAAAGCCACACACACACACACACACACACACACACCTGGACACAGAATACAAACCCCACTATTAACCTAACTTTACAATAAATTACAAAAACTCTATGAAAATGATTATATTTTCATGACAGTGGTGAGCTGCCTTCTTGAACCGTCGCAGTCCATGTGGTGTAGGTACACCCACAGTGCTGTTAGAGAGGGAGTTCCAGGATTTTGACCCAGCGACAGTGAAGGAACGGTGATATATTTCCAAGTCAGGATGGTGAGTGGCTTGGAGGGTAAATTCCAGGTGGTGGTGTTCCCATCTATCTGCTGCCCTTGCCCTTCTAGATGGTAGTGGTTGTGGGTTTGGAAGGCGCTGTCTAAGGAGGCTTGGTGAATTCCTGCAGTGCATCTTGTAGATGGTACACACTGCTGCTAATGTGTGTCGGTGGTGTCGGGAGTCAATGTTTGTGGATGTGGTACCAATCAACTGGGCTGCTTTGTCCTGGATGGTGACAAGCTTCTTGAGTGTTGTGCGAGCTGAACTCACCCAGGGGAGTATTCCATCACACTCCTGACTTGTGCTTTGTAGATGGTGGACAGGCTTTGGGGAGCCAGGAGGTGAGCTAACTGTTGCAGGATTCCTAGCCTCTGACCTGCTCTTGTAGCCACAGTATTTATATGGCCAGTCCAGTTCAGTTTCTGGTCAATAGTAACCCCCAGGATGTTGATAGTGGGGGATTCAGCGATGGTAATGTCATTGAATGTCAAGGGGCAATAGTTAGATTCTCTCTTGTTGGAGATGGTTATTGCCTGACACTTGTGTGGCGCAAATGTTACTTGCCACTTGTCAGCCCAAGCCTGGATATTGTCCAGGTCTTGCTGCATTTGGACATGGACTGCTTCAGTATCTGAGGAGCTGTGAATGGTGCTGAACATTGTGCAATCATTGGCGAACATCCCCACTTACGATGGAAGGAAGGTCATGGATGAAGCAGCAGAAGATGTTTGGGCTGAGGACACTATCCTGAGGGACTCCTGCAGTGATGTCCTAGAGCTGAGATGACTGACCTCCAACAACCACAACCATCTTCCTTCTAACTAGGTATGACTCCAACCAGTGGAGAGATTTCTCCCTGATTCCTATTGACTCCAGTTTTGCTAGGGTTCCTTGGTGCCACACTCGGTCAAATGCTGCCTTGATGTCAAAGGCAGTGACCCTCACCTCACCTCGGGAGTTCAGCTCTTTTGTCCATATTTGAACCAAGGCTGTAATGAGGTCAGGAGCTGAGTGGTTCCGGTGGAACCCAAACTGGGCGTCAGTGAGCAGGTTTTTGCTAAGCAAATGCCACTTGATAGCACTGTCGATGGCCCCTTCCATTACTTTACTGATGATTGAGGGTAGACTGATGGGGCGGTAGTTGGCTGGGTTGGATTTGTCCTGTTTTTTTTTGTGCAGGACATACCTGGTCAATTTTCCACATAGCCGTGGAGATGTCAGTGTTGTAGTTGTACTGGAATAGCTTGGCTAGGGGCGCGGCAGGTTCTGGAGCACAAGTCTTCAGTGCACCTCTGACTTCCTGATTTATACCGTGCCCTACATTACCACTACTTTTTGGTGGCCTATAAATAACTCCAACCAATGTTTGCTGCCCCATGCTGTTTTTTAGCTCCACCCAAACTGATTCTACATCTTGATCTTCCGATCTAAGGTCCTCTCTTACTAATGTACTGATCTCATCCTTTATTAACAGTGCTATCCCACCTCCTTTTCATTTTTGCCTATCTTTCCTAAATGTTGAATATATTTGAATATTCAGTTCCCAGCCTTGGTCAACCTGCAACTGTGTCTCTGTGATGGTAATTAGATCATACCCATTTACTTCTATTTGTGCTGTCAATTCATCTACCTTGTTGCAAATGCTACATGCATTCAGATAGAGTGCCTCTAATTCTGCCTTTTAAAATTTTTTCCTTACTTTGACCCTACTTGATGCTGGCCTTTGTTTCTGCTGCCTTCCTATCTTGCTTACTACTTTTCTTCCTCCTATTTCTAGCTTATTTCTCTCTCTCTAAATTTTCTCTCGGGCTCCCATTCCCCTGCCAAGCTCATGTAAAACCTCCCCAATAGCATTCGCAAATCTGCCGGTGAGGCCATTAGTCCCGGTCCTGCTAAGGTGTAACCCGTAGAAGGAAAGCGAAGTAGAGAGGCAAAGGGATGTAGTGTATTCCAAAGCTCAGAGCATAGACAAATGAAATCATGGGCCACCAATGTGGAGTGGTTAAAATTGGGGATGCTCTAGAGAACAGAATTAGAGGAGTGCAGACAGCTTGGAGGGTTGAGGACATTGGTGAAACCGCATCTAGAGTACTGTGTATAGTGTCGGCCTCCTTACTTAATGAGGGATATACTTGCATTGGAGGCAGTTCAGAGAAGGTCCACTAGATGGATTCTTGTGATGAGGGGGTTGTCTTATCAGCAAAGATTGAGCAGGTTGGGCCTTTACCTGTTGAAGTTTGGAAGAATGAAAGGTGATCTTCACAGAATCACAGAGTGCAGAAGAGGCCCTTCGGCCCATCGAGTCTGCACCAACACGTGAGAAACACCGGACCTACCTACCTAATTCCATTTACCAGCACTTGGCCCATAGCCTTGAATGTTATGACGTGCCAAGTGCTCATCCAGATACTTTTTAAAGGATATGAGGCAACCCACCTCCACCAGCCTCCCAGGCAGTGCATTCCAGACAGTCACCACCCTCTGGGTAAAAAAGTTTTTCCTCACATCCCCCCTAAACCTCCTGCCTCTCACCTTGAACTTATGCCCCCTTGTGACTGACGCTTCAGCTAAGGAGAACAGCTGCTCCCTATCCACCCTGTCCATGCCCCTCATAATCTTGTACACCTCGATCAGGTCGCCCCTCAGTCTTCTCTGCTTCAACAAAAGCAACCCAAGTCTATCCAACCTCTCTTCATAACTTAAATGTTTCATCCCAGGCAACATCCTGGTGAATCTCCTCTGCACCCCCTCCAGTGCAATCACATCCTTCCTATAATGTGGCGACCAGAACTGCACACACTACTCCAGCTGTGGCCTCACCAAGATTCTATACAACTCCAACATGACCTCCCTACTTTTGTAATCTATGCCTCGATTGATAAAGGCAAGTGTCCCATATGCCTTTTTCACCACCCCACTAACATGCCCCTCCGCCTTCAGAGATCTATGGACACACACGCCAAGGTCCCTTTGTTCCTCAGAACTTCCTAGTGTCATGCTGTTCATTGAATACTTCCTTGTCAAATTACTCCTTCCAAAGTGTATCACCTCACACTTTTCAGGGTTAAATTCCATCTGCCACTTATCTGCCCATTTGACCATCCTGTCTATATCTTCCTGTAGCCCCAGGCACTCAACCTCACTGTTAACCACCTGGCCAATCTTTGTGTCATCTGCAAAAATGTATACATAAATGATTTGGAGGAAAATGTAACTGGGCTAATTAGTAAGTTTGCAGACAACACTAAGGTTGGAGGAGTTGCAGATAGTGAAGGGGATTGTCAAAGGATACAATGGGATTATAGATCGGTTGGAGACTTGGGCGGAGAAATGGCAGATGGAGTTTAATCCGGACAAATGCGAGGTAATGCATTTTGGAAGGTCTAACACAGGCAGGAATTATACAGTAAATGGCAGAACCCTTAAGGGCATCGACGGGCAGCGGGATCTGGGTGTACAAGTCCACAGGTCACTGAAAGTGGCAACGCAGGTGGATAAGGTAGTCAGGAAGGCATATGGCATGCTTGCCTTCACTGGCAGGGGTATTGAGTATAAAAGCTGGGAAGTCATGCTGCAGCTGTATAGAACCTTGGTTAGGCTACACTTGGAATATTGCGTGCAATTCTGGTCGCCACATTACCAGAAGGATATGGAGGCATTGGAGAGGGTGCAGAGGAGGTTTACCAGGATGCTGCCTGGTCTGGAGGTTATTAGCAATGAGGAGAGGTTGGAGAAACTCGGATTGTTCTCACTAGAGCGACGGAGATTGAGGGGCGACTTGATAGAAGTTTACAAAATTATGAGTGGCATAGACAGAGTAGATAGTCAGAAGCTTTTTCCCAGGGTGGAAGAGTCAATTACTAGGTGACATAGATTTAAGGTGAGAGGAGAAAACTTTAGAGGAGATGTGCGGCGCAAGTTTTTTACGCAGAGGGTGGTGAGTGTCTGGAATTCGCTGCCAGAGGAGGTGGTGGAAGCAGGTACGATAGCGGTGTTTAAGAGGCAGCTTGACAAATACATGAATAGGATGGGAATAGAGGGATACGGACCCCGGAAGTGCAAAATGATTTAGTTGATGGGCAATATGATCGGCGCAGGCTTGGAGGGCCGAAAGGCCTGTTCCTGTGCTGTACTTTTCTTTGTTCTTTGTTCAAACTTACTTATCCTACCCCCCACTTAGTCATCTATGTCATTTATATAAATGACGAATAATAGGGGATCCAGCACAGATCCCTGTGGTACGCCACTGGACACTGGCTTCCAGTCACTAAAGCATCCTTCTGTCATCACCCTCTGCCTCCTACAACTAAGCCAATTTTGAATCCACCTTATCAAATTACCCTGTATCCCATATGCATTTGTCTTCTTTATAAGTCTCCCATGTGGGACCTTGTCAAAGGCTTTGCTGAAATCCATATAAACTACATCAACTACACTACCCTCATCTACACACCTGGTCACCTCCTCAAAAAATTCAATCAAATTTGTTAGGCATGACCTCCCTTTGACAAAGCCAAGCTGACTATCCCTGATCAAACCTTGCCTCTCCAAGTGGAGGTAGATACTCTCCTTTAGAATTTTCTCCAATAGTTTCCCTACCACTGATATAAGACTCACTGGCCTGTAATTCCCTGGCTTATCTCTACAACCGTTCCTAAATAGCGGAACCACATTAGCTGTTCTCCAGTCCTCTGGCACCTCCACCATGGCTAAAGAGGAATTAAAAATTTGGGTCAGAGCCCCTGCGATCTCCTCCCTTGCCCCTCTCAGCAGTCTGGGACACAAATCATCCAGACCTGGAGATTTGTCCACTTTTAAGCCTGCCAACACCTCCAATACCTTGTTACTCCCTATATCAATTTGCTTAAGAACCTCGAAGTCTCTCTCCCCGAGTTCGATACCTTCATCCTCATTCTCTTGGGTGAAGACGGATGTGATTCAATACTCTAGCAATGTCCTCTGGCTCCACCCATAAATTGCCCCCTTGGTCCCTTATGGGCTCTACTCTTTCCCTGGTTATCCTCTTCCCATTGAGATACTTATAGAATATCTTGGGATTTTCCCTACTTTTACCAGCCAGAGTTTTCTCATATCCCCTCTTTGCTCTCCTTATTGCTTTCTTAAGCTCCACCCTGCACTTTCTGTACTCCACTAAGGCCTCCGCTGATTTACTCCCCTTGTACCTGCTAAAAGCCTCTCTTTTCCTTCTCATTATATCCTCAACATCTATGGTCATCCATGGTTCTCTGGGCTTGTTACTCCTTCCTATCACCCTAGAGGGAACATGTTGAGCCTGTACCCTCCCCATTTCCTTTTTGAACACCCCCCACTGCTCTTCTGTAGATTTCCCCACAAGTAGCTGTTCCCAGTCTACCTTGGCCAGATCCTGCCTTATTTTACTAAAAGCCGCTCTCCCCCAATCCAAAACATTTTTTTGCAACTTGTCAATTTCTTTGTCCAGAACAAGCTTAAATTGTACCAGGTTGTGATCGCTATCACTAAAATGCTCCCCCACCACCACCTCAGCCACCTGTCCGGCTTCATTACCCAGAATTAGGTCCAGCACTGCGACATTCCTTGTTGGACCCTCTACATATTGACCTAAAAAGCTCCCCTGTCCACATTTCAAGAAATGCACTCCATGAAAAGCCCTTAACACTATGTCTATCCCGATTAATGTTGGGAAAGTTGAAATCGCCTAATATAATTACCCTATTGTTATTGTTTTTACACACCTCTGCAAATTGTGCACATATTTGCTCCTCAATTTCCCGCTGACTATCTGGGGGTCTATAATAAACACCTAACAATGTAGCTGCCCCTTTTTTATTCCTAAACTCTACCCACAAAGCTTCATTCAATGCCCCCTCCAAGATTTCATCTCTCCTTACTGCAGTAACTGACTCCTTAACTAATAATGCAATGCCTCCTCCTCTTTTACCCCCTCCCCTGTCTCGCCTGAAGTTTCTATATCCCAGAATGTTGAGCTGCCAATCCTGCCCTTCCCTCAACCACGTCTCTGTGATAGCTACTATATCACAATTTCACATGTCAATCCTCACCCTTAACTCATCCGTTTTACCTGTAATACTCCTGGCATTAAAGTAGAGGCCATCTAGCCTTGCGTTACTCCCTTGAAACTTAATGCAGCTGTACTCCCTCTGACTTGATTGTTTTACTGTATTCTTTTGTGTCCCTTTTCTGCTAACATTTTGTGTCCCCTCCCCCTGCTGAATTAGTTTAAACTCCTCCCAACAGTACTAGCAAACCCACCCGCAAGGATGCTAGTCCCGCTCTGGTTCAGATGTAGACCGTCCCGCTTGTACAGGTCCCACCTTCCCCAGAAACGATCCCAATGATCCATGAATCTAAACCCCTCCCTCCTGCACCAACTCTTAAGCCACGTATTCATCTGTGCTATTCTCCTATTTCTGAGCTCGCTAGCATGTGACATTGGGAGTAATCCAGAGATTACAACCCGAGACGTTTTGCTTTTTAGTCTACTGCCTAACTCCCTGAATTCTTGATGCAAGACCTCATCCCTCTTTCTACCTATGTCACTGGTACCAACATGTACCATGACCTCTGCCTTATCACCCTCCCTCTTCAGGATGCCCTGCAGACATTCAGTGACATCCTGGACCCTGGCGCCAGGGAGGCAACACACCATCCTGGAGTCATGTTGACGGCCACAGTAGCGCCTATCTGTTCCCCTGACTATAGAATCCCCTATTACTATTGCTTTTCCTCCATTCCTCCCCTCCTGTACAGCCAGGCTCCTTATGGTGCCAGAAGCTTGGCTCTATCTGCACTCCCTGGAGCAACAGTGCCCTCATCAGCCTCCAAAATGGAATACCGATTTGCGAGCGGGACCCCTGGGAACTCCTGAACTACCTGCCTGCTTCTCTTCGACTGCCAGGTGGTCACCCATTCCCTTCCTTCCTCAAGTCCCTTCAGCTGCAGTGTGACCACCTCTCTAAATGTGCTATCCACGATGCTCTCAGACTCACGGATGCTCCCCAGTGTCCCCAGCCGCCATTCCAGCTCTGAAACCCGAGCTTCCAGGAGCTGCAGCTGGACACACTTCCTGCACACATGCTGGTCCCGGGCAATGGAAATGTCCCTGGCTTCCTACATGGAGCACGAAGAGCACACCACGGCTTTCAGTGCTCCAGCCATGACTTATCCCTTTAAATTAAACCTTTTAAGTCAATTACTCCAGGGCCCGTCTTTCCTGATCCTCGTTACTGTAGAATATACAAACTGTAAACCATAAGCATGGCTCCCTGGGGGGGCTTCAGAGGGTGGATGCTGGGAGGATGTTTTACCTTGTTGCGGAATCTAGAACTATGTGGGAGATGGTGCGCAGAGTTTCAAAATAAGGGGTCTCCCATTGAAGATGGAGATGATGAGGAATTTTTTGATCAGAGGGTCATTAGTCTTTGGAATTGTCTCCCACTGAGAGTAATGAATATAGTCAAGACTGAGGTAGGCAGATTTTTGAGCTATGAGGGAGTCAGTGTTCTGGGGGCAGGTAGGAAAGTGGAGTTGAGGCCATGATCACATCAGTCATGATGCTATTGAATGGTGTAGCAGGCTTGAGGGGCTGAATGGCCTACTCCTTGCTCCTATTTCATATGCATGCTGGAGGGACGAGGCTAAGGTGGAATTTGAAAACAAGGCTGAGAACTTTAAAGTTGAGATGTTGCTTGACGGGGAGGTGATGGGGACCAGGACTTGCTGCCAGTTTGAGGGTTTGGGCTGGGTGAGCATGGCGCCCTCTGCCGGATGCGCCACATTTCGAGTTGTCGCGGTTGGTGTTTCCTGTCCCGCGAGGCGGCCCGTGGCGCGGGGACCGGAAGTGGCGTCGGCGTCCGTTTCTGCGCCACGGAACCGGGTGGAAAAAAACGGAAAAAACCCGAGAAAACCCGGGGAGAGAGAGAGAAAAACCGGGAAAAGAGAGAGACCGGCCGAGAATAACCGGGAGACAGACCGGGAGAGCGCGGCGGCCACAGTGAGTCCGGGCGGCGCGGGGGAGGCGCCGGGTCTGAGCTCGGGGCGCGGGGCTGGGGGTCGGAGGAGGGGGGAGGTGGGGGGAGCAGCAGAAAAGACTGACGTGAAGAGTTAGTTTTGGAGGAGGGGGGGGAGGAGATGGGGTGGGGCCAGGAAGGGGGGTTGGGGAGAAAGGCCGGGGGAGGGGGGAAGGGTTGTGAATGGAGAGGAGGAGAAAAGGTGGGTCAAAGCGGGGGAAGGGGTGGGAGAGAGGGGAGAGGGGAGAGGGGGGAGGAGAGAGGGGAGAGGGGAGAGGGGGGAGGGGAGAGGGAGGGGGGGGAGGGGGGGGAGGGGGGAGGGGGGGGAGGGGGGGGAGGGGGGGAGAGGGGGAGGGGGGGGGGGAGGGGAGTGGGTGAAGGGGGGGGGAGGGGAGTGGGTGAAGGGGGGGGGAGGGGAGTGGGTGAAGGGAGAGGGGGGAAGGGAGAGGGGAGAGGGGGGAAGGGAGAGGGGAGAGGGGGGAAGGGAGAGGGGAGAGAGGGGAAGGGGGAAGGAGGAGGGGAGAGAGGGGGAGGGGAGAGGGGGGAGGGGAGTAGGGAGAGGAGTAGGGGGGAGGGGAGTGGGAGAGGGGAGGGGAGTAGGGGGGAGGGGAGTGGGAGAGGGGAGAGGGGGAGGGGAGTGGGTGAAGAGGGAGGGGAGTGGGTGGAGAGGGAGAGGGGGGAGTGGGGGGAGGGGAGGGGGGGAGAGGGGAGGAGAGGGGGAGAGTGGAGGGGGGGAGGAGAGGGGGAGAGTGGAGGGGGGGAGGAGAGAGGGGGAGAGTGGAGGGGGGGAGGAGAGAGGGGGAGAGTGGAGGGCGGGGGAGGAGAGGGGGAGAGTGGAGGGGGGAGGGGGTAGAGGAGAGGGGGTAGAGGAGAGGGGGGAAAGGAGAGTGGGGAGGAGAGGAGAGTGGGGAGGAGAGGGGGGAGAGGAGAGTGGTAAGTGGGGTGGAGAGGAGAGTGGTAAGGGGAGGGGAGAGGGGAGAGGTAAGGGGAGGGGAGAGGGGAGAGGGGGGGAGGGGAGAGGGGAGAGGGGGGGAGGGGGGAGGGGAGAGGGGAGAGGGGGGGAGGGGAGAGGGGAGAGGGGGGGAGAGTGGAGGGGGGAGAGCAGAGGGGGGAGGGGGGAGAGCAGAGGGGGGAGGGGGGAGAGCAGAGGGGGGAGGGGGGAGAGCGGAGGGGGGAGAGCGGAGGGGGGAGAGCAGAGGGGGGAGGGGGGAGAGCGGAGGGGGGAGAGCGGAGGGGGGAGAGCAGAGGGGGGAGGGGGGAGAGCGGAGGGGGGAGAGCGGAGGGGGGAGAGCGGAGGGGGGAGAGCGGAGGGGGGAGAGCGGAGGGGGGAGAGCGGAGGGGGGAGAGGGGAGGGGGGAGAGCAGAGGTGGGAGGGGGGGAGAGCAGAGGGGGGAGCGGGGGGAGAGCAGAGGGAGGAGGGGGGAGGGGGGAGAGCGGAGGGGGGAGGGGGAGAGCAAAGGGGGGAGGGGGTGGAGGGGGAGAGCGGAGGGGGGAGAGCGGAGGGGGGAGGGGGGAGAGCAGAGGGGGGAGGGGGTGGAGTGGGGTGAGGAGAGGGGGGAGTGGGGAGAGGAGGGGGGAGTGGGGAGAGGAGACGGGGAGAGTGGGAGGGGGAGTGCGGAGGGGGGAGGGGAGTGGGGGAAGGGGCGGTGGAGAGGGAGAGTGGGGGTGGGGAGGGGAGAGTGGGGGTGGGGAGGGGGAAGGGAGAGCGGCAGGGAAGGAGGCAGAGCGGTGGTGGGAGGTGGGATGGAGAGCGGCAGGAGGGAGAGTGGGGAGGGGGAGGGCAAGCAGGGAGAGTGGAAGTGGTGAGGGAAGGAGCAGACGGCAGAGGGATAAGGGGCGGATGGAGGGGGGAGGGAGAGCGGTGGGGGAGGTGGGGGAAGAGAGTGCTGCAGGAGGGATAGTGGGAGCGGGAGGGCGGGCAGGGAGAGTAGGAGTGGTGGGGGTGAGGGAGCAAGCAGAAGGCAGGGGGATGAGGGAGGGAGAGTGGAGGGTGGAGCAGAAGGGGATGATGCGGAAGGGGCGAGGGGCTGGAGTGGCAGGGAGAGAGGGGGAGGGGACAGTGGAGGGGAAAGTGGAGGGATGCTGGGGAGATGTGGTGCAGTGGGGAGACGGAGTGAAGTGGAAGAAAGGGTATGCAGGGAGGGAAAGGGGAGGCGGCTGGAGGTAGGCGAGGAGTGGAGGACTGTTGGTGGGGGAAGGAGGGTGTGGAATGGGGTGGGGGCAGGGAGATGGAGAGGGAGTGTCGGGTCGGGGAGGGATGTGGAGGGAGGGGAATGAGTTGGGGGGATGGAGGCGAGGGCGGTTGGTGGTAGGGCAGAAGACTAAAGTGGTGGGCGGGGTGCTGGCCGTGAGGATGTGGGCATGGGGGTGGAGGGCAGAGCAGGTGTGGGCATGGGGAGGGAGAGCAGAGGGGGTGTGGTCGTGGGGAGGGAGAGCAGAGGGGGTGTGGTTGTGGGGAGGGAGGGCAGAGAGGGTGTGGTCATGGGGAGGGAGGGCAGAGGGGGTGTGGGCAAGAGGAGGACATGGGTGAGGGCAGAGGTCGGAAGGATGATGAGTGGAGGGAGGTATTCCAGAGCATGGATCTGGTGGCTGATGGTGAATGTCAAGAGGTTACGTGACTAATAGGGATGATACTCAGTCCTGATACATGGGCAGGTGCAGATTCCGGCAGGACTTCCGAGGTCATAATCATGAGCAGAGACTCAAAGCAAATTCAGCAATGGACATGCTGGTGTCATGAGTTTTATCAAACCTGAATACCAAGCTCTGGAATAAGCAGGATTTCGAACTAAATCTCCTAAACCCATTATTTTCACTGCTCTCAGATTATATCAGTTGCGATTCTAATTTGACCTTGTTTTAAAAGTTGTCTTGAAGATTTGTGCAAGGATTTCCCTGATGTAGTTAAAGCATCAACTTGTAGTGCCGACTGATGCAAAACAGGATGTTCACAGTGAAATGCTGACTCTCTGAGCTTGTTATGAGAGTACCAAATATACCTGTGTAAAGCTACATCTCAGATTCAAAAAAGATGTTAAGTCCAGCAACTACAGGCCAGTCAGTTTAACCTCTGGGAAGCTTCTAGAAATGATAATTCAGGGCAGAATTAATAGTCATTGGGCAAATGCATTTAATTAAGGAAAGCCAGCACAGATTTGTTAAAGGTAAATCGTGTTTAACTAACTGATTGGAGTTTGTTGAAGAGGTAAGAGAGAGAGGGGATGAGGGAAATGTTGCTGATGTGGTGTACATGGACTACCAAAATATGTTCGATACAGTGTCGCACAACACACCTGAGAGTCAAATTAGAGCTCATGGACTAAAAAGGACAAAAGCAAAAAAATACAGAATTGGCTAAGTGACGGGAAACAGAGGACAGTGGCTAACAGATAAAAACAGAAAATGCTGTGAAATCTCAGCAGGTCTGGCAGAATCTGTGGAGGGAGAAACACTTAACTTTTCAAATCTGTGTAACTTCTTCAGTGGTTAGCATTTGTTTTTCAGACTGGGCGGAGGTTTATAATGGAGTTCCACAAGGGCCAGTGTTAGGACTCTCTTCTGTTAAAGACCTGGACCTCAGTGTAAGAGCACATTTTCAAAATTTGCAAATGCAAGTCTTGAATGTATTGTGAACTGCGTGAAGGATAGTGTTGAACTTCAAAAGGCCATGACAAATTGGTGGAATGGGTGGACAGGTACCAGAGGAAATTTAATGCAGAGAAGTATGAAGTGATTCATTTTGGTAGAAAGAATGCTGAGAGACAATTTAAAATAAAGGGTACAATTCCAAAGAAGGTGCAGGAGCGAAGGTACCTGGGTGTATATGTGCATAAATCATTGAAGGTGGCAGCAACAAGTTGAGAGAGCGGTTAATTAAGCCTGGGGTGCGGTATGCTTTATTAATAGGGGCATTGAGTACAAAAGCAAAGGAGTTATGTCAAACTTGTATAAAACACTAGTTCATCTTCAACTGGAGTGTTAGTTCTGGGCATCATACTTTCGGAAGGATGGCCAGAACGCTTGAATATTCAGGTCCCAGCCATGGTCACTTTGCAACCATTTCTCTGCAATGGATATCATATCATGCTCATTGATTTCTACCTGTGACACAATTCATTCATTTTGTTGCGAATGCTGCTTGTACTCAGAGAAAGTCTTTAATTCTGTTTTTTTTTACCATTTTTCCCTTTTGTGATCTTATTTGGCGAAGCATTCTCATGCTTGTATGCGTGTTCCTGTTACACACTTGTATATTTCTTGCTAGTATTTTCTCATACTCCAATTTGTCCCTCTTTATTTTTTAGTCATCCTTTGTTAGTTTCTAAAATTTTCCAAATCTTCCCAACCACTATTCCTTGCAGATTGTGCATACTTAATTTCAATTTGATAGCATCATTAACTTCCTTAACCACGGATGGTGCATCCTTCTTGCAACACTGTTCTTTCTTGGTGAAATATATCGCTACCCTGCCTCGACCTTTCTGTTTAACTCTCTAAAATTCCACATGTGAACCCTCCACTCTCACTATTTAGTTTAACGCCCTCTCGACTGCCCTAGTTATACAACTCGCCAGAGCACTGGCCCCAGCATGGTTCATGTGAAAACCATCCAAAAGGTACAGCTCCCAATTTCCCCAGAATCAAAACCCATTTCTCCAGTGCCAATCTTTGAGCCATGCACTCAACACTCATCTTATTTGCAAACATAATATGAATACACAAAATAGGAGCAGGGTAGGCTCCTCGATCCTGCTCCGCCATTCAATAATGTCATGGCTGATCTGATTGTAACCTCAACCCCATGTTCTTGCCTCCTCTGTTGACCTTTTCACCTCTCCCCGCCCTCCCGGTGACTGTTTCGCCCCCCACAATGAACAAGTATCTGTCTAGCTCTGCCTTAAAAACATTCAAAAGCTCTGCTTCCCCCACCTTTTGAGGAGGAGAGTTCCAAAGACTCACAACCCTCAGAGAGAAAATTTCTCCTCATCTCTGTTTTAAATGAGCAACCCCTAATTTTTAAACAGTGAACCCATTATAGATTCTCCTAAAGAGGAAACATCCTTTCCAGATCCACCCTGTCAAGACGCCTCAGGATCTTATTTGTTTCAATCAAGTCGCCTCTTACTCTTCTAAACTCCAGCAGGTACAAGCTTGCGTCGTAAGACAACCTCCCATTCCAGGTGTTAGCCTGGCAAACGTTCTCTGAACTGCTTCCAACATCCTTCATTATATAAGGAGATCAATACTCTATACAGTACTCCAGGTTTGGTCTCACCAGTGCCCTGTAAAACTGAAGCATAACTTCCCTACTTTTGTATCAATTCCCCTCGCAATAAATAATATTTTATCAGCTTACTCAACTCTTACTATCTGTCTTTTTATTTCTAGCTAGCTTTCCCTCGTACTCTAATTTTTCCGTTTATTAATCTTATTAATCTTTGCCTTTTTTAATGTTCTGTCCAATCTTCTGACCTGCCACCCATTTTTGCACAATTATATGCTTTTTCTTTACATTTAATACAAAGAACAAAGAAAAGTACAGCACAGGAACAGGCCCTTTGGCCCTCCAAACCTGCGCCGATCATATTGCCCGTCAACTAAAACATTTTGCACTTACGGGGTCCGTATCCCTCTATTCCCATCCTATTCATGTATTTGTCAAGCTGCCTCTTAAACAACACTATTGTACCTGCTTCCACCACCTCCTCTGGCAGCGAATTCCAGACACTCACTACCCTCTGCGTAAAAAAACTTGCCCCACACATCACCTTTATAGTTTTCTCCTCTCACCTTAAATCTATGTCCCCTAGTAATTGACTCTTCCACCCTGGGAAAAATCTTCTGACTATCTACTCTGTCCATGCCGCTCATAATTTTGTAAACTTCTATCAAGTCGCCCCTCAATCTCCGTCGCTGTAGTGAGAACAATCCGAGTTTCTCCGACCTCTCCTCATAGCCAAACACTACATAGCCTAATACTACCTTTAACTTTTTTAGTTAACCACGGCTATCCCCTTAAATGTCTACCGCTGCATCTCTATTGACCTATGGCTTAACCTAATTTGCCAGTTCACCTTAATTAGCTCTGCTTTCGTGCCCTCATAATTGCCCTTATTTATGTTTAAAATGCTAGATGTAGGGTATCCTCAATGTGAGGATGGGACTTCGTCTCCACAAAGACTGTGGGGTGGTCGCTCCTACCAATACTGTCACGGACAGATGCATCTGTGACAGGTAGATTGGTGAGGATGAGGTCAAGTAGGTTTTTTCCTCTTGTTGGTTCCCTCATCACCTGCTGCAGACCCAGTCTAGCAGCTATGTTCTTTAGTAGTGGTGCTACCGAGCCACTCTTGGTGATGGATGTTGAAGACCCCCACTCAGAGTACATGCTGTGCCCTTTCCACCTTCAGTGCTTTCCCCAATTGATGTTCAACATGGAGGACTGCTGATTCATTAGCTCGGGGTGGGTGGGAGGGGGATGTGTGTGTGGGGGAGGGGGCCGGGGAGTGGGGGTGGCGGGGGTGATACATGGTAATCAGCAGGAGGTTTCCTTGTCCATGTTTGACCTGATGCCGTGAAAATTCATGGGGTCCGTAATCGGTGTTGAGGACTCCCAAGGCAACTCCCTCCTGACTGTATACCGCTGTGCAGCCACATCTGATTGGCATGTCCTGCTGGTGGGACATAACATACCCAGGGATGGTGATGGTGGTGTATGGGACATGATCTGTAAGGTATATCTCGTGAGATTGACTTTGTCAGTCCATTGGTTGACTAGTCTGTGAGACAGCTCTCCCAATTTTTGCACTAGCCCCCAGAGGAGAGTGTGAGAAGAGGTAGGCAGTCAGCAGCACCTAGAGCAGAGTGGCAGGAGGAAGACCCTGAGGCAAGCAGTTAGTACCTAGAGGAGAGTGTGAGAGGAGGTAGGCAGTCAGCAGCACCTAGAGCAGAGTGGCAAGAGGAAGACCCTGAGGCAAGCAGTTAGTACCTAGAGGAGAATGTGAGAGGAGGTAGGCAGTCAGCAGCACCTAGAGCAGAGTGGCAAGAGGAAGACCCTGAGGCAAGCAGTTAGTACCTAGAGGAGAGTGTGAGAGGAGGTAGGCAGTCAGCAGCACCTAGAGCAGAGTGGCAAGAGGAAGACCCTGAGGCAGGCAGTTAGTACCTAGAGGAGAGTGTGAGAGGACTCTGGGACAAAATCCTAAGATGTTTTACCAGTACATTAAGAGCAAGAGAATAACTAAGGAAAGGGTAGGGCCTATCAAAGATATACATGGTAACTTGTGGGTTAATGCAGATGATGTGGGAAGGGTTCTCAATCAGTAATTTGTCCTTGTCTTCACTAAGGAGAGGGATGATGCAGACATTCTAGTTAAAGAGGAGGAGTGTGAAATATTGGATACAATAAGCATAGTGAGAGAGGAAATACTGGAGGGACTGGTACCCTTGATGGTAGATAGGTCACCAGGGCCAGATGGATTGTATCCCAGGCTTTTGAAGGAGGCCAGTGAGAAAATAGCAGATGCTCTGAGGATCATTTTCCAATCTTCACTAGATACAGGCGAGGCCCCAAAAGATTGGAGGCCTGTGAATGTTGTACCATTATTTAAAAAGAGTGCGAGGGATAGGCCAGAAAATTATAGGCCAGTCAGTCTGACTTCGGTGGTGGGCAAATTGTTGGAAACAATTCTGAGAGACAGGATAAACCATCACTGAGGAAGGCACAGATTGATCAGTGATAGTCAATATGATTTTGTTAGGGGAAGATCGTGTCTTACTAATTTAATAGAATTTTTTGAGGAAGTAACAAGGGGGATTGATGAGGGTAGTGCAGTGGATGTTGTCTACATGGATTTCAGTAAGACGCCTGACAAGGTCCCACATGGAGTCTGGCCGGGAAAGTGAGATCTCATGGGATACAGGAGAAGGTGGCAGGTTAGATCCGAAATTGGCTCAGTGACAGGAAACAAAGGGTGGTGGTCAATGGATGTTCTTTGCGAATGGAAAACGATTTCTAGTGGTGTTCCACAGGGCTCAGTGTTGGGGCCCTTGCTATTTGTTTTATATATTAATGATTTAGACTTAAATGTGGGAGGCACAATTGGGAAATTTGCAGATGACACAAAAAATTAGCTGTGCAGTTGATGGTGAAGAGGATAACTGTCAACTCCAGAATGATATCAATGGTTTGGTTGAGTGGGTGGAGAAGTGACAAATGGAATTCAATCCAAAGTGCTAGGTAATGCATTTGGGGAGGGCAAACAAAGCAAGAGTATACTCAATAAATGGGAGTTTGAGGAAATGAGACAACTTGGAGTGCATGTTCTTGAAAGTGGCAGGAAAGGTGGTCAAGAAAGCATATGGAATGCTTTCCTTTATTGGGCAAAGTATCGAATACAAAAGCAGGGATGTAATGATGGAACTGTATAAAACACTGGTTAGGGCGCTACTGGAATTTTGTGAACAGTTCTGGTCACCACATTACAGGAAGGACGTAATTGCTCTGGGAGAGTGCAGAGGAGATTTACAAGAATGTTACCAGGGCTTGAAAATTGGAGCCACGAGGAGAGGTTGCATAGGCTAGGGTTATTTTTCTTAGAACAGAGGAGGCAAAGGAGTAACCTAATTGAGGGGCCTAGATAGGGTAGACAGGAAAGACCTGTTTCCCTTAGCTGAGGGGTCAGTTTCCAGGGGGCATAGATTTAAGGTGATTGGTAGAAGGATTAGAGTGGACATGAGGAAAAGCTTTTCACCTTTTCAGATGAGCATCTGGAATTCACTGCCTAAGTTGGTGGTTGAGGCTTAAATTTAACTCATTTAAAAGGTACCTGGATCTGCATCTTAAGTGCTGTAACCTGCAAGACTGCGGACCAGGTGCTGGAAAGTGGGATTAAAATGAGCGGCTAGTTTCTTTTCTCTTTCTTTGGCTGGCGCAGACACAATGGGCTGAATGGCCTCTTTCTGCACTGTAACTTTTCTACGGTTCTATGTTACTAAGGAGGACTTTGCAAGATCGACGGGCTGAGTTTGCCGTTGTTGTTTCCGGTGCCTAGGTTGCTGCCAGGTGGTCTGTCTGGTTTCATTCCTTTTAGACTTTTTAGCTTGCTAGGCCATTTCAGAGGGCAGTTAAGAGTCAACCACATTGCTGTGGGTCTGGAGTCACATGTAGGCCAGACCAGGTAAGGACGGCAGATTTCCTTTCCTAAAGGACATTAGTGAACCAGGTGGGTTTACACAACAATCGACAATGGTTTCATGGTCATCATTAGATTTGTAATTCCAGATTTTTATTGAACTCAAATTTCACCATCTGCTGTGGTGGGATTTGAACCCAGGTCTCTGGATTACTAGTCCAGCGACAATACCACTATGCCTTAGTTTGTGGGTGAATAACTTTTTCCTTATTGCATTTATTAGAGACTAATAATGCCTTGGATTTCCTGCAAGTGAAAATCCTTAACAGGAGTGTAACCAGAGAAAACGAATGCTAAACCAAAGGAGAAGATTTTAGCATTGATCAAAAGCCTGGTCAAAGTGGTAGATCTTGAGGGTCTTGAAGGAGGCGAGTAGAGGTGGCAAGGCACAAAGGTTTATGCTGGATATTCTAGAGTAGGACCAACAGCTGAAGGCAAAGTCGCTAATGGTGGGAAAATGGGAGGATTATTGGTGTGGTGGTGATGTTTTATAGTTCACTTGGAGTGCGAGTTGCTGTGACAACGTGCACTTTTACACTAAGGTAAAAGCAAAATACTGTGGATGCTGGAAATCTGAAACAATAAGAGAAAATGCTGGAAAAACTCAGGTCTAACAGCATCTGTGGAGCGAAAAAAAAGAGTTAACGTTTCGAGTCCTTATGACTCTTCAGAGCTAAAGAGAAGTAAAAACGTAATGAAATTTATACTGTTTAAGGGGGGTGGAGCAGGCGAAGCTGGATAGAAGGCTGGTGATAGGTGGAGGCAAAGGAAGTGCTGAGGCTGGCATTAAGGTCAGAAAGCAGAATGTGATAATGGCAGGAACAGGGTAAGCACTCTGGAAAGAACAACAAGTAACAGATGACCCTTGTAGGAGTGGGGTGGCGTTGGGGGAGGGAAAAAAGATTGAAAATAGGATAAAAGGTGGGGATAAAACAAAGAATAAAAATGAAAGTAAAAAGAAGTGGATAAAAATTAAGAAATGAAAATGAATATTGAAAAAAGGGGGTGAGGATGGAGGAGAGAGATAATGATCTGAGTTGTTGAACTCAATGTTAAGTCCGGAAGGCTGTAAAGTGCCTAATCGGAAGATGAGGTGCTGTTCCTCCAGTTTGCGTTGAGCTTCACTGGAACATTACAGCAGGCCAAGGACGGACATGTGGGCATGAGAGCAGGGTGGAGTGTTGAAATGGCAAGCGACAGGAAGGTCTGGGTCATGCTTGCGGACAGACCGAAGGTGTTCCACAAAGTGGTCACCCAGTCTGCGATTGGTCACTCCAATGTAGAGGAGACTGCATTGGGAGCAGCGAATGCAGTAGACCAAATTGAAGGAGATGCGAGTGAAGCGCTGCTTCACCTGGAAGGAGTGTTTAGGCTCTTGGATGGTGAGGAGGGAGGAGGTGAAGGGACAGGTGTTGCACCTTCTGCAATTGCATGGGAAGGTCCCATGGGAGGGAGATGAGGTGCTGGGGGTGATGGAGTAGTGGACCGGGTTGTCTGGAGGGGTGGTGGGGGGTGGGGTGGGGGGGCGGGGGGCGGGGGGTGGTGGGGTGGAGTTGGCAGGAATGGTGGAGGATGATCCTTTGAATGTGGAGGCTGGTGGGGTGAAAAGCGAGGACAAGGGGGACCCTATCATGGTTCTGGGGAGGGCAGAGGCGCGGGAGATGGGTCGGACACGGTTGAGGGCCCTGCCAACCAAAGTGGGTGGGAAATCTCGGTTAAAGAAGAAGCAAGACATGTCAAGCGCCGTTTTGGAAAGACGCGTCATTGGAACAGATGTGACAGATACCACCATCAGCACCTCCTTTAGCCAGTACCACAACATTAACACCCCTTTGTCCTTTTGTTCATGATGCCTTTGTCAATCTCTCCTTTGCCTCCACCTATCACTGGCCTTCTATCCAGCTTCACCTGCTTCACCTCCCTTAAACAGTATAAATTTCATTAAATTTTTACTTCTCTTTAGCTCTAAAGAGTCATAAGGACTCAATGTTAACTCTTTTTTTTTCTCTTCACAGATGCTGTTAGACCTGCTGAGTTTTTCCTGCACTTTCTGTTTTAGAGTGCACTTTTACATATTGTAGCCTGGAGCCATGGACAGTGATGGTAGAGGTTCCAACCTTCTCTCCATTACATGGCTGACCAGGAATCTCTCCCGTTCTTACTGCCTGCCATTGGTATATGTTGGAAGGATTTGCAGATTGATACTCGACTTGTTTGGCCATGTTATGAACACATCTTCCATGATTGTTAAGTCTTGGGGTGGGACTCAAATCTGGAGCATCTGGCTCAGAGGCAAGGATGCTACCCACTGTGGTAAAAGATCTCCTGATGATTGGTGTAGACGGGACCTCCTCATGTTTGGTGTAGACGGGACCTCCTTATTTTTGATTGGTGTAGACGGGACCTCCCCATGGTTGATTGGTGTAGACGGGACCTCCCCATGGTTGATTGGTGTAGACGGGACCTCCCCATGGTTGATTGGTGTAGACGGGACCTCCCCATGGTTGATTGGTGTAGACGGGACCTCCCCATGGTTGATTGGTGTAGACGGGACCTCCCCATGGTTGATTGGTGTAGACGGGACCTCCCCATGGTTGATTGGTGTAGACGGGACCTCCCCATGGTTGATTGGTGTAGACGGGACCTCCCCATGGTTGATTGGTGTAGACGGGACCTCCCCATGGTTGATTGGTGTAGACGGGACCTCCCCATGGTTGATTGGTGTAGACGGGACCTCCCCATGGTTGATTGGTGTAGACGGGACCTCCCCATGGTTGATTGGTGTAGACGGGACCTCCCCATGGTTGATTTTTGTTATTTTTCTTATATATGTATATATGGAACTAAACAAAATGTGTAACCAAAGTTTAAACAGATTCATTGCAGTGGCAATACGAGTCCTGGTCCCCCTCATTTCTGCCACATGACAATGTGTACACCCAACCTATGAAGTTGATCACTACTAGATAAAGAATATTGCTGGCAAAAAGAAAGTCTGCAAATGCTCGCTTAGGTGAGATGCCAATGAAATCTCCTTTGTTCTGAGGGTTGATCTATATGCGCAAGCAAACTGCCAGCACGAAGGCCCCCACACCGGTGATAAGTCTGGACAGGAAAGAGTTGAAAGGGAAAGTATCGGCCAGTGCGCAGTAAAGGAACTGCTCAGTGCCATGTGTGCACGGGACCTCCTCCTCGCGGTTGGTTGGTGTGCACGGGACCACCTCCTCGCGTTTGGTTGGTGTGCTCGGGTCCTCCTCGCAGTTGGTTGGTGTGCACGGGACCTCCTCGCGGTTGGTTGGTGTGCACGGGACCTCCTCGCGGTTATTTGGTGTGCACGGGACCTCCTCGCGGTTGGTTGGTGTGCACGGGACCTCCTCGCGGTTGGTTGGTGTGCACGGGACCTCCTCGCGGTTGGTTGATGTGCACGGGACCTCCTCGCGGTTGGTTGGTATGCACGGGACCTCCTCGCGGTTGGTTGGTGTGCACGGGACCTCCTCGCGGTTGGTTGGTGTGCACGGGACCTCCTCGCGGTTGGTTGGTGTGCACGGGACCTCCTCGCGGTTGGTTGGTGTGCACGGGACCTCCTCGCGGTTGGTTGGTTGGTGTACATGGGACCTCCTCGCGGTTGGTTGGTTGGTGTGCACGGGACCTCCTCGCGGTTGGTTGGTTGGTGTACACGGGACCTCCTCGCGGTTGGTTGGTTGGTGTACACGGGACCTCCTCGCGGTTGGTTGGTTGGTGTACACGGGACCTCCTCGCGGTTGGTTGGTTGGTGTACACGGGACCTCCTCGCGGTTGGTTGGTTGGTGTACACGGGACCTCCTCGCGGTTGGTTGGTTGGTGTACACGGGACCTCCTCGCGGTTGGTTGGTTGGTGTACACGGGACCTCCTCGCGGTTGATTGGTTGGTTGGTGTACACGGGACCTCCTCGCGGTTGGTTGGTTGGTGTACACGGGACCTCCTCGCGGTTGATTGGTTGGTTGGTGTACACGGGACCTCCTCGCGGTTGGTTGGTTGGTGTACACGGGACCTCCTCGCGGTTGGTTGGTTGGTGTACACGGGACCTCCTCGCGGTTGGTTGGTTGGTGTACACGGGACCTCCTCGCGGTTGGTTGGTTGGTGTACACGGGACCTCCTCGCGGTTGATTGGTTGGTTGGTGTACACGGGACCTCCTCGCGGTTGGTTGGTTGGTGTACACGGGACCTCCTCGCGGTTGATTGGTTGGTTGGTGTACACGGGACCTCCTCGCGGTTGATTGGTTGGTTGGTGTACACGGGACCTCCTCGCGGTTGATTGGTTGGTTGGTGTACACGGGACCTCCTCGCGGTTGATTGGTTGGTTGGTGTACACGGGACCTCCTCGCGGTTGATTGGTTGGTTGGTGTACACGGGACCTCCTCGGGGTTGGTTGGTGTACACGGGACCTCCTCGCGGTTGGTTGGTTGGTGTACACGGGACCAAAGTTGGATAAACAAGTTGTGAGTTATGGAGCTTGATTGGCTAGAGATGGGGAAGGAAAAGGCTGAGAATTTTAAATTGGAGCCTTGGGGGACTGCAAGCCAATCAGTTCTGGAGGTGATAAAAGAATGGATGACAGTTTCAATATCAAGAAGGTGTACACGGGACCTCCTCAATATCAACAAGTGACATTAAGAGTTGGATGTAGAGAGTCTTTCTGATGGCCAGGATAGGGGTCAGAAGCACAGCTTGTGATTGAGAACAATTTGATTCAATCTGGGATGAGGGGTGTAGTGGGGTCCAATAACAATGGCTTCAATTTTCCTGATGTTTCACTGGAAGAAATTTTGACTTGTCCATCACAAGCAGCTCACGGTAGAGCTGTGAAAGCTAGCTCCCTGGTTGTAGATTATATTACCAAAGTGTAGCATGTAGATGAGGAAATGGAGGGAGTCAGTGATATATCCTTGGGGAACTTCAGTAGTAATGGTTTAGGGGCCATGAAGATAAATCATTGCTTTGGCTTGGATAGTTAAGAGTGAGAAATGTGACTGAGCTGCGCAATATAAGAAATGCCATAAAGGAAGATAATGTGGTCGGTCTTATCAAAAGCTCTACGTAGATGAGGAAGGCTAATGCATCTGTATCACACAAGATGTTTGTAACTTGTGGGCGGTTTTAGTGACTGGCAGGGGAGGGAGTTTGGAGATGGGCCGGTAGTTTGCAAAGGCAATGGGGCACAAGGTTGGATTTTCAGTGTTAGGCCATTATTGCTTGGGAGTTACCTTGATGTTATATAGTGAGGCTAAGTAAGAAGAGGATTTGGATATGAAGATAATGAAGTCAGCTCCAAGACAAAGATAGAGAAGGAATGTACTGAACATATTTAATGTGAAAGATTGTATGCTATCACCATTTTATTTGATGTCTTTAGTAATGATGTATTAGATAATGATTTAGATATTCACTTGTGTTGTCACAGCCCCCAGGGCTATCGGCCAAGCACTGGAAAATGGGATTAGTGTAGTCAGATCTTTGTTGACCGGCATGGACACAATGGGCCGAATGGCCTTATTTTGTGCTGCAAATGTCTGAGTCTATGATATGGTATGGGAGAAGGGAGAATCTGTGCCATGTCATTTGAAAAGAATGGTAGGATCTGATGGGCTCAAGATTTTTATTGTATTCTCCTGTTTAAATTGTAATGAGGCCTGTGCTTTGAAGTTTTTACAATTGATACTTTTATCCCTTTAGTTTTAGAGCCCATAGGCAGCCTAATTAAGTGGCTGGAATTATGACTAGTTAATGTCAGGTTTTAATGTAGCTTTTGTCGACTGATTTTGGAATTCTTGTTTGTATGTGTTGAGGAGTGAAGAGTGGAGGGGAAGAGAGGAGAATAAGTGAACCAAATGCACAGACCCTATCTGAAGTATAATTCATCAAAGGACAACCTACAGTTTTATATTATTACCCTGTTCAGGCGAAAGTTGAAGTGAAAACAAAAGTGCTGGAAAAACTCAGCTGGTTTGGCTGCATCTGGAGAGAGAAACAGTGTTAACGTTTTGAGTCCAATATGACTTTTCTTCAGAGCTGAAGAGAGGTAGAAATGTGGTGGGTTTTGTACTGTTGGGGGGTGGAACAAAAGGGAAGGTCTGTGATGGGTTAGAGGGCAGGAGAGATTAAATAACAGATGTCATGGAGCAAAGGCAAAGGGAGAGATAATGGTTGCAGTAAAGAAACAAAGCATCAGTCCAGAGTAAGTGTTAATGGCAGAATAATGGGCTGAAAACAAAAACATGAAAACAAGATGCAGACTGGCACTTAGCAAAAAAAGAGACTCAGAATGGGAGGACAGAGTTCATGGCCTGAAGTTGTTTAATCAATGTTGGGTCCAGAAGGCTGTAAAGTGCCTAATCGGAAGATGAAGCGCTTTTCCCCCATCTTGTGTCGAGCTTCACTAAAACACTGCAGCAGGCCGATAGCAGAAGTAACAGCGTGAGAGCAAGATGGTGGATTAAAATGACAAACAACTGAAAGGTTGGGTAATGCTTGCAGGCTGAGTAGAGGTGTTTTGCAAAGCAGCCACCCAATCTGCGTTTGATCTTCAGTGTATAGGAGACTGTATTGTGAGCAGCGAATAGATTGAAAGAAGTACAAGTAAATTGCTGCTTCACCTGGAAGTGTTTGGGACAATGAGAAGAGGGCAGGTAAAAGGCAGGTGTTACACTTGTGATTACATGGGAAGGGGTTGATGTGTTGGGGGTGATGGAGGAGTGGACCAGGGTGTCACGGAGGGAAGAGTCCCTTCAGAATGCTGACGGGAGGGGAGGAGACGATGTGTATGGTGGTAGCATCATGCTGGAGATTGCAGAAATGGCAGAGGATAGATAATCCTTTGGATGTGGAGGCTGGTGGTGTGGAAGGTGAGGACAAGGAGAACCTTATTGCAGTTCTGGAGGGAGGGGAAGGGGTGAGGGAAGAAGTATGCAGAATGAGTCAGACATGGTTGAGGGTCTTGTCTACTACAGTGGGGGGGAGGAGGGGATGGGGAGGAGGGGATGGGGAGGAGGGGATGGGGAGGAGGGGATGGGGAGGAGGGGAGGGGGGATATGCGGAGGAGTGGGGGGGAGGAGGGGATGGGGGGATTGGGGAGGAGTGGGGGGGAGGAGGGGAGGGGGAGGAGGGGATGGGGGGATGGGGAGGAGTTGGGGGGAAGGGGGGATGGGGAGGAGTGGGGGGAGGAGGGGATGGGGGGATTGGGGAGGAGTGGGGGGGGAGGAGGGGAGGGGGAGGAGGGGATGGGGAGGAGTTGGGGGGAGGGGGATGGGGAGGAGTTGGGGGGAGGGGGGGTGGGGAGGAGTTGGGGGGAGGGGGGATGGGGAGGGGGAATGGGGAGGGGGGAGGGGGGAGGGGGAGGAGTGGGGGGGGGAGGGGAGGAGTGGGGGGGAGGGGAGGAGTGGGGGGGGAGGGGAGGAGTGGGGGGGAGGGGAGGAGTGGGGGGGAGGGGAGAAGTGGGGAGGAGTGGGGGGGGAGGGGAGGAGTGGGGGGGAGGGGAGGAGTGGGGGGGAGGGGAGAAGTGGGGAGGAGTTGGGGGGGAGGAGTGGGGGGGGAGGGGAGGAGTGGGGATGGGAAGGAGTGGGGGGAGGGGGGATGGGAGGGAGTTGGGGGGAGGAGGGGGTGGGGAGGAGTGAGGGGCAGGGGGGAGGAGGGGATGGGGAGGAGTGAGGGGAAGGAGTGGGGGTGGAGGGGAGGAGTGGGGGTGGAGGGGAGGAGTGGGGGGGGAGGGGGGAGGGGAGGAGTGGGGGGGAGGGGAGGAGTGGGGGGGAGGGGAGGAGTGGGGGGGAGGGGAGGAGTGGGGGGGGAGGGGGGAGGGGAGGAGGGGGAGGGGAGGAGGGGGAGGGGAGGAGGGGGGAGGGGAGGAGTGGGGGGGGGAGGGGGGAGGGGAGGAGGGGGGAGGGGAGGAGTGGGGGGGGAGGGGAGGAGTGGGGGGGAGGGGAGGAGGGGGGAGGGGGGATGGGGGGGATGGGGGGGAGGGGGGATGGGGGGGAGGGGGGGAGGGGGGATGGGGGGGAGGGGGGATGGGGGGGAGGGGGGATGGGGAGGAGGGGGGATGGGGAGGAGTGGGGGGAGGGGGGATGGGGAGGAGTGGGGGGAGGGGGGATGGGGAGGAGTGGGGGGAGGGGGGATGGGGAGGAGTAGGGGGGAGGGGGAGAGGGGAGGAGGGGATGGGGAGGGGGCAGGATCGAGAAATGAGGAAAAGGGAAGTTGTATCGGAAGTGCCTTTGTCGAAGGTAGCATCATCAGAACACGTGACTGACGTGGAGAGATTGGGAGAATGGAGTGGAGAAAGCTGATTTGATTAAATTCTTGATTAATGTCTGCAAGTTTATTCCTACGAGAAAGAGACTGCCTTTGAGATTGCTAATTTTCAGTTCATTGTTTTTTGGACCAGCGTGTTCAAGTCACCATAGTGAGATTGATTCATCAATTCCAGAACTGAGAGTTGACTGAATATGCAGTACTTTATTTGCAAGAGTGACTGCTGCCAACGCAAGATTGCACTGAGCATGCTCTGCACCCACTGCCTTTCACATGTAATCACACTGTGATAGTGTAAAACGCGCTATGTGATGCTAGTGTGGCTTAATATAAACACCCCCTGAAGAAACAAAGTTACGTTTCAGAACATCTGCACACAAAGGGATGGAATGTGTCATTGACAGTGCTATCGAGTGGCACTTTCCTGCTCACTGTGCTGTTTGGGTTCTGCCAGGGTCACTCAGCTCCTGATCTCATGACAGCCTTTGTCCAAACATGGACAAAGGAGCTGAACTCATGGTGATGTGAGAGTGACTGCCCTTGACATCAAGGCAGCATTTGACAGAGTGTGGCACAAAGAAGCCCTAGCAAAACTGGAGTCAATGGGAATCGGGGGGGGAAAACTCTTCACTGGTTGTAGTTATACTTAGCACAAAGGCAGATAGTTGTGGTTGTTGGAGGCCAATCATCTCAGTCCCAGGACATCACTGCAGTAGTTCCTCAGGGCAATGTCCTCGGCCTAATCATCTTCAGCTGTTTCATCAATGGGGATGTTTGCGGATGATTTCAATGTTCGTGGCTCCTCAGACACTGAAGCAGCCCATGTCCATATGCAACAATTCCTGGACAATGTTCAGGCTTGGATTGACAAGTGGCAAGTAACATTCGCGCCACACAAGTGTCAGGCAATGACCCCTCCAACAAGAGAGAATTTAACCATCTCCCCTTGACAATCAGTGACATTAACATCGCTGAATCCCGCACTATCAACATCCTGGTAGGTTACCATTGACCAGAAATTGAACTGTACTAGCCATATAAATACCTTGGCTACAAGAGCAGGTCAGACGCTGGGAATTCTGCGGAGAGTAACTCATCCCCTGACTCCCCAAAACCTGTCCAACATCTACAAGGCACAGTCAGGAGTCAGATGGAATGCTCTCTACTTGCTTGGATAAGTGCAGCTCCCACAACACTCAAGAAGCTCAACACCATCTGGGACAAAGTAGCTCGCTTGATTGGCACCACATCCACCACCTTCAATATTCACTCCCTCCACAGTGGCAGGAGTGTGTACCATCTACTGCAGCAACTCGATGCACCTTCCAAACCCACGACCTCTACCCTATAGAAGGACAAGGGCAGCAGGCACAAGGGAACACAATCACCTGCAAGTTCCCCCCAGTCACTCACCATCCTGACTTGGAAATATATTCCTTCACTGTCGCTGGATCAAAATCCTGGAACTCCCTCCCTAACAGCACTGTGGATGTACCTATAGCACCTGGCCTACAGTGGTTCAAGAAGGCAGCTCACCAATCTTCTCAATGGCAATTAGGGATGGGCAATAAATACTGGCCTAGCCAGCATCCCATGAATGGATTTTAAAAAAGGTTTGATCCTAGCTGGGGCACGTGGAGTTCAGCAAGTTTCTGTGAGAAAACCCTCACCTATTATACTAAGATGCCAGAATCAGGGTCACTACATGTAGCCTCAAACACTTTACTTTGTCATACATACCCAAAAGGGCAGGGATAAGGATCTGGATTTTGAGATACCCATGTTATCAATTTCAAATCTAGTTATAAGCACCCTGAACTGCACCAAGAATCTCAAAACAGTTTAAGTTTAGCATCTTATTGTAGTTACATCTGAGTGAAATGTCAAACTGAAACAGTCTATACTTGCACACAGCAAGATTCGGAATTCAGTTTTGGGCGGCAAATTGCCATCTTCAAGAAAAAAAGAGTCTGACCAAACCCCTTGACATTCAATAGCATCGCTATCATCAAGTCCCCAAATGTCAATATTCTAGATGTCACCATTGACCATAAATTTAACTGGACCAGCCACATAAGTGCTGTAACTACAAGAGCAGGTCAGAGGCTGGGAATTCTGTGCAGAGTAACTCACCTTCTGATTCCCCAAAGCCTGTCTACCATCTACGAAGCACAGGTCAGGAGTGTGACGGAATACTGTCCACTTGCCTGGATGAGTGCAGCTCCAACAACACAAGAAGCTTGACACCATCCAAGACAAAGCAGCCCACTTGATTGGCACCCCGTCCACCACCTTAAGCATTCGCTCCCTCCACCACTGACGCACAGTAGCAGCAGTGTGTGCTATGATGATCTTTGATCTGGAAGTAGTACCTGCAACAGTGAAGAAAATTTGTAATTACTTTAAAATGTTTGGGAAATGTGTAATTGGTTTTAATGTTTGAAAAGGACTTTTAAGGGTTTGCGTCAATAGTAAAGGGATCAATTGTACTTGGATAAGAAATACTAATCCGTGTGACCTGGTAACCTGCACCTGGAGGCAGCCAGCAGGAAAGCAATTAAAACAGGAGCTGTGCTGTGTAGGTTCTACAGCAGGGGACACAGAGAAGACAGGCAAAGAAGTTACTGCTGTAAAGAAGGGAAAGCTGAAGAAAGAAGGCGATTAGCGCAAAGATGTAGACAAAGGAGAGAAGCAGAAGAGCTGGAAAGGAGTTGAGAAAATTCCAGAAGGAAGTGCGCCATACAGGGAAGGTTGCATGGACAGAATATACACGGAAGCTGCTGCCCCTGGAAATTCAGCTAAGTTGTTGAATGAAAGGGACTGGAATACTGCTTGGCTGAACAGTGCAATTGAAACTGGGGCTTTACAGTGAAGTGTGTTGCCTAGAAAATCTGTAAGATAATCATTGTATCTGCTGTTCCATGTGTAATTTATGGTTCGTACCAATCTTAATTTGCCTGTTCATTCATGTTTACATTATATTGATTCTGATTCATATGAAAGTAAAAGTTACAAAAGTGAAATCTTGTTGGTAATTTCTTCATTTGGGGTTTGGTCAGTAAATTTGGTTTACAGTTTCCCCATGGGGATCATAACAACACCTTCTACATAATGCAATGCAGCAACTCACTCACTAAGGCATCTTTGACAGCACTTTCCAAGCCCACAGCCTCTACCAGCTAGAAGGACAAGGGCAGCAGACACATCGGAATACCACCTGCAACTTTCCCTTCAAGTCTCTCACCATCCTGACTTGGAATTATGTAATTGTTCCTTCATCATTGTTGAGTCAAGATCCTGGAACTCCCTCCCTAACAGCACTGTTTATGTACCTACACCATATGGACTGCAGGAGTTCAAAAAGGCAGCTCACCACCACCACCTCAAGGGCAATTAGGAATGGACAATAAATAAAACTGCCAACGATGCTTACGTTGCATGTACAAATATAAAAAACCTGCAGATTGCATCAGTATATTTATTTCTTGTAAAAAGAGAGAATATTTCCTAAACTCACTGTCAGAGAAATCAAGTGTATAAGGTTGGCATTCATACTATTTGTGGTATTAGCCTGTGGTAATTGGGTAGGTTGTTGACCATGAGGCAGATTGCATCCCATTCACTCCACTTGATTCACAAGAGACATGACCTGCTTACAAAAGCTGTGCTTAGCAGTGTGCAGAATGGAGAGGCAAGAGTAGTTATCCATACACTTTCCAGATGTTTGTGGTGCTGGCAGATGTATTTGGGAATCTAGTATGTTTTTGTCACCATGTTGAACAATGGATTAACCAATGGGATTTGGTAGTGGATATCCTGAAATGTAGAAGTATAGTTTTGTGTGGAGAGAGCCTTCGAATGTATTTGAAGATGTGACATTTGTTCCAGCTGTTGATTCATTTTAGTTTCTGAGAGTCTTTTACTGCTACTGTTACTAATGACTAGAGTTCCAGTTCAGGTTATGCTTATAGCATCATATGGTTTTCTTTCCACTTTAGCACAGGGACAGGGAGACTTCCTGCTTCCCATTGCGAGATTCAAGAGCAAATGGTGCTGCAGCAAACCTGTTGCTGAACCTTGTGGAGGGATACTTAACATTCGTTTGACGCACATCTTTGCCAAAACAATTTGCATAAGAACTTGGATTACACTGCTGGTGAGAAGTACACTCTGTACAGACGTTGCAAATTGTCAAGTGTAGATTTTTTATGTTATGTGAAGACTTTAGAGGGGGTCAGAAAAGATTCACGTGAATAGTTCCAGCGATGAGGAACTTCAGTTAGGTGGATGGATTGGAGAAACTGGGGTTGTTCTCCTTAGAGAATAGATGTTTAAGAGGTGTTCAAAATCACGAGGGGTCTAGATAGGGAGAAACTGTTCCCACTGGCTGAAAGGTCGGGAACCAGAGGACCCAAATTCAAAGTGATGGGCAAAAGAACCAAAGGTGACATGAGGCAACACATTTTTACACAGTGAGTGGTTAGGATCTGGAATGCACTGCCTGAGAGGGTGGTCGAGGCAAATTGAATCATAACTTTAATAAAAGGTTTGGATAAGCACCTGAAGGGAAATATTTGCAGGGCTACAGGGAAAGGGTCAGGGAGTGGGAAAAGCTGAATTGTTCTTGCAGAAATCTGGCATGAACTCAATGGGTTGAATGGCCTCTGTTGCTGTAACCATTCTATGGTCTATAAAAGTGCCAAATATATATAGTTTATACAGTTGATGAGGAATTTTTATATTGGGAGTGTCAGCTGCTGGAAGGCGTTAGATGAAGAGTATGGGAACATACACTTGGTGTTAGGTCCTTACGTAAATGGATTGCAGAGAGGCAAGCAGCTGTTGGCTGTGCACTTCAAACTGGTGGATCCTCTGTCTGGTATGGTGTGTCCATGCTGTGGCACAAAGGTGGTAGCACTTCGTGCTAAGATATGGGGTGGAATTTTCTGACCCCATCATGGTGGGGGCGGGGCAGGGCTGGAAAATGCAGTGAGTCATTCAAAATTCCGTTGCCTTCGGGACCGGAAGATTCCGCCGGTGGGAGGGGCTGCAAAATTCATTCGTGCTTTCTTTTCCACCTGAGGTGGTCTTGGCATCTTTGCTCACTGAGGCCTCAAAATCCTCTCATCAGCATCAAATCATCAACTAGTAGTTCTCCCAGCTAAGCAAGGAACCTCGTACTGAGCCCTGCAGGACTCCACTGGAACTAGCCTTCCGTCCATAAAAACACCTTTTGCTTCCAATTCTGGATTCAACTTGCCACTTACCCTTGAATCCCAAGGGCTCTTATTTTTATGACTAGTGTGTGCCATGTGGGAGCTTATCAAAAGACTTGCTAAATTAGTCCATGCAGACTACATCAAATGTGCTACCCTCCTTCCTTGAAAACTCAAATCAAGCTAGTCAGACACAACCTTCCCTTAACAAATGTGTTGTGTGTCCTGGCTGAATGCTACACCCCCTCCCCCACTTTACCCCCATTTACTTCATCACTTGTGCTTCTGAGATTTATCAAGAATAACTTTCTGTTTTACTTTCTGTTTTAACCCCTTAGTATGCTTGCTCAGTTGGATTTTATTTGGGCAAATGTATGTCATTTGTGCAGTATTCCATTTGGCAACTATTTTTAGCTGTGCCAGACAAGAGGCTCAGAAATACAGTAGTTGAGATCTGATAAGTGATGACCTGTTACAAAACTATACTAAATTCTAATCTGCTGTAGAGCAGTTGGCAGGACATTTAAAATGGTGGTTTTGAGTTTACTGTATTGTAGTTTGTGCTTCTATCAGAGATCAAGTCACTGAATCAGTACTGTATTCAGTATACCTATTTTAAAACTGAAACTGGTATTGTTTTAAAATAAAAACTGATTTGAAAAAAGAGCATTGACCTGAAACGTTATCCATGATTCTCTCTCCACAGTGTTGCTTGACCTGCTGATTATTTTCAGCAATTGCAACATGCTGTTTTTGTGATACTGGATATTGTTTGTTATACAGTAAATAATGAAAGTTTATGCATCAAGGTAACCCCTTATGAAATATATGTTGATTGAGCTAAAACATAATAAAGGATCAACCACAGTAATAGGTGTAGTCTGTTGACCACCTAATAGTGGAATGAAGGTGAAAAAGAATATAGCACTTTTCATGATCACTGGGTGTCTCAGCACTTTATAGCCAATCAAGTGCTGAATTGTAGTTACTGTTGTAATGTAGGAAACTCAGAAGCTAATTTATGTTCAGCAAATTCCAACAAACAACAAAGTGATAATGATTGGATGATCTTTATTTTGTGATGTTGATTGACACCTGGGCAAACTCCCCTGCTGTTCTTTGAAATAGTGCTATGGGATTGTTTACATCCACCTGAGCAGACAGATGGCACCTCGGTTAAAATTACATCTGAAAGACAGCACCTCTGACAGTGCAACACTCCCTCGTTACTGCACTGGAGAGGCAACCTTGATTTTTGTGCTCAAGCACTGGAATAGGACTTGAACCTGGAACCTTTGATTCAGAGGCAAGTGTATTACCAACTGAGTCACGGCTGACACAAGGAAGAATAATACAAATTAAGGAAATGAATAAAAAAAATGTAGAATAATAATCATGGGGATTCCAACTGATATTATTTGGACAGCAAAGGTAGGTAAAGCGATACGGGAATGTAACTCTTACAATGTGTAGGGGTCCGTTCTAATCCAATATGTGAAAAGCCCAACGGGAGAATTTGCTGCTGCATCTAGTAATGGGAAATAAGCGAGAACAGATAAATGAAGTAAAAATGGGGAAGCATCTAGTCATTAGGCTTGGCAGCGTTCCATCTCTTGAGGCGATGGTTTGTCTCTTGGTCAGCTCTGTGGTAAATATCACCTGGTATTATTTAGAAACCCCACTCTGGTATGGCAGTCTCTGCCACATTTGCTGCAGAAGAAAACAGTGGACTGAGAAAGTTCAAGATTCGCTTGCCACTGTTTTCCCTGGGTCCTCTTCTCGACCAGTTGAGTTTTCCGTTTCTCCTCACCTCCAATGCCCCTCCAAACAGTCAACCTTCAGAAGTCATAGCCATAAGCATTGGTGTCTCAGTTGTCTGTATCAATGTCAGCATCTTTATATCTCACTTGCATGTGTTCCTTGTAACAGAGATATGGACACCCAGGCGGTCGTGACCCAGTGGCCATTTCACTGTACAGAAGGTCTTTGGGTATATAGTTGTCATCCATCCGATGAATGTGGCTGAGCTAGCTAGGATATCACTGGCTTAGTAGTGATTGTGAACTGATGGAATTAGCACACTTCAGGACCTCTGAGTTAGTGACCTTGTCCTGCCAAGAAATGCCAAGGATACGTCTGAGACAGAGAAGGTGGAAACTGTTCAGCTTTTTCCCTGCCTAGCATACGTTGTCCAGGTCTTAATATTGCGGAGGAGTGCACTGAGGGTGCAAGCTTGGTAGACTCGCAGTTTGGTGTTCTCAGGTTGCTGTTGTTCCTCACTTTCTTACTCAGGCTGCAAAAGCTGCAGCTGTTATGTCTAATGTGTGTTAATTTCAACATCAAGTGCCAAATTGCTGGTGATTGTAGAGCCTAAATATGTGAAGCTATCAACAACCTCTTACGCCATGGCGGCGTGCTAACATCCTGGACCATGACATTTGTCTTTTTGATGCTGATGGTCAAATCAGACTCTTCACAGGTGTGAGAGAGTCTGCCCGTTCGCTGCTGAAGACGTTCCTTGGTATTGAATACTAGTGCAGCATTGTCAGTATAGAGCAACTCTGATGAGGCTTGGTGCACTTTTATTTTGGATCTCAGGCTATATGAAAGTAGATAACCACTGTAGATGAACTGAAGGCATATGACAGCAGCAAAGAGAATATCCTAGAGAGTGTAGGTGCCAGAATGCAACCCTATTTGTCCTCATTGTGAATCTCAAAGGGTTCCGATGTTGCCCTGTCACAACTGACCTTACCCATCATGTTGTCATGGAAAGAGAGATCACATTGAGCAGCTTCGAGGGGCAGCCAATTTTCTCCAGCTTAAATAGACCCCACCTGCTCACATGGTTGAATGCCGTGGTGAGATTGACGAAGGCAATATATCGTGGTCTCCTTTGTTCACAGCATTTCTCTTGCAGCTGCCAGACTGAGACCATCATGTCAGTTGTGGATCTTCTAGTTCTGAAACCACATTGGGAATTGGAGTAGATGTGTTCAGTAAGGATAGCATGAGAAAATACTTTTCCTACAATGTTTGGCGGGCGATACATCTATGGCTGTGGTAATCACTGCTGTCGCCCTTGTTGTACAGGGTCACAATCTTTGTATCTCACATATCCTGAAGCACTGCCCTCCAGCAGAGACAGAGACATCTGTGCAAATGCTGCAGGGTTGCCGCTTTCCCGTACTTGATGGGTTCAGGCGGTATAGCACCGGCACCTGCAGCTTTGCCAATGGCGGCCGACTCGGTAGCTTTGTTAAGCTCCTCCATTATGGGCACGATACCTAGCTTTTCCATGACAAGCAGGTTCTATTATGTAAAACTTCCTTGGCGACCATATTCTCCCCGGAATACAGCTTATGGTAGTATTCCACCCATTTCTGTATACTGCAATCGGTGACAACTGCCCCTGCCTCTGTTCTCAGTGGAGTTGTTTGCTTTGCTGTTGAGCCTATTGCCTTTTTGATCCCATCATACGTGCTCCATAGTAATCCCCCTGGGAGAACATCTGGATATTTGGGAAGAGTTGTAACCAGTAGGCAATAGCGCACTGCCTAGCAGTCTGTTTGACTTTACGTCGAGCAGCTCTTGGTGCATTCAGAGTCTTCTCACCCAGTCTCTCCTGTTCAATAACAGGTTCTATTACAGCATTGGCTCAGGGTTAGCAATCAGCATTTTTCCACTCTTCACGTTTGTTGAGATTGCGGTATTGTAGGTGGTGTCTCAAAGTATGTTCCATTTTACTTCTGCACTCAGTGGGAATGCTAGCAAGCACCTGTTCAATCGAGTTAAGGAACTGTTGGTCCTTATCAATAGTGACCATAATATAAGACGCTTTAAGATAAGTATAATGACGACCAGGGTAATAGACTGGAGAAAAGCTGATTTTGAGGGGATGAGAATAGAGCTTGAGGAAAATAAAACTCAAACAATGATTTCGAATAACAATGGGAAACATTTAAAGAGGTGTTCAGCAGAGTGCAGGAATAACACATTCTGCTGACAAACAAGAACAAGCTAAACACTAATATGTCACCATGAACAAATAAAAATAGAAGAGAAAAATTGAGGGTAAGGAAAGAGACACATGCTGAATACATGGACAGCAGAGGAGAGCAAGATAAGGGAAAATACGAAGACTTTAAAAAATGAGGGCAAAGCGGAACTATGAAATTACATATCAAGAAACATAATTATTTAAAAAATTCTTTCACAGGATATGGGCGTCACTGGTGTTACGATCGGTCCTCAGGTGAGGTTTAGGGAAACAAAGATAGAAATAAAAGACAGTAAAATAAAAAGCAAAAGTGGAAGACAGAGGAAACGGGTTAGCAGCAAATAGGGCCATAGTACAAAAAAAATGTGTAAAAAGACAGGTCTCGATGCACAGAGTATTCGCGATAATATAGACAAATTAACAGCGCAAATAGATGTATATGGGTATGATATGATCGCGATTACAGAGACATGGCTGCAGGGTGACCAAGGCTGGGAACTGAAATAAAATCAGAAAATGCTGGAAAAACTCCGCTGGTCTGACAGGATCTGTGGAGAGAGAAGCAGAGTTAATGTTTTGAGTCTGTATGACTTCTTCAGAGCTAAAGAGAAATAGAAAGTGATGGAATTCATACGGCACCTTCCCGTGCAATCGCAGGAGGTGCAACACCTGCCCCTTTACTTCATCCCTCCCCCACATCCAAGGGCCCAGACACTCCTTTCAGGTGAAGCAGTGCTTCACTTGCACCTCCCTCAATTTGGTCTACTACATTTGCTGCTCTCAATGCGGTATCCTCTACATTGGGGAGACCAAACACAGACTGGGTGACCACTTTGTGGAACACCTTCGGTCTGTCTACAAGCATGACCCAGACCTTCCAGCCACTTGCCATTTCAACACACCACCCTGCTCTCTTGCCCACATGTCCGTCCTTGGCCTGCTGCAATGTTCCAGTGAAGCCCAACGCAAACTGGAGGAACAGCACCTCATCTTCCGAATTAGGCACTTTACAACCCTCTGGACTTAACATTGAGTACAACAACTTCAGACCATGAACTCTCTCCTCCATCTTCACCCCTTTTTAAATCTCTTTTTAAAAAAAAATCCTTTATTTTTTATTTACTCATTTTTATTTTTATTCATTGTTTTATCCCCTTTTTTAAATCCCTTTTTCTATCATTTTCCCCCAACCATTGCCCCCTCACCCCACCCCCAGAAAGGCCATCTGTCACTTGTTCCATGTTCTTTCAGAGTGCTGACCCTTGGTCTGCTATTAACACATTCTGCTTTCTTACCTTTTTGCCACCAACAGTACCTTCTTCAGCCCTTACCACTACCATTAACACTCCCTTTGCCTTGTGTCCATGACATCTTTGTGAATCGCTCCTTAGCCCCCACCTATCGCTGACCACCTATCCTGCTTTACCTGCTCCACCCCTCTTAAAACAGTATAAATTCCATCACATTTCTACTTCTCTTTAGCTCTGAAGAAGTCATATGGACTCAAAATGTTAACTCTGTTTCTCTCTCCACAGATGCTGTCAGACCTGCTGAGTTTTTCCAGCATTTTCTGCTTTTATTCCCTACCACTGATGTTAGGCTAACAGGTTTGTGATTCACTGTTTTTCCCTCCTTTTTTAAATAGTGGGGTTACATTTGCTACCCTGCAATCTGCTGGGACTGTTCCAGAATCTACCAAATTTTGGAAGATGACAACCAACACATCCACTATTTCCATTCGTACCCTGGGATGTGGATTATCAGGCCCTGGGGATTTATTGGCTTTCAGTCCCATTAATTTCTCCATTGTTTATTTAGTAATACTAATTTCCTTCAATTCCTCCTTCTCACTAGACCCTTGGTTCCCTAGTATTTCTGGGAAGTTATTTGTGTCTTCCTCCGTGAAGACAGAACTAAAGCAGTTGTTTAATTGCTCTGCCAGTTCCTTGATCTCTGTTATAAATTTTCCCATTTCAGACCGTAAGGGATCTACATTTGTCATCACCAATCTTTTTCTTACATATGGAAGCTTTTACAGTCCTCTTATGTTACTTGCACGTTTACTCTCATACTCAATTTTTCCCCTCTTGGTCCTCCTTTGCTGAATTCTAAACTGCTCCCAATCTTCAGGCTTGCTACTTTTTCTAGCAACATTATTGACTCCTCTTTGGATCTAATACTATCTTTCATTTCTTTTGTTAGCCATGGTTGGGCCATTTTTCCTGTTGTGCTTTTGCGCCAGAGAGCAATATATAACTATGGCAATGCATACATTAGTTCCTTAAATATTAGCCATTGTCTGTCCACCGTCTCATGATGTCAAGAGTGACTGCCCTTGACATCAAGACCACATTTGACCAAGTGTGGCATCAAGGAGCCCTAGCAAAACTGGAGTCAATTGGAATCGGGGAAAACTCTCCGCTGGTTGGAGTCATACCTAGCACAAAGGAAAATGTTTGTGGTTGTTGAAGGTCAGCCATCTCAGCTCCAGGACATCACTGCAGGAGTTCCTAGGGTAGTGTCCTCAGCTTAACCATCTTCTGCTGCTTCATCAATGACTTTCCTTCCACCTTAAGGTCAGAAGTGGAGATGTTCGCTGATGATTGCACAATGTTCAGCACCATTCGCGACTGCTCAGATTCTGAAGCAGTCCATGTCCAGATGAAGCAAGACCTGGACAATATCCAGGCTTGGGCTGACAAGTGGCAAGTAACATTCACGCCTGACACAAGTGTCAGGCAATGACCATCTCAAACAAGAGAGAATCCAACCATCGCTGCTTGATGTTCAATGGCATTACCATCACTGAATCCCCCACTATCAACATCCTGCTGGTTACCATTGACCAGAAACTGAACTGGACTAGCCATCTAAATACTGTGGCTACAAGAGCAGATCAGAGGCTAGGAGTCCTGCAGCAAGTAACTCACCTCCTGACTCCCAAAAGCCTGTCCACCATCTACAAAGCACAAGTCAGGAGCATGATGGAATACTCCCCACTTGCCTGGATGAGTGCAGCTCCTACAACACTGAAGAAGATCAACACCATCCAGGACAAAGCAGTCCGCTTGATTGGTACCACATCCACAAACATTCACTCCCTCCACCACCGATGCATAGCAGCAGCAGTGTGTACCATCTACAAAGTGCACTGCAGGAATTCACCAAGGCTCCTTAGATAGCATCTTCCAAACCCATGACCACTACCATCTAGAAAGACAAGGGCAGCAGATAGATGGGAACACCAGCACCTGGGAGTTCCCCTCCAAGTCACTCACCATCCTGACTTGGAAATATATCGCTGTTCCTTCACTATTGCTGGGTCAAAATCCTGGAATTCCCTTCCGAACAGCACTGTGGGTGTACCTACACCACATGGACTCTCTCACTATTGAACTGATTTCTCCCTTAACTAACAATGCCATTGCACCTTTTCCTTGTTGCCTGTCCTTCCTAAATATTGAATACCCTTGGATATTCAGTTCCCAGCCTTAATAAAGGCAAAATACTCCAGATGCTGGAAACCTGAAATAAAAACAGAAAATGTTGGAAAAACTCAGGTCTGTCAGCAGTATTTTACTTTTATATCAGTGGTAGGGAAAATGCTAGAGTCTATTATAAAGGATGTGGTAACAGGACACTTAGAAAATATCAATGGTATTAGACAATGTCAACATCGATTTATGAAAGGGAAATCATGTTTCACATGATTTTTGAGGACATAACTAGCAGAACAGATAAAGGAGAACCAGTGGATGTAACATATTTAGATTTTCAGAAAACTTTTGATAAAGTCCCAAATAAGAGATTAGTGTGCAAAATTAAAACACATAGGATTGGGGGCAATATATTGGCATGGATTGAAAATTGGTTAGCAGACAGGAAACAAAGTAGGAGTAAATAGGTCTTTTTTGGAATGGCAGGCAGTGACTAATGCGGTATCGCAGGGATCAGTGTTAGGGCCCCAACTATTCATAATATATATATATATATACAGGAGCGAGGATGTCTTACTGCAGCTATACAGGGCCTTGGTGAGACCAGACCTGGAGTGTTGTGTGCAGTTTTGGTCTCCTTACCTAAGAAAGGATATCCTTGCCATAGAGGGAGTGCAGTGAAGGTTCACCAGACTGATTCCTGGGATGGCAGGATTGTCATATGAGGAGAGATTGGGCCGACTGGGTCTGTATTCATTGGAGTTTAGAAGAATGAGAGAGGATTTCATTGAAACATATAAAATTTTGAGAGGGATGGACAGACTGGATGCAGGGATGATGTTTCCTCTGGCTGGGGGGCCTGGAACAAGGGATCACAGTCTCAGGATATGGGGTAGGCTATTTAGGACTGAGATAAGGAGAAACTTCTTTACTCAGAGGGTGGTGAACCTGTGGAATTCTCTACCACAATACTGTGGAGGCCAAGCCATTGAATGTATTTAAGAAGGAAATAGATTTCAAAACTCTGAAGGTATCAAGGGGTATGAGGAGAGAGAGTGGGAGCATGGTGTTGAGATAGAGGATCAGCCATGATCATATTGAATGGCGGAACAGGCTCAAAGGGCCGAATGACCTACTCCTGCATTTATTATCTATGTTTCTGTTTCCCCAATTTGTTATGATTCCGGACAAGGTACCGCAAATTGTTATGCTCCCGGGTAAGGACAGATGACTTGGCTCCCCTTCTTTATCCAACCCCTTCAGTTGGTCACAACAAGGTTAATTTAAAGGGGATCCCTTCCTTTGTGGATACTTTTTCCCAGTCCAAATGTATTTATGTTTTAAAAAGAGCCAATTTAACCAGGCTTTCTTGAGTTTATTAGTTACTAGAACACGAGAGAAAAGAAATAAAAATGCAATACACATAAACACAGATTAGAAATGAGCAGTGAGTCCAGAAATAAAAAGATGTACGAATCAGACTTTGGATGGTCTGTGAGGAGTAGATGGTGAAAGGTTGCTGCCGTTAAGTTGGATGATTCTGGTAGAACTAACTTTGGCGGTTGAGCAGTTGGTTTGGAGATTTTTGGTTCTGCAGGTTAGCTGAAAGGAGTTGTCCTGTTTCCTTTTCGACTGTAGCTTTGTTGACTTGTGACTTGCTTCCAGCGAATAAGAGAAAGGAATTTTTTACGTGCTACTGCAGGGGTGCCTAGTTAATGTTCTTCAGCTGGGACCTCCACAGCACACCCTCACACACCAGACCTGGAACACCAAAACTAACACACACACACCAGGGTTGCAGTTGGATTTTAACTCCTTTTCTTTTGTATTCCTGGAAGAGAAAAACAAACATGTCTTTCGCCCAGACTGCTTTCCTTCAACTCACATCATGTCCACAGTCTGGGATATAACTCACAGGAGATGGTGTTTGCTAAGACAGTAATCAGCCTTCATTATCTCCGCAACCACATGAGATTACAGTTCAGTTTTTGCATTGCATCTTTTCCTATTGTAGTGCATCTGTCTGAAGATGGCCTTGACATCTTTTTAGATGCGACATTCCATTCTCTGGACTAGTTGATCAATCCACATTGGAATTTTCCAGCAAGTGGTTACTTTAGCCAGCCAGCTTTTGCTTATATGTCCTTTTTAAAAAAAACGCATGTCTTACTTAAAAGTCCAAATGTCCGTAAGTAATTCGGGACTATGATCCATGGTCATGACACTGGCTGGGCCAGCATGTCCTTCTCATCCCTAATTGCCCTTGAGAAGGTGGTGGTGAGCTGCCTTCTTGAACTGCTGTCCACGTGGGAGTAGGTGCACCCACAGTGCTGTTAGAGAGGGAGTTCCAGGATTTTGATCCATCGACAGTGAAGGAATGACGACATATTCCAAGTCCAAAACAAAATTGTAAACTATTTTACAGGCACATTACAGGAAAATTGTGATGGGAATAGGACCATTCAGGATAGACAGAATAATATCACAGGCATCAATAGAGAAATGGCAGAAATATATCAAATACTTACTTGGTTTTGGTATTTGCCAGAGAAGCATGACACTGAATGATGAGATTAGAAATAAGGTAACTGTATTTCAAATGAAGAGGTGAAATTTTAAATAAACTGACCAAGCTTAGAGAACACAACCTCTGGTCCAGACAGATTGTATTGTGCATTTTAAAAGAATCTAGGGAAGAGATAGCAGAGGCATCACTACTTTGTTGAAGAAAGTTGTACCAGAAGATTGGCAGATAGCTAATGTTCTAACTATACTTAAAGGAGATAGAACATGTCAGGGGAACTATGGACCAGTCAGCTTAACATCAGTGGTAGCAGAATAATGGAATCCCTTCTAAAGGAGAGAATACAAGAACATCTTGAAACCAAAAATATAAGAATAAATAGTCAGCATGAGCTTAACTTTTTAAATCTTGTTTTACCAATGTTGTTGAATTTTTTTTTGAAGTCGTAACTGAGAGATGTGGGTAATATTACGGAATTAATTTATCTTGAATTTCAGGAAGCCGTTGTTAAGGTCCCACATAATAGAGTAGTGAATAAGGTCAGAGAAAGTGGAATTGGGACAAATGGCAGAATCGATAGCTGGCTTCATGGCAAAGCAGAAAGCTGAGGTAAAGGGTTGTTATTCAGAGATGGGAAGTGGGACCACTCTTCGCAATTTATGCTAATGATTTAGACTTTAGAATTTACAAACACAATTCCTAAATTTGTGGATGACACCAAATTGAGGTGGGGGTGGTGGGCATAGTCTCATAGACTCATAGACGTTTACAGCACAGAAGGAGGCCATTTGGCCCGTTGTGTCCACGCCAGCTAACAAAGATCTGACTATACTAATCCCATTTTCCAGCGCTTGGCCCATAGCCCTGGAGGCTATGGTAACGCAAGTGAATATCTAAATACTTCTTACATGTTACGAGAGTTTCTGACCCAACACACTTTCAGGCAGAGAGTTCCAGGCTCCCACCACCCTCTGGGTGAAAAAATTTCTCCTCAACTCTCCTCTTAGCCTTCTACCTCTTACCTTAAATCTATGCCCCCTGGTTACTGACTCCTCTACTAATGGAAAATGTGCCTTCCTATCCACCCTATCTATGCCCCATATAACCTTATACACCTCTATTAGGTCCCCTCTCAATCTTCGCTTTCCAAGGAAAACAACCCCAGCCTATACAATCTTTCCTCATAGCTCAGACCCTCCAGCCCAGGCAGCATCCTGGTAAATCTCCTCTGCACCCCCTCCAGTGCAATCACATCCTTCCTATAATGTGCTGACCAGAACTACACACAGTACTCCAGTTGAGGCCTAACCAGCGTTTTATACAGTTCCAGCATAACCTCCCTGCTCTTGTATTCTGTATCTCGGCTAATGAAGGAAAGAATCTCAAATGACTTCTTAACCACCTTATCTAGCTGCCCTGCTACCTTCAGGGATTTGTGGATATGCACACCAAGGTCCCTCTGATCCTCAGTACTTTCCAGGGTCCTACCATTCATAATGTAATCCCTTGCCTTGTTAGCTCTTCCCTTGTAAGTGCATTACATCACACTTTTCCGTGTTGAATTCCATTTGCCACTGCTCTGCCCACCTGACCAGTCCATTGATATCCTCCTGCAGTTTATGGCTATCCTCCTCACTATTTATCATCCTATCAATTCTCGTGTCATCTGCGAACTTCTTGATCATATCCCCTACATTTAAGTCCAGATCATTTATGTACACCACAAATAGCAAGGGCCCCAGCACCGAGCTCTGTGGAACCCCACTGGAAACAGACTTCCAGTCACAGAAACATCCCTCTATCATCACCCTCTGCTTCCTGCCTCTCAGCCAATTTTGGATCCAACGTGTCACTTTGCCTTGGATCCCATAGACTCCTACTTTCTTGACCAGCCTGCCATGAGGGACATTATCAAAAGCATTGCTAAAGTCCATGTAGACCATATCAAAAGCATTACCCTCATCAATACTCCTGGTTACCTCCTCAAAAAATTCGATCAAATTTGTCAAACATGACCTTCTGTTAACAAATTCATGCTGACTATCGCTGATTAATTCATGTCTCTCCAAATGCAGATATATTCTGTTCCTCAGAATTTTTTCTAGTAACTTCCCCACCACTGAGGTTAGACTGATTGGCCTGTAATTTCCTGGTCTATCCCTTTTTTAATACTGGGACAACATTGGCAGTCCTCCAGTGCTCTGGCACCTCATCTGTGGCCAGAGAGGATTTGAAAATTACTGCCAGGGTCCCTGATATCTCTTCCCTTGCCTCCCTCAACAGCCTGGGATACATCCCACCCGGGCCTGTGGATTTAGCCACTGCTAAGCCTGCTAAGCCTCCTTTCTCTCTATGTTAATTTTCTCTAATATTTCACAGTCCTCTGCTCTGATGCCTAATCCTGCGTCACCCTTTTCCATTGTGAAGACCGACGGCAAAGTATTCATTGAGGACTGTACCCACGTCTTCCAGGTCCACACAAACATTACCTCTATGGTCCCTAATTGGCCCTACTCTTTCCCTAGTTATTCTCTTGCTCTTTATATATATTTAAAAAACCGCTTTTCCTTTATTCTACCAACCAATGCTTTCTCATGCACTCTTTTAGCTTTCCTAAATTCCTTTTCAAGTTCGACCCTGCGGTTTTTATGCTCCTCCAGGGACTTTGCCATATTGAGTCCTCTGTATCTGCCATAAGCTTTTTCTTTTCTTAATCCTAACCTTTATGTCCCTTGACATCCAGGATTCTCTGGACTTCGTCCCCCCCTTTATCTTTACGGGAACATATTTGCCCTGTACTCTCGCTATTTCCTCCTTGAATGTCTCCCACTGCTCTGACACAGTTTTATCTGCAAGTAGCTGCTCCCAGTCCACTTGGGCCAAATCGTATCTCATCTTAGTAAAATTACCCTTTCCCCAGTTTAGAACTTCTATTCTTGGCCCAACCTTGTCCTTTTCCATAACTATCCTAAATCTAACTCAGTTATGGTCACTATCTATAAAATGCTCCCCTACTGATATGGCTTCCACCTGCCTGGGCTCATTTCCGAATATTAGGTCCAGAACTGCCCCCTCCCTTGTTGGGATTTCTACGTACTGGCTAAAAAATTTCTCCTGGATACAACTTAAGAATTTTGCTCCCTCCCTACCTTGCACACTAAAACTATCTCAGTTAATATTTATGTAGTTAGTACTATTTCTCCCTTACTATTCTTGCACTTCTCTGAAATTTGATTACGTATTTGACCCTCTATCTCTCCCTGCCTGTTTGGGGGCCTATAGTGCACCCAACAGTGTGTTTGTTCCTTTTGTGTTTTTTACTTCTACCCATATGGTCTTATTTGATCCTTCCAGGATATAATCCCTCCTCACTGCTATAATTGATTCCTTGATGAATATTGCAACACCCCCTCCTCTTCTAACCCCCTCTCTATCTTGTCTGAATACCCCATAACCAGGAATGTTGAGCTGCCAATCCTGCCCTCCTTTTAGCCAAGTCTTGGACATAGCTATGATGTCATACTCCCATGTGCCTATCTGTGCCCTCAGCTCATCTGTCTTTTCCTCAGGCTCCTTGCATTAAAATATATTCCATTTAGCCTTGCTAAACTCACTTCTTTCTTATCTAGCCTATGTTTCCTCTGCTTTCCAGACTCACTCACTAGCGTTTTAACTTCTAATTCCATTTCAGCTTCCCTCCTCTCTGAACTGCTTTTCAGGACCCTATCCCCCTGCCAATTTAGTTTAACTCCACCCCAACAGCATTAGCAAACCTCCCCGTGAGGATGTTGGTCCCATTTCTGTTCAAATGTAATCCGTCCAACTTGTACAGGTCCCACCTTCCCCAAATATGGTTCCAATGCCTCAGGAACCTAAAGCCCTCCCTCCTGCACCATCTCTCCAGCCCCGCATTCGCCTGTTCTATCTTTCTGTTCCAATGCTCACTACTGCCTGGCACCGGGAGTTATCCAGAGATTATCACCTTTGAAGTCCTGCTTTTCAATTTCCTACCTAACTCCCTAAAGTCTGCTTGCAGGACCTCAGTTCTCTTTCTTCCTATGTTATTGGCCCCAACATGGACCATGACCTCTGGCTGTTCATCCTCCCCCTTCAGAATGCCCTGGAGCTGTTCCATGACATCCTTGACCCTGTCACCTGAGAGGCTACATTCCATCCTGGGGTCACGTCTATCCCCGCAGAAGCTTCTGTCTACTCCCTTCACTCATGAATCCCCTATCACTATTGCCCTTCCACACTTCTTCCTCCCTGCCTGAGCAGCTGGACCACCCACAGTGCCATGGCCTTGCTCTGGTTGGCCTCCACAGAGGAACGGTTACTGTCACCATTTTCCAAGGCCGATAAACAGTTTGCGAGCATGATGCACTCTGGGGTTCCCTCACTACCACCTGGTCCCCTTCTTCTTCTGGTGGTCACCAGTTCCCCCTCTGCTTGCATTTCCTTAAGCTGCGGGTGACCACATCCTGAAACGTGCTATCCATGAACCCCTCAGCCTCATGAATGCACTGTAGTGCCCTCAGCTGCCGCTCAAGCTCCAAAACCTGGAGCTCGAGTTGCTCTAGTCGGAGGCACCTCCCACACACATGGTCACCCAGACCGCCAGGAGCGTCTAGGATTTCCCACATAGTGCAGGATGTGCAAATCATGGGACTGAGCTCTTCAGACATATCTTAACTAAATGAAATATGGACCCTTGCTTTTATTTTACCTTTACTCCTACTTGAGTAGAGACTAGATTCTAGATCCTCTGAGTGCTGCTGACCGAGAGTCGTCCTCTTGCACTCTCCTCAGTCAGTCTCCTCTGCAGTCGTTCCTGGGGAGGACTGAAACAAATTATGAGCTTGCAGAATGGGGAAATGAGTTTCAATATAAATAAATGTGAGGTATTACATTTACAGATCACTAAAGGTAGCGACACAGGTTAACAAGCCAATTGAAAAGTAAAAATTATGCGAAAGTTCTATTGAACCTTCGTTAGACCACACTGGGAGAACTTTGTACAATCTGGTTGCCATATTATAGAAAAGATTTGAAGCACTGGAGAGGGTACAGAAAAGATTGTACGGATAGGAGCAGAAATGTGGGAGTTTTAGGAGAGGATGAACAAAATGGGTCTCTTTTCTCTTGAATAAAGAAGGCTGAGTAAAGTGACCTGATAGAGACCATTCAAATTATGAAAGGTTTGGATTGGGTAGATACTTGTGGGAAGAGCATAACCAGGAGCCATAAGATAGTCACCAAGAGATCCAATTGGGAATAAAGAAGAAACTCCTTGTGTGAATGTGGAACTGGCCACCAAAGGGAGTGGCTGCAATGATATGTATAGACCAGGGTGTCCAGCCTCCAGCCTTTTTGCATGAGGGGCCACACTTAAATTTTTTTTCTCACTCAAGGGACCAAGGAGCAAATTTCAGAAAGACAAGGTTTGGCACAACATTAAACATGAGATTCAAAAATGTAGCCGAGGTATGAAGAAAATATAAACGACCTGCTGAGCAAAAAAAAAGTAAAAACAATAAATTGATAATTTTTAAAAAATGAGTAGTTAATAAAAATGAGCATTAAAAAAATGCCAAGCAGTAGAGCTAACTAATGAAACATTTTTGACTTTTGTGCTTAAGAAGCAGAGCTATAAAGACAGATTAGGCTTCAAGTTCTGATTACCAGTGAAGGGGGAAGGAACCGGAGTAGAGCTAAGGAGTTAGGTTTAACTAACATTAACCTTGCCTTCGTCTCTGGCGGCGCACACTCAAAGCTGGTCTTGGCAGAATTCATAACAAAAGTGGGGGTCAGAAGTGGGTTGCCTTTTGGCCTAGGTTTTCCCCCTCACATGGCCTGGTGTGCGGATAGGTTTTTGAGGAGGGGAGGGGGAGTGTGTGTGTGTGGCTTACTCCCAGCCTCACGCATACTACTCTGGGCTTGGAAAGTTTATCGCTGAGGAGGAGTTTGGGACTGCTGTGAAGGTGGCAAGATGCCCTTGCGCCCTGCCCTGGCTAACACTCCAGCTACTGCCACTTCTCCTGCCTCCTTGGCTCGCTTCGCCTTTACTCCTGTCGTCATTTAGTGGGCCGGCGCCTGCACGAGAGAGCGAGAGTGTGGCCAAAGGTGGACTACATCCCCCAACATGCACCCTGGCTGTCAAAACAAATAGCTGTATGGACTTGGACTGTAGCTCCAATAACTCCTTTATACTACAGAACCGTATCCCAGAGCCTACTGCGCGCTTGTTGTGAGCACATTGAGGCAAGGTGGCCTCTTGAGAGAGGGGCAGTGCCCCCTGAGCCCAGGCCCCTGAAGGCGAGAGTGAAACTTGTAGCAATTGTAAACTGGTTTCATTGTGAGCAGTTTCTATTAGGATGAATCTCTGTCTGTCTGCCTGTAGTCGAAATGGTACAGATGGCAGTAATGAAGCAAGTAAAAAATAAGACAAAGGAAAATGAAGTACAGTGTATGCTGGACACTGATCACAATGACTTTGCAAATCACTAATTTTGACGGCGTGACATTTTTTCCCCACGAAAAACATTCATACACAGCCTTGTCTGTTTTGATACGTCTGAGTAAAAGTGAAGTCTTGAGGTGCAAGCTTAACAACGAGGAATGTGAGCAAGGTCTGCAGTCTGTGCCTTTTGTGTGAAACCAGTCTTTCCTTGGACCTGAAGCTCATGTTACACATTTTTGTGGGAGGGTTGTACAGTTCAAAATAAATTGGGCTGTATTATCTACTATTTCTGATGACCTTACTTAGATTTCCTAATATATGCATCCAGGATTAAATTTGTATTTTTACTCCAGCTTAAGAAGCTGTGAAAACTGCAGTCTATACTTACAGGGGTTTAGTACATACAGCAATGTAAACTCAACAATAAATGAAGTTAACTAGTTAGGCTACAGGATGCCTAGGTGAATGAGATCACATCATGGTATGGCAGGAATTGTGGGTTCTCTTTTTGAAAATTGCATTTGGTAGAAGGATTTGCTGTTAAATTACATGCAGTGAAAAATCTGTGGCACAAAGTACTCTATAACCTTGAGGCAGGCAGGATCTTTATCCCTTCTAGATTTATCATGCTAACATTGTGGAGGGGATATTTAATTTTTAAAATTCCTTTATCAAAAAATTATTTTGTTAGAAAAAAATTTGAGAATGGAAGCAGACACTTAGTCCAGGCTGCATGGACATAAGAATATAAGGACAGGAGTAGCCTTTGAGCTAGCTCCACCATTCAATAATATCGTGGCTGTTCTGGTCTCGGCTGCACTTTCCTGTCTGTCCCCCATAACTCTCGACTCCCTTGCCGAACAAAAATCTATCTAACTCAGCCTTGAACAAATTTAAAGACCTAGCCTCCATCACTTTCTGGGGAAGAGAATTCCACACACTGATGACCCTTTGGGAGAAAGATTTTCTCCTCATCTCTGTCTTAAAAGGGAGAATTCTTATTTTTAAACATTGTCCCCTTGTTTTAGTCTCCCCCACAAGAGGAAACATTCTCTGGGTATCCACCCTATCAAGTCCCCTCAGGATCTTATATGTTTCAATATGATCACTTCTCATTCTTCTCAACTCCAATAGGCATAGGCCTAACCTATTCATCCTTTCTTCACAAGATAACCTCTTCACCTTGGGAATGAGTCCAGTAAACCTCCTCTGAACTGCTTCGAGAGAAGACCAAATGTACTCCCAATGTGGTCTCACCAAGGCCCTGTACAGCTGCAGTAAAACTTCTCTACTTTTATATTCCATTCCTCTTGCAATAAATGCCAACATTCCATTTGCCTTCCTAATCACTTGCTGTTCTAACTTTGTGATTCATGTACCAGGACACTTAGATCCCTCTGTACCACTGAGTTCTGCAATTTTTCTCCATTTAAATAGTATACTGTTTTTCTATTCTCCCAGTCAAAGTAAACAAGTTCACATTTACCCACATTATACTGCCAAATATTTGCCCACTCACTTAACCTGTGTAGATCTCTTTGCACACTCTGTACCTCTTCTTGACAACTTCTTTACCTATCTTGGTGTCATCAGCAAATTTAGTACCATACATTCAGTGCCTTCATCCAAGTCATTGATGTGGATTGTAAATAGTTGAGGACCCAGCACTGATCCCTGTGGCACTCCACTAGTTACAGCTTGCCAATCTGAATAAGACCCATTTATTCCTACTCTGCTTCCTGTTACTTAACCAATCCTTTACCCATGCTAATATGTTACCCCTTACACCATGTGCTCTTATCTTGTGTAGTAACCTTTAATGTGATACCTTATCAAATGCCTTTTGGAAAGCAAAGTACACCACATCTATTGATTCTCCTTTATCCTCCTTGAATGGAACTTCGTCAAAGAACTCTCAAGAAATTAGTTAAACACGATTTCCCTTTCACAAAGCCATGTTGGCTCTGTCTCATCAAATTGTGATTTTCTAAGTATCCTGCTATAATCCCCTTAATAGCCTCCTTAATAATGTATTTTGTGCTGTATCTCTCGCAAACTCATGAACAGGCCTAAGGCCATCACTTTCGGCCCTGAAAAGTGCCCAGTCTACCTTTGATTACCCTGGAAGGGAAAGGTATCTCAAAAATTTGAGCAACAGGTGGAACTAGCTGTTTCACACTGCTACTATGCAATAGCAACACGAGTGGTATTCACCACGAACAGGATGCTGCCGTCAAGCAAAAAAGACATTCTGCCTGTCACACAAATGAATAATGTGGTATATGAATTTCAGTGCCAGTGTGATGCTAGGTATGTACGCCGTACATCCCAAAGACTGGTGGCAGATCATATCAAACAGCATGTCCCAGCCACTGTTCACAACAGGCAGGGTACAGACTGTACCCAACCAGCCCGTGCTTGCAAAACTCAAAACACAGTGTCCAACGTTAGATGTGATTCCGCGACTGAGGATTATTTAGCAAATGTTGTCCAATGTGCTAAGAATTGCACTGACAACCAATTTAAGATTGTGAATCGGGCTCACAATGTGGCATATTTGCGTATACTACATATCTTAATACACAGGGCTCTGATCTTTGCAGACAGAAAGAACATGTACACACATTGCGCCTGTTTCAGCTAAATGAAATAAGTGACAGCCATTCGCGACTCATTCCTCAGGGCAATGCCTTGACCAATCAGGGTCAAGCTGTCTGGTCTAAATTTCAAACAATGCTTGGCAGTTAACTGTCAGTCACCATCAGTGGTGCATTCTCTATGGCAACGCCACTTGCCAACCTATCCCCTCTTCACATACAATATAAAGTGTTGTTTTCCCCTTTATATTGTTATTCTTCGAGTGTCCTGATGAGTGCAAGATGAAAAGATTAGACATGTCTCATTTTTTTCAGCAATAATAATGGATTCTAGCGCTTTCCCGATGACAGATGTTAGGCCATCTGGAATATAGTCTCCTGCTTTCTGCCTCCCTCCTTTCTTGCATAAAGGTGTTACATTAGCTGTTTTCCAATCCGCTGAAACCTTTCTAGAATCTAAGGAATTTTGGAAGATTTTAACGAATGCATCTGCTATCTATGCCCCAACTTCTTTTAAGACTCTAGGATGCAGGCCATTCGGTCCTGGAGACTTGTCAGCCTTTTGATCGAATAGATTTCCGAGCACCCTTTCCCTGGTGATCGTATTATGTTCCTTCCTCCCTATCACCTCTTGATTTTCAAGAATCTTTGGACGTTTTCTAAGTTCTCTTCATGAAGACAGACACAAAATACCTGTTTAACACCTCTGCCATTTCTTTGTTTTCCATTATCAATCCCCCAGACACTCTCTCTAGAGGACCAACACTAGCTTTAGTTACTCTTCGTATTCAAATACTTGTAGAAACTTTTATTATCTGTTTTAATGTTACTGGTTGGCTTTCTCTCGTATCCTGCTTTCTCCCTCTTCATTGTGTTTTAGTCATTCTTTGTTGGTTCTTAGAACCTGTCCAATCCTCTTGACCTACCACTGATCTTTGCAGATTTGTACAGTGTTTCTTTCAATTTCATACTACCCTTAACTCCCTTATTTAGCCACAGATGTGCATCCTTCTCAAGGCGCCTGTCTTTCTCACTGGGATAAATCTTTTCTGAGCTTTATTAAATACCTCCTTAAAAGTCTGCCACTGCAACTCTACTGTGCGACCTTTTAACCAGTTTCCCAGTTCACCTGTCATAGTTACCTTTATTTAGGTTTAAAACAGTAGTCACGGACCCACACTTCTCCATTTCAAACTGAACATGAAATTCTATCATGTTGTGATTGCTGTCACCCGGAGGTTCCTTTACCATGAGGTTATTGATTAATCCTATCTCATTGCACATTACCAGGTCTAGGATAGCCTGCTCCCTGGTTGGCTCTAGAACATACTGCTCTAAGAGATTGTCCCGAAAACACTATGAACTCATTTTTCAGGTTACCTTTGCCAATCTGATTTTCCCAATCAAAAGTATAGTCACCCATGATTATCGCGGTACCTTTCTTACACATCCCATTTATTTCTCCCTGTATGCCCTGTCCTACAGTGCAGCTTTTTAATTGTTGGCTGTGCTCTTGTTTTGTTCAATTTCTCTTTCTTTTGAAAAGTGACTCATCGTAAGGCTGCATTTCCAAGCGCCCTTGGTGACCATCCTTTGCATCTGGACAGTTTTAGTTATTCATCAATTAGGAGAGGAAAGTGACACAGCTGAGCACAATAATGTGTATTTGGATAGGTGATTGGATAGCAGTCAGGAGTGGAAATGCTGTATTTTTACATCTTTCTCACCTTCCCTCCCCAGCAGTTGAATGCTGAGGCCCGTTGTAATGTCCAACCAGTGCACAGTCTGGAATTAGCTGACTCAGTAAGGAACATAGATCAAACATGGGATGCTTTTAATCTTGCTGTGTTAATACATGATTCACTACAACATTATTCATTGAGCCATTTTGAAGAAAATGTAGCATGTACTGTCCCCACCACATAGGAGGGCTGGTGTTAGTAGGATTTGCCTGCTTTTAGAAGTAGATGGGAAATCATGAGACAGCATGTTACTGAAATTTTAACTACTGGAAATTACTTTCAATTAAAAAAACTTTTTTTTCCCCAAAATGGGAACTTGTTAGCCTTTCCATCCTGTTTGAACCTAATTGCAACTGGCAATGCAGGAACAGGAAATGGGAGGTAGTAATAGTTTTTTTTCTGAGCTGTATGGATTCCAATCCTCTGAAATGGACAGTGTAAAAGGGAAGGTGGTAGAAGGTAGATTATTATTGCCTTTTTATCCAGCATGTGCAGAACAATGAAATGTGCTAGAGGAGCGGAAAATCTGAAGGTACCTGCCTGAAATAGCTGACGTATTTACTTGTAACAAGCCGTGCCTGTGTAATTGAATTCACATAAGTATTGGAAATGTTTTGTTGTAAATGTAATTGTCACTTTCTGTTTAGGTACTAACAGAATGGGTGAACGGCGCAGCAAAAACCTTCTGGTTCAGCTGGGACCCAAAATGCAGGCTTATCCAGAAGAGCTCATTCGACAACGCCGCTCGCATGATGGTCTTACAGAGTACCTCATTCGCTGGAATGTGCTGACTATAGATGACAGTGGAGGTGGAGGCAGCAGCAGCAATGGAGCAAACAGTTCATCTAGTGACAGCAAAGTGGACAATATTTTGATGTGGATGTCAGCTGAAGATGTATATGCCAACTGCCCTACGCTCCTTGGGAAACGGAAACCAGAGGGTCAGAGAGTGAAAGAGGAACAGGAGCCAAGTGCCAGATGTTGCCCAGTGAGTGCCGACTCCGATGTGACCTTTGACGATGTAGAGTTACTTGATATGAAGGAGGACGTAAAGCATTTGGTACAAAGAGCAAGGCGACAAATGTCTCGTAAATCTGGACCAGATTCATCCTTGAATATTTCGCATACAATCCACGTTCTGAGCGCTTATGCTAGTATTGGTTCGCTGGTGGGAGTGTTCAAAGAGACGGGAGCTTTGGATGTACTTATGCAATTACTCTGTAACAAGGAAACGCAGACGCGCAGGAGTGCTGGGAAGATGCTCCGGGCTCTCGCTTCACATGATGCAGGTAGGATGTTTTTAGTTTTACGAGAGGTTTCCAGTGCTGTGTGGATAATAATTCCTTTGGGAACGGTTTGCCTTAACACTTTGATTGCAGGATCAGTACTTCACCATGAAACTGACAAGGTACTGAACTTGAAGAGAAACATTTTTTGATTTTTTTTAATGCCTTAACACAAAGAGTGCACTCAGACAGAACTCTAACAAGGGTAGATGTATCAGCACTTTATTTTTCTGTCAGATTGGAACAAATAAGTGCTGATAGAAAGGAATTCCGTATCGCAATGTGGTGGCTTTTTAAAGCTTTGAAAAACTCCCACAAAAGTTGTTGTTCTCACTCTGAGTATCCCAGTTAAGGATATTGTTTTTTTTCTGTGCGTAAATATTTTGACATCAGCCAGTATTGACATAAAAGAGTAAACAGCCTACTGAGTTGGATTGATAACTGTATGAGGTATGTTGCAGTGTAAAAAGGAAAATAGGAGCAGAAGCCGGCCATTTGGCCCCTCGAGCCTGCTCTGCCATGCGAAAAGATCATGTCTGTTCTGGTTGTGGTCTCAACTCTATCTTCCTTTCTGCCCTCTTCATAACCCTTGATTTCCTTGTGTATCTAAGTCAGCCTTTACTGACCCAGCCTCCACTGCTTTCAGGAGAAAATTCCGCAGAAGAACGACTCTCTGAGAGAATTTCTCCTCATTTCCGTTTTAGAAGGGAAACCTCTTATTTTAAAACTGTCCCCTAGTTCTAGACTCCCCACTAAGAGGAAACACGCTCCCAGTATCCACCCTGACAAGTCCCCTCAGGATATTAGATGTTTCAATAAGATCGCCTCTCATTCTTCTAAACGCCAGCCTGTTCAACCTTTCCTCATAAAACAACCCCTTCGTCTCAGCAATGAATCCTTTGAGCCTTCTCTGAACTGCTCCTAATGCATGTATATCCTTTTTCAAAGAGGAGTCCAAAATTGTGTACACTACTCCAGATGTGGCCCCGTACAGATGCAGTAAAACTTCCCTACTTTCATATTCCATTCTTTTGCAATAAATGCCAGCTTTACATTTGCCTTCCTAATCACTTGCTGTACGTGGATACTAATCTTTTGTGATTCATGTACCAGGGCACCCAGATCCATCTGTACCACCGAGTTCTGCAATCTCTCTCTATTCTTCCTGCCAAAGTGGGCAAGTTCAGATTTTCCCACATTAAACACCATCTGCCAAATTTTTGCCCACTCACTTAACCTGTCTATGTTCCTTTGTAGACTCTTTACCTACTCTTGACAACTTACTTTCCTACCCCTCTTGGTGTGATCGGCAAATTAGGCTACCATACATTCAGTCCCCTCATCCAAGTCATTGATATGGATTGTAAATGGCTGAGGCCTCAGCACTGACCCTGTGGCACTCCACTGCCCACAGCTTGCCAACCTGAAAAAGACCCATTTATCTCTACTATAATAATAAAAACAGAAAATGCTGGAAAAACTGAGCAGGTCTGACAGCATCTGTGAAGAAAGAAACAGAGTTAACATTTCGAGTCCATATGACTCTTCGTCAGAGCTAAAGAGAAGTAGATATGATGGAATTTATACTGTTTAAGGGGGGTGGAGCAGGTAAAGCAGGATAGAAGGTCAGCGATAGGTGAGGGCTAAGGAGAGATTGACAAAGATGTCATGGACACAAGACAAAGGGAGTGTTATTGGTAGTGGTGAAGACTAAAAAAGGTGCGGATAGTGGCATTGAGTTTTGGTAAACACCTTGTCAAACACCAGGAGGAAAATGGAAAGCAATGAAGTGAACAGGGTGAAAGAGACAAATGGAAATCCTGTCGAAGAGAAGAGCAGTACTTCTTCAAGGTAGGCATTCCTGGAAGAGAAGTGGCAGTGAATTAAACGCTAAGGTAAAAGCAAAATACTGCAGGTGCTGGAAATCTGAAATAAAAACAGAAAATGCTGGAAAAACTCGTCCCTATGCCACTATGCCCTTTGGTTCTTGATCCTCCCATCAGTGGGAACAGTTTCTCCCTAGCTAATCTGCCCTGACTGTTCACGATTTTGAATACCTCTATCAAATCTCCTCTCAGCCTTCTTTTCTCCAATCTATCTATATAACTGAAGTTCCTCATCCCTGGAACTATTCTCTTGAATCTTTTCAGCACTCTCTTGCCAACGCCTTAACATCCTTCCTAAAGTATGATACCCAGAACTGGATGCAGTATTCCAGTTGAGGCTGAACCAGTGTTGTATATAAGCTTAACATAACCTCCTTGCTCTTGTACCCTATGCCCCTATTGATAAAGCCTATAATACTGTTTCCTAATTAACCGCACTCTCAGCTTGTCGCAACCACCTTCAATGATTTATGTACATATAAACCCAGGTCCCTCTGCCTCTGCGCCCCCTTTAGAATTGTACCCTTTATTTAATACTGTTACTCCATGTTCTTTCTGCCAAAACGAATCACTTCATAATCCTTTGCATCAAATTGCATCTGCCATTTGTACCCATTCCACCAAACTGTCTATATGTCCTTTTGAAGTTCTACACTGTCCTCCTCACAGTTCACAATACTTTCAAGATTTGTATCGTCTGCAAATTTTCAAATTGTGCCCAGTACACCAAGGTCTAAGTTATTAAGTGCAGGCTCTGCGACACATCAGGGAGGGGGAAAATTATCTGGATGCTTTGTACCACGAGGCAGTCATACCACTTAGGATAGGGTCTTCTGATTTCGTCGGGGACAGAAGGGTGTGTCTGCGAGTGAGGCAGGTAAGGAGACCCAGAGGGCAGGAGTGTTAGCCTCTGCAATTGTTCAATAGGTTTGAGGTTCTTTCAACTTGTTTGGATGAAAATTGGCATAGGGTACATAAAATTAGAGATGAATGCGTGGGTCAAAGACTGGTGTGGGAGAAGTGGGTTCCGGTTTGTGGAGCACTGGCACTGGTACTGGGGAAAATGGGATTGGTACCGTTGGAGCGGTCTACACCTGAACCATGCTGGGACCAGCGTTCTTGCGAACTGCATAATGAGGGGAGTAGAGAGCATTTTAAACTAAATAGTGGGGGCAAGGGATCAAATGTGGGCAGATGTGGTATATCAGAGAAGAGACAAGGGAAGAGAGGAAGGTATTAATATGGGAAATGATAAACAGACCGTGACAGGAAGGGACAGAGAGTACAAGTCTAAAAGTAAATTAACAGATAAGGATAGAGGTTACAGAAATAATATAAGGATAAAACTATAGGCTCTCTATCTGAATGTACATAGCATTCGAAACAAAACAGATAAAATGATAGTGCAAATAGAGATTAGTAAGTACAATTTAATAGCCATTACAGAGACATGGCTGCAGGATGGCATAGATTGGGACAGTCAACGCGTCCAGTATTTCCATGGCCACCACCTTTAGTACCCTGGGATGTAGATTATTGGGCCCTGGGGATTTATTGGCTTTCAGTTCCACTAATTTCTCCAGCACTATTGTTTAGTAATACTAATTTCCTTCAGTTCCTCCTCCTCGCTAGATGCTTGGTTCCTTCATATTTCTGGGAAGTTATGTGCCTTCCTCTGTGAAGACAGAACTGTAGCAGTTGTTCAATTGCTATGTCATTTCCTTGTTTTCTACTATAAATTCTCCCGTTTCAGACTGTAAGGGACCAATGTTTGTCTTCACTAATCTTTTTCTTTTTATACTGTTTAGGCTACAGCTGGAATTTTGTGTACAATTCTGGTCACCACATTACAGGAAGGACATAATTGCTCTGGTGAGAGTGCAGAGGAGATTTACAAGAATGTTGCCATGGCTTGAAAATTGTAGCTATGAGGAGAGATTGGATAGGCTGGGGTTGTTCTCCTTAAAACAGAGGAGGCTAAAGAGTGACCTAATTGAAGTGTACAAAATTATGAGGGGCCTAAATAGGGTAGACAGGAAAGACCTGTTTCCCCTAGCTGAGGGGTCAATTACGGGGGGCATAGCTTTAAGGTGGTTGGTAGAAGGATTAGAGGGGACATGAGGAAAAGCTTTTTCATCAAGAGGGTGATGAACACCTGGAATTCACTGCTTAAGTTGGTGGTTGAGGCTGAAACGCTCAGTTCATTTAAAAGGTACCTGGATCTGCATCTGAAGTGCTGGAGTAGACTCGGGGTGAATGGCCTGCTCCTAATTCGTATGTTCTTAATAGATATCAGAAACAGTAGGGGTCCTAAGACTGACCCCTGGGGAACTCAAGTACAAACCTTCCTCCAGTCTGAAAAACATCTGTTAACTACCAAATCTATATCCATTTTGCTACTGCCGCTTTTAGTCCATGAGCTCTAATTTGACTCTCAGGTGTGTTGTGCGACACTGTATCGAACATATTTTGGTAGTCCATGTACACCACATCAGCAACATTTCCCTCATCCCCTCTCTCTCTTACCTCTTCAACAAACTCCAGTAAGTTAGTTAAACACGATTTACCTTTAACAAATCTGTGCTGGCTTTCCTTAATTAAATGCATTTGCCCAATGACTATTAATTCTGCCCTGAGTTCTCGTTTCTAGAAGCTTCCCAGAGGTTAAACTGACTGGCCTGTAGTTGCTGGACTTAACATCTTTTTTGAATCTGAGATGTAGCTTTACACAGGTATATTTGGTACTCTCATAACAAGCTCAGAGAGTCAGCATTTCACTGTGAACATCCTGTTTTGCATCAGTCGGCACTACAAGTTGATGCTTTAACTACATCAGGGAAATCCTTGCACAAATCTTCAAGACAACTTTTAAAACAAGGTCAAATTAGAATCGCAACTGATACAATCTGAGAGCAGTGAAAATAATGGGCTTTAGCAGCAGCATTCAGTTCCATGGAATGCAATCCTGTACAACCAGATTTAATTCGAAATCCTGATTATTCCAGAGCCTGATATTCAGGTTTGATAAAACTGCCTAATTTATGATTATGATCCAGGGAGTCGCGCTGGAATCTGAACCTGCCCATGGGTCAGGATTGAGTGTCACCCCAATTCGGCAAGTAACCTCCTGACACACACCATTAACCACCAGATCCATGCTCTGGAATAACTCACTCTGCCTCTTGTTCTTCCGCCATCAACCTTTCGCCCACCCGCCCGCCCTCCCCTCAACCTGCCTTCCCCCCGAACCGCCCCTCCCTCTCTCTACCTCTACCCCTCATCCCGCCCTCTCCTCCCCTCCTCTCCCCCTCGTCCCGCCCTCTCCTCCCCTCCTCTCCTCCTCGTCCCGCCTTCCCCTCCCTTCCTCTCCCCCTTGTCCCGCCCTCCCCTCCCCTCCTCTCCTCCTCGTCCCGCCCTCCCCTCCGCTCCTCTCCCCCTCGTCCCACCCTCCCCTCCCTCTCCCCATCCCCTTGGCCCGCCCTCCGCCCGCCATCCCCTCCCCTCCCCTCCCCTTCGGCCCGCCTTCCCCTCCCCTCCCCCTCAGCCCGCCCTTCCCACCAGACCCCTCCCCCTCGGCTCTCCCCGCCCCACCCCTCCCCCCTCCCCTCCCCGCCCCACCCCTCCCCTCCCCCCCCCTCGGCCTGCCCTCCCCTCCCCCTCCCCTCCCCCTCGGCCCGCCCTCCCCTCTCCTCCCCCTTGGCCCGCCCTCCCCTCTCGGCCCGCACTGTGCCAGACAGTGACCGTCTCCAAACTCTTATCACTGAATCCCCCACTATCAACTCCCTGGGGGTTACCATTGACCAGAAACTGAACTGGACTAGCCATATAAATACTGTGGTTGTAAGAGCAGGTCAGAGGCTAGTAACCCTGTGATGTGTAACTCACCTCCTAACTCCCCAAAGCCTGTCCACAATCTACAATGCACAAGTCAGGAGTGTGATGGATTACTCTCCTCTTGCCTGGCTGAGTGCAGTTTCCACAACACTCAAGAAGCTTGACACCGTCCAGGACAAAGCAGCCCGCTTGATTGGCGCTACATCCACAAACATTCGCTCCCTCCACCACCAGTGCACAGTAGCAGCAGTGTACACCGTCTACAAGATGCACTGCAGGAATTCACCAAGGCTCCTTAGATAGCACCTTCCAAACCCACGCCCACTACCATCTAGAAGGACAAGGGCAGCAGATAGATGGGAACACCACCACCTGGAAATTGCCCTCCAAGTAACTCACCATCCTGACTTGGAAATATATCGCTATTCCCTCACTGTTGCTGGGTCAGAATCCTGGAACTCCCTTCCTAACAGCGCGGTGGGTCTCCCTACACCACATGGACTGCAGCAGTTCAAGAAGGCAGCTCACCACCACCTTCTTCAGGGCAATTAAGGATGGGCAATAATGCTGGCCCAGCCAGTGAAGCCCACATCCTGTGAACGAATAAAAAAATTAATTAATTAATTTAAAATAAATATTGCGGCTACAAGAGCAGGTCAGGGGCTGGGAATTCTGTGGCAAGTAACTCACCACCTTTCTCACCAAAGCCTGTCCACCATCTACAAGGCACAAGTCAGGTGTGTGATGGAATACTCCCCACTTGCCTGGATGAGTGCAGCTCCCACAACACTCAAAGAACTTGATGCGATCCAGGATAAAGTAGCCCACTTGATTGGAATCCCATCCACCGCCTTCACATTCACTCCCTCCTCCACCGACGCACAGTAGCAGCCGTGTGTACCATCTACAAGATGCACTGCAGGAACTCACCAAGGCTCCTTTGACAACAGCTTCCAAACCTGCGATCTCTACCACCCAGAAGGACAAGGGCAGCAGACACATGGGAACTTCATCACCTGCAAGTTCCCCTCCAAGTCACACACCACTCTGACTTGGAAATATCTCATTTCCTTCGCTATCACTGGGTTGAAGACCTGGAACTCCTACCCTGATAGCACTGTGGGTGTACCTACACCACATGGACTGCAGCGGTTGAAGAAGTACCAGGCAATGACCATCTCCAACAAGAAACCGCCTTCTCAAGGGCAATTAGAGATGAGCTGGTTTTACCAGCGATGCTTGCATCCCATGAATGAATAAAGATAAAAAGTATGAGGGGTCAGGACAGAGTAGATAGAGAGAAACTGTTCCTATTGATGGAAGGATCAAGAACGAGAAGGCATGGTTTCAAGATAATTGGCAAATAAGCAAAAGTGACTCGTGGAAAAACTTTTTTACACGCTGAATGGTTAGGGTTTGGAATGCTCTGCCTGAGTGTGTGGTGGAGGCAGATTCAAAAAGGGAATTAGACTTATCTGAAAAGGAAGAATGTGCAGGGTTACAGGGAGAAGGCGGGGGAATGGTACTAGATGAATAGGACATTTGGAGAACTGATGCAGACACGATGGGCCAAATGGCCTCCTTTTCCGCTGTTACAATTATGTGATTGTTTGTTAACTTTGATTTTATGCTTGCCTTATATCAAGTCAATATCTCAGAAAATCTAAAATTTAAAGATAGCCATTGTTAACTCATTGCTTCTCTGTGGGGTTAGTTTGCTTCAGCCCCATGTACACTGTTCTGCATAGCTTTAGCATATTGTACCAAGAACTATGCTAGTGATACCAGCGCGCAGCCCTGAGATTTGCAATGGTGGGTGGTCAGGCAGGCTTTCACTGGTGAGCTCTTGATAGTAAGTAGTTACTTTTAATGATCTAGCCTTTTAAAAAAATTATGAAGTTACTCTTTCAATCTAATTGTAAGATCCTGTGGTGGATGCTTGCCCATTGCTAAATGTGAGAATGCTATCATTCTAAACTTGGGCCTCCACTGTGTAAATTGAGTTTTCTCCCTCTTCAGTTTTTTAAAGATCTTCTGGATCACAATTAAGTCCTTCACCCCACACCCATAAAACATATCAATTACATGGTTTGTTTCCCTGTATAGTGGTAAATTTCCAGCTGTTTTGCTTTGAGTACTCTTATCTTTATCTTTCTCTCCTTCATTTTCTGCTCTCAGATTAATCGGCTATTATCCAGATCGAGAAATTTGATTCTATATTTTGCTGAAGCCTTGCAGATTTTGTCATATGCCTCACTCTTACAAGCTGCTTCAAAAAGTGCTTGGTCAAAATGCTTGAAATACTTAAGTGCTGTACTTAATACTGTCCGATGACATAACTGATCTACATTCTGTATCAAAGTAAGTCTCTTTATTTCCTCACTGGTTGGGTAAGGTATTGGAATCTGCTTATTTTTTGTTTTTACAGCTGTATCCAGTTGCTTTCTTAATTCTCAGTGAGATTTGAAGTAGGTGTTGGCAGGAGCCAAAGCAAAAGTCCCTCCTTTCCTCACTTCAAGAGGCATGTCTTTCAGGAGCCACTGATTTCCATAACCTTTTCCAGTTCCTCAGGAGCTCTCAACACTACCTGGGTTAGGCTTATGATGGCTAGCATGTGAACTAACCGAGGGAAATCAAAGGTTCTGCCCATAAATCAGTAGGACAGCAGAATAAAAGTAGAGTATGTCACCATTGTCTCATTAATAGTAATATTCCAAATAATCAGGAATTTTACCATGGTAAATGGGAAAAGTTGTTTCTAATTGTTAGTGAGCCAATATTTAGAGGGCATAGATTTTAGGTTGTTCAAACAATGGGGAACACAGAACTAATGTAGAATTTGGGATATCATACCAGAACTGATAGAATCAGAGTTCATAACTTTTGAAAGGAAATCAAATAAATATTTGCAAAGGAGAAATTTTGAAGAGCATCAGGAAAAGCAAGAAATTGAAGTGTAAAGCTCATGAGAACCAGCAGCAGTAATAAAATCAAACTTTACCCCTCAAAGTTGGATTAGGCTGGAAAACTCTTTTTCACCCAACAAAGATATGATGGGCTGGATGGCCACCTCCTCTGAAATAAATTTCTGATTCTAATGTGAAGAAGGTGAACTTTTAGTATCTGGTTGTATGCATCAGCTTATTCTCTCCTTCTCTGGGAGAGGAGAAAGAGGAGAATGGTTTGTGAGAATGATGTAAAGGATTGATCCAGATTTCGAGGTCAGCAGCAAAGTGACTCCATTATTACAGCCACTAAATCCAGCTCTTTATGTTCTAGAATCTTTTCCTTTCTCCTTTTCTTGAGTTTTATAACATCATTTCTTTCTCTCAACAGTGTGGCTTACTTTTATTCATAATGCAATAAGTAGCTTAGTGTTAATTACATGTTCTGTATCTCTGACATGTGGCTTGTTGGTTTAAAAACTGATAGATAGCCTTGACAAAATAACAACCAGTTGTCTGAACTGAGCTAGAATCTCAACTTCTTTTCTTAGGCAGTCATTGTGCAGCTGATTTAAAAATCTTTTAAAAACTGGGTGCCCTTCATGGAGTGAGTGAAGCGAATCTTTACTTTTCTGAAGAGATTCAGGTCATAATTTTCTTGGCTATTGACGTTTTGCAATATAAATTTCCTCTAATTGTAATCTAGGTATGTGTGCTGTAAATAAAGTAACAGTAATAAAATGAAACTTTACCCCTCAAAGTTATCTGGTCTAATTGCCTGCCCATGCATAAAATGGATTTCCAGCTTTAAAATGTTTGACAGTTTTAGCTCCTTCTGTATTTGTGATGTTTCATTTTTCAGCATATTGTGATTTTAATTTTCCAATTTTGAGCTTGTTTTCTGTCTTTTTATTTTCTTCCAGGCTGAACTATTTTTAATTTTATTGTCTGGGGGTGACACTTGGTGTTTATAAATCAATGGGAAATTGTCTGGTTATTCTTGGTGCCAGTTCTAGAATCTACTACTCAGCTAGGGCTGTCTTCAGCTAGAATAGATGTAAAACTGTGCAACATATCATCTGTACCACACTTTCTGAATGCACTACTTCAAGGTATTATGGGCCTTGAAGGGGAGAGAGGCAAACCTGAACTTCTTTATTTTTCTTACTGTCTATCGATAATCAGAGGTGTTTTAATTTTTGAAATAGGCTGTGGTGTGTTTCCCCTAAACCCTTGGTTTGTGAGGTCAGTTTTTAAAGTGACTTGCAGCAAACTCTCTTTAGAGTTAAATCAGAAGTATTGTTTATTCATACATTCAAATCTGGAGGATGGTCGTAGCTTTATACACAAGCACACAATAAAAAGATTGGAAAGAAGAGTTTTTACAACTATGAATAACATAAAAGAAAAAGAACCACAAATATGGTTATCAGTTCACATGATTGCCAGAGTCCAGAAAATCAAAGAGTCCAGTGAGGGTTCCTTCACAGAAGAGTTACAGTTCAGGTGGGTTCAGCTACTGAAGCAGGATATTGCAGAATCCCTTTAAAGTTGATGGTGACATAGCGAGATGAGGTTGGTATACAAAGACTTGGTCTGTTCAGGTATTTGCTGAGAGTGGGACTAGGTAGAATGCTCTTTCAGAGAGCCAATGCAGACTCAATGGGCCGAATGGCCTACTTCTGCACAGTAAAGATTCTCTGAGGTGATGGCAGGAATCTGCCAGAGAAACAGCTTCAAGGAGGATTAGACTTGATGCAGGCTGTTTGTCAACCTGGAGCCCTACTGTGGTGTTTGCAGGCTGGAGATTAAACTGCAGACTGAGTTGCAAGTCTAGAAATGTAATATTAAAACTTTCCAAAGGCCAGAAGCTTAGGTCCTATGATGTTGCCCATTAATGAGTCAGTTGCAGGCTGATGAGCAGTTTCTATGTCACTGGTCAAAATCCATTGTTCACCTTAGATGGTGGCTATTAGTATAGGTATAATGAATTTCGGTTGCTTTCCCTTTGTATTAGGACCAGGCTGGGGAGACGTCTGCTGGCCCCTGGTTTTGTTGATTGTAATGTGCCCTCACAATGACAAGTGTGAGATTCCACAAGGATGAAGGTTGAGCTTTTGTCCTGTAACTGCTGTTGGAAATTTCCAGAAGTTGTAGCCTACTTGTCAATGATGTGACCTATAGCATCTATCTTTTGGTCCACTTTTAAAAAAAAGTCCACTTTTTAAATAAGCAAAAAAGTAAGGTTAAGATTTAAACAGTTTATGATCTTTTTCATGCCATATGGATACGACAAAGGTTTTATGTAGCTTATGGTTATACCTTACTACTAGCAAAGACCTTGTATATTGCTGAAGAATGAAGGGACAAAATCTGCCAGTGGGTTCTCTATTACTATATACTGCAAGCCCACCTTCACTGTCAGTATAAGCATTTGGATTTCTATAGTTCCATGCGCTATAAGATTGGCCTTTTTGGCAACCTCGTAAATTGGGCCCGAGCCATTTAGTCACTGTAAGCTTGATGCAGAAATAGGACACATTAAAGCTATTCTCCCACTTTTGGACTTGAAACATGCCCAGTCTACCTCAAATTACTCTGGAAGGGTAAGGTGTCTCAAAAATTTGAGCAACTTGTGCAGCGAGTCATTTCATACTGCTACTATGCAGTAGCAGCATGAGTGGTATTCTCCACTGCACAAATGAGTAATGTGGTATATGAATTTCAGTGCTGGTGTGATGCCAGGTATGTAGGCCATATGTCCCAATGGCTGGTAGATAAAATCTTGCAGCATGTCCCTTCGGCTGTTCACAACAGGCAAAGTATTGACTATACTCAACTAACCCATGCTTGCAAAACTCAGAACATAGTGTTCAACCGTAGATGTGATTCTGCGATTGGACAACACCTACTAAACAATCCCAATTGTGCTAAGAATTACACTAACAACTAGTTTAAGATTATAGATCAGGCTTGCAGTGACTCACTTATGTGTTCTAGAAGCTACACGCAGGGCCCTGACCTTTGCAAACAGAAAGAACATCTTCATGCATTGTGCCTTTTTCAACTAAGCAAAAGCTTGAGAGAACAGCCAATCCCTGGTTCATTCCCATAGCAATGCCTTGACCAATCAGAGTCAACTTGCTTGGTTTGTATTTAAACAAAAGCTTGGCAGTTAACTGTTCCCCAGTGCATTCTCCATGGCATCTCCTGTATCAATCAAAGTCCACTTGCCAAATAATCAGCACCCCATTCACATGCAGTATAAATTTTTGTTCCCTTTGAGATTTGGTATTCTTGCGATTCTGTCCTGATGAGTGCAAGACGAAAAGCTTTGACGGCATGGCTCCTTTTTCATCAATACTCAAGTTTTGATCTACCAAGCAACTAAAGATCCTATAATCAGGTTTTCAACCTGAAGCCTGATGCTCCGGCCAAGAGCTGTATTTGCTAAAGTAGAGTATGGCTAAAAATCCATCAGATTTGAAATGTTTTAAAGCAGGCAGATGATTTATTTATTCTTAAATTGAGGAATCTGAGTGAAGGGCCAAGTTCTAGATGTAAGCTACCACTAGATATTAAAATTCTATAAAAAGACTGATGTCAAGCTAGCCAATGATATTGATTGGGTTTTACAACCTCAAGATTGTAGCAGAAGTAAATTCTGAGCTTCGTAAAAAACAAGCTTAGTTTTCAAATATGGCAATGTATCTTGACATAGAGAGCAGGAAGAGTGTGTATGACAAGAACATATTTGAAGTAAAGAGAAGAAATGATGGGTGACAGTGGTTAAGGATGGAGCCAGCGATGATGGGTGAGAATGGTTAAGGATGGAGCCAGCGATGATGGGTGAGAATGGTTAAGGATGGAGCCAGCGATGATGGGTGAGAATGGTTAAGGATGGAGCCAGCGATGATGGGTGAGAATGGTTAAGGATGGAGCCAGCAATGATGGGTGACAGTGGTTAAGGATGGAGCCAGCGATGATGGGTGAGAATGGTTAAGGATGGAGCCAGCGATGATGGGTGAGAATGGTTAAGGATGGAGCCAGCGATGATGAGGGAAGGTTGTTAAGGATGGAACCAGCAATGCTGGGTGAGAGTGGTTAAGGATGAAGCCAGTGATGATGGGGACGGTGTTTAAGGATGAAGCCAGCGATGATGGGGGAAGGTGTTTTAAGAATGGAGCCAGCAATGATGGGAACAGTGTTTAAGGATAGAGCCAGCGATGATGGGGGAAGGTGGTTAAGGATGGAGCCAACAATGATGGGGGAAGGTGGTTAAGGATGGAGCCAGCAATGTTGGGTGACAGTGGTTAAGGATGGAGCCAGCAATGATGGGGACGGTGTTTAAGGATGGAGCCAGCAGTGATGGGTGAGAGTGGTGTCATGACTCTCTGGGGATAGTGTGCTGTGATATCAAGCCCCCCTTTGCCCTGAGCCATGACAAATGTGAATAAGTTTAATCAAACCACCAGATTTCCCCAATTCTATCTCAGTAAGGTTAGAATGGGCAATCAAAGAACCACAGCAAAGTTACAGTGCTGAAAGAGGCCTTTCAGCCCATCACATCTGCACGGTCCAAAAAAACTAGTTGCCCATTTTAATCCCACTTTCTAGCAGCCGGTCCATAGCCTTGCATGTTATAGCACTCCTGGTGCAGATCCAGGTACCTTTTAAATTAGTTGAGTGTTTCAGCCTGAACTACCAATTGGGGCAGTGAATTCCAGATGCCCATCACTCTCTTTGTGGTAAAGTTTTTCTTCATGCCCCCTCTGATCCTTCTGCCAATCACCTTAAACCTATGCCCCCTGGTAATTGGCCCCTCAGCTAGGGGAAACAGCCCTTTCCTGTCTACCCTATCTAGGCCCCTCATAATTTTGTACATATCAATTAGGTCACCCCTCAGCTTCTGTTCTAAGGGAAACAACCCTAACCTAACCAATCTTTCCTCATAGCTGCAATTTTCAAGCCATGGCAACGTTCTTGTGAATCTCCTCTGCACTCTCTCCAGAGCAATTATGTCCTTCCTGTAATGTGGTGACCAGACGTGTACACAAAATTTCAGTTGTGGTCTAACCAATGTTTTATGCAGTTCCATCATTACATCCCTGCTTTTGTATTCAATACCTCGTCCAATTAAGCAAGGCATTGCATAGGCTTTCTCTATCACTTTATCTATCTGTCCTGCCACTTTAGGGACCTGTGGATATGCACACCAAGGTCTCCCTCTTTCCCAACCCCTCTCAATATCCTCCTGCGTATTGAGTCTTCCGTTGCTTTGCTTGCCCTCCCCAGATGCGTTACCTCACGCTTTTCCGGATTGAATTCCATTTTTCACTTTTCCGCCCACTCGACCAAACCATTGATATCATTCTGGATACAACAGCTATCCTCTTCACTGTCAACTACACGGCCAATTTTTGTTTCATCTGCAAATTTCCCAATAATATTTAAGTCCTCCCATATTTAAGTCCAAATCATTCATATATACAACAAACAGCAAGGGACCCAACACTAATTCCTGTGAAACACCACTGGAAACCACTTTCCACTCTCAAAAATGTCCATTGAGCATAACCCTTTGTTTCCTGTCACTGAGCAAATTTTGGATCCAACTTGCCACCTTCCCATGGGATCTCACTGCCACATGGGATCTTGTCAAATGCCTTACTAAATCCATGTAGACGAGATCCCCTGCACTACCCTCATCAATCCTCCTTGTTACTTCCTCAAAAAATTATATTAAGTTAGTAAGACACGATCTTCCCCTAACAAAACCATGCTGACTATCCCTGATCAATCCTTGCCTTTCTAAGTGAGAGTTTATCCTGCCTTTCAGAATTGTTTCCAATAATCTGCCCACCACCAAAGTCAGTCTGACCGGCCTATAATTATTTGGCCTATCCCTTGCACCCTTTTTAAATAATGATACAACATTCGCAGGCCTCCAGTCCTTTGACACCTTGCCTTACCTAGTGAGGTTTGGAAAAGGATGGAGTCAGCAATGATTGGTGATGGTGGTTAAGGATGGAGCCAGCAACTTCTGGTAATTGGATTAGACTTGAAAAAGAATTGAAAAATCTGCTTTTCAAGAATTTCAAGGTGTTTGTTGATCATGTTCCAGTAGGCTTGGACTATTGATGCTACTTCTCAAATAAATGGCCTTAATTTTTAGTACTGCGATGTGTGTAGTACAGTTAATTTATTTTGACAATACCTCCTACCTCTGTTAATTCTAAGCTTTTAAAAGAATCTGAATTGCAGAATTATTTAATTTGTTTTGTGTGAAGGCTCCTTGCCATTTAAATTCATTTGCCTTTTTTGAATCACAGGTAACTTAAAATTTTTGTAGCAAAAAATTATTTTAAATTGATCAGTGTAGACTATGTTCATTTTAATCATCTATTTATTTAAAAGCAAAGCTCAAGTAATGAGGGACTTATCTGAGAATGCAGTTCCATCAGATACTACCAGGGTATCCCTAGCAATCAGTTTGCAACTTTTGCTGATGTATGGTGCTCAGAACTGAATGCAATGACTCAAAAATGGAATCTGATCAAGGCTCTGTACAACTGAAACAGCACTTCCTCGCTTTTGTAATTCAGAGATAAAGACCAATATTCCATTAGCCATTTGAATGCTTTCTGTACCTGTGCTTTTCGTGATATGAGTAGCTAGGCATCCAAATCCCTTTGCCCCTCCATAGTTTCTAGTCGATCACCAGTAAGAAAATATTCTGATTTGTGTGTCTGTGATCTAAAGAGGTTGACCTCACACTTCCCCATATTGAACTCCATTTGCCAGTTTAGAAAATGCTGAAGCTGCTTTTGTCCCTTTGTAACTTGAGCACTGAAGTAGCAGTATTGGGGCGGTGGGGTTGGTGGATGTGGTGTATGGTTGGAGGGTGCAGTAAGACTGAACTTGATTCATACTGGGAGATAGAAGGCAACCAAGGATTGGGACAGTGAAATCATTTGCTAAGAAACAGTTGCACTATACTCAAAAAGGCAGTCAATACTGAAATTCTACCTCATCACACATTTATTTTGGCCCATGTGCTTCTGAACAATGCTGAGAAGTGCAGGATGGGGATAGATCCATGCAGGAAAGGAGTTCCAGGATTTTGACCTAGCGACAGTGAAGGAGCGGCGATATATTTCCAAGTCAGGGTGGTGAGTGACTTGGAGGGGAACTTCCAGGTGGTGGTGTTCCCATCTATCTGCTGCCCTTGTCCTTCTAGACGGTAGTGGGTGTGGGTTTGGAAGGTGCTGTCTAAGGAGCCTTGGTGAATTTCTGCAGTGCATCTTGTAAATGGCACACACTGCTGCTACTGTGTGTCGGTGTTGGAGGGAGTGAATGTTTGTGGATATGGTGTCAATCAAGTGGGCTGCTTTGTCCTGGATGTGTCAAGCTTCTTGAGTGTTGTGGGAGCTGCACTCATCCAGGCAAGTGGAGGGTATTCCATCACACTCTTGACTTGTGCCTTGTAGATGGTGGACAGACTTTGGGGAATCAGGAGGTGAGCTAACTGTTGCAGGATTCCCAGCCTCTAACCTGCTCTTGTAGCCACAGTATTTATATGGCTGGTCCAGTTCAGTTCCTGGTCAATGGTAACCCCCAGAGTGTTGATATTGGGGGATTCAGTGAATGTAATGCCATTGAATTTCAAGGGGCGCTGGTTAGATTCCCTTTTGTTGGAGATTGTCATTGCGAGGCACATGTGTGGCGTGAATGTTACTTGCCACTTGTCAGCCCAAGCCTGGATATTGTCCAGGTCTTGCTGCATTTGAACATGAGCTGCTTCGGTATCTGAGGAGTTGTGAATGGTGCTGAACATTGTGCAATCATCAGCGAACATCCCCACTTCTGACCTTATGATGGAAGGAAAGTCATTGATGAAGCAGCTGAAGATAGCTGGGCCGAGGACACTACTATGAGGAACTCCTGCAGTGATGTCCTGGAGCTGAGATGACTGACCTCCAACAACGACAACCATCTTGCTTTGTGCTAGGGTATGACTCCAACCAGTGGAGAGTTTTCCGCCTGATTCCCATTGACTCCAGTTTTGCTAGGGCTTCTTGATCCCACACTCGGTCACATACTGCCTTGATGTCAAGAGCAGTCACTCTCACCCCACCTCGGATGTTCAACTCTTTTGTCCATGTTTGAACCAAGGCTGTAACGAGGTCAGGAGCTGAGTGGCCCTGGCGGAACCCAAACTGGGCATCAGTGAGTAGCTAAGCAAGTGCCGCTTGATAGCACTGTTGATGACTCCTTCCATTACTTTACTGATGATCGAGAGTAGACTGATGGGGGGGTAATTGGCCGGGTTGGATTTGTCCTGCTTTTTGTGTACAGGATGTACCTGGGCAATTTTCCACATAGCTGGGTAGATGCCAGTGTTGTAGCTGTACAGGAACAACTTGGCTAGGGGCACGGCAAGTTCTGGAGCACATGTCTTCAGTACTATTGTCGGGGCCCATAGCCTTTGCACTATCCAGTGCCTTCAGCTGTTTCTTGATATCCTTTCAAGTCAGCATCGCTTGGATTTAAGAGTGAAGTTGAGGGCTGTGCTGGGGGGAATAGCCAGGGTGAGAGAGTGCAATCTCCCAAGTAGCAATGTGCTATTGACCTGAGAATTGTTCTTGTGATTTTGATTTGGGTATTAATATTGACCAGGACACCTGGGATAACTCTCCTGGTCATCTTCAAAATAGTGCTATGGGATCTTTTATGTCTTTCTGAAAGGGCAGTCAAGGTTTAACATCTCAACTGAACAGCTGCACCTGCTACAGTGCAGCAGTGCTTCAATGCTGGCCTGAGTGTCAACCTTGATTTTTGTGCTCAAGTCTTGGAGTCCAACTTGAGCCCGGAGCCTTGTGACTCAGAGGCAAGAGTGTTACCAACTGAGTCACAGCTGAGGCGTGTGAAAAGTATCATACGTGCTATAGCAGCAGAGCCAAGATAAAACAATGGTGATAATTAACTGACTATTGCCTATTCAAATAAGTTAATGTAATCATAAGGAAGTAACTGCATGCATGGACAGATGTAGGATCTATCAAAGAGTGTTTCAGAGGCCAATAGTTGGCTGTATGAGTCACCCTGCCAAGCTGGTTACGTCCGGCATTGTTGTGGCTGTTCCAGCCACGTGGACAGTCATATGTCCTTTGACCATTGCCTAACATTTTGAGCTGGGCACGTGCCTGTCTTTGTGCTGTGAATCATTAGTTATGTTCAGACCTCAAAACTGAGCTCCAATTTTTGCTCTGGTTCTTCATGCTAAGCTTCCCTTTCCTGCTTAATGTCACAATATCTTAGTTTTAAAATTGGAACTTTTGAATTGTAGATTATTGCAGCACTGCAATTACTGCATCGAGCAGGAAGATGTATTTTTAACAAACATCAGGAAAGATGTTTTGGCTAGGCGCAGTTACCTTGTAAAGTGCATAGAGTGGCTAGCAGGCACAGCAAAGTGAAATAGGAATACTAGAAATCTAAGCAAGTAATGCATTTGGAGAGGGTAAACAAGATAAGGGAATGCACAATAAATGGTAGGATACCGGGAACTGTAGAAGAACAGTGTGTTGGAATGTATATGCATAGATGCTGAAAGTAAAAGTACAGGTAGATGAGGTAGTTAAGAAAGATATAGATGATACTTTTCTTTATTAACCCAGGTATAGAATATAAAAGGAAGGTTATGCTAGAACTGTGTAAACCATTAGACCACAGACACAGCACACGGTTATGTATAAAACACTAGACCACATGATTATGTATAAAACACTAGACCCAAGACACAGCACACAGTTATGTATAAAACACTAGACCACAGACACAGCACATGGTTATGTATAAAACACTAGACCCAAGACACAGCACATGGTTATGTATAAAACACTAGACCACAGACACAGCACATGGTTATGTATAAAACACTAGACCCAAGACACAGCACATGGTTATGTATAAAACACTAAACCCAAGACACAGCAGACGGTTATGTATAGAACACTAAACCCAAGACACAGCACATGGTTATGTATAAAACACTAGACCACAGACACAGCACATGGTTATGTATAAAACACTAGACCACAGACACAGCACATGGTTATGTATAAAACACTAGACCCAAGACACAGCAGATGGTTATGTATAGAACACTAAACCCAAGACACAGCACATGGTTATGTATAAAACACTAGACCACAGACACAGCACACGGTTATGTATAAAACACTAGACCACAGACACAGCACATGGTTAAGTATAAATCACTAGACCACAGACACAGCACATGGTTATGTATAAAACACTAGACCACAGACACAGCACACGGTTATGTATAAAACACTAAACCCAAGACACAGCACATGGTTATGTATAAAACCCTAGACCACAGACACAGCACACGGTTATGTATAAAACACTAGACCACAGACACAGCACATGGTTATGTATAAAACACTAGACCACAGACACAGCACATGGTTATGTATAAAACACTAGACCCAAGACACAGCACATGGTTATGTATAAAACACTAGACCCAAGACACAGCACACGGTTATGTATAAAACACTAGACCACACGATTATGTGTAAAACACTAGACCACAGACACAGCACACGGTTATGTATAAAACACTAGACCACACGATTATGTATAAAACACTAGACCACAGACATAGCATATAGTTCTGGTCACTGTATTACAGGAAGGATGTGATCACACTAGTGTACAAATGAGATTTGTGAAGATGTTGCCAGGACCAGAAAATTTTAGCTATGAGAAAAGTTTGGATAGGTTGTGTCTGTTTTCTTTGGAACAGAAGAGGCTGAGCAGAGGCTTAATTAAATTGAGGGGCCTGGATACAGTTGACAGTAAGGACCTGTTACCATTAGCAGAGAGATCAGTAATCAGGGGGCATGGAATAGAGGGGAGCTGGGAAATTCTTTTCACCCAGTGGGTGAAGTATGGCAGAAACCCTCATCACTTTAAAAAAAAACTTGGATGCTGTGACCTACAAGGCTACAGGCCAAGAACTGGAAAGTGGGTTGAGGTTGGATAACTTTTTATGGCTGGCACGGTCACAATGGGCTGAATGGCCTCCTTCTGTGCCATTAATTTTCCATGTTAAGTCTGTGAGTTCAAAAAAGCCTTTTCTGTTTACAGGTGCTATCAAACTAATGTATAGTGCAATTACTTCACTTTTTACTACAGATTTCCAGTATTTCCAATTGTTTTTATTTTCAGTGACAAAAAGTGGCCTCTAACTAGAGGTTGGCCAGTGGATGTGTTGAACGAGCTGCCGGGAGGCTGACTTGCTCATTTGCTTTTCCCCTTTCTCCAATCTTGATTGGGTCCTTGTGGTCCAGCTTTGTGGACAGAGAAGAAAATGAAGGGATTGGGGTTGGGTGGAGAGTGAACAGAACTCACATGTCAGAGCTTTGGTATACTCTGATGCAGGCTTGTCCAACTGTGGCCCCCAACCAGTCAAGCTTCTCAGACATTCAACTGACTTGTACTTGAAAAATGCCGTAAAGCTGTTCATCGAATCAAAGCTGGTTTCTCTCTGCGTTTGCTGCAGATAGGCTTAAGTGAGGTAAGCTTTTAAGGAAAGTTTCAGGGCCCCAAGAGAGAGAGAGGGGACACAGTGGAGTGGGTGTTGGGGCAGCCAGAGTGGGGCCCGGGGAAGGCAGAGCGGAGTGGGGGACGAGGCAAGAGGAGGGGGGACTGGGCAGGAGGAGCGGAGTGGGGGGGCAGTGCAGGGGGAGGGGGCAGGCGGAGGGGTGGGGGGGGGGGGGGGGGGGACGGGGCAGGCGGAGGGGGGGGGGTGAGGACGGGGCAGGCGGAGGGGGGGGGCAGGCGGATGGTGGGGGGGGGGCAGGCGGAGGGCGGGGGGGGGGACGGGGCAGGCGGGGGGGGGAGGCAGGCGGGGGGTGGGGGTGGGGGGGGACGGGGCAGGCGGAGGGTGGGGGGTGCAGACGGAGGGTGGGGGGGAGACGGGGCAGGCGGAGGGTGGGGGGGACGGGGTGGGTGGGGGGAGACGGGGCTGGCGGAGGGTGGGGGGGGACGAGGGACGGGGCAGGCGGAGGGTGGAGGGGAGACGGGGCAGGCGGAGGGTGGGGGGGGCAGTGCAGGCGGAGGGGGGGGTGGGACGGGGCAGGTGGAGGGGGCAGGCGGAGGGTGGGGGGGAGACGGGGCAGGTGGAGGTGGGGGGAGAGACGGGGCAGGCGGAGGAGGTATGAGGGCAGGGCAGGCAATGTGGAGAGGGGGATGGTGCAGAGAGGGGGAGAGTGAAGGGGGATAGTGAGGAGAGATTGAAGGGGAGAGTGAGGGGGAATGAGGGAGAGGGGGAAAGTGAGGGGTGATTGAGGGAGGGGGGAGTGTGAGGGCGATTGAGAGAGTGAGGGGGTGAGGAGAGAGGGTGAGGGGGGAGTGTGTGTGAGGGGGGAGTGTGTGTGAGGGGGGAGAGGGGAAGTGTGTGAGGGGGGAGAGGGGGAGTGTGTGAGGGGGAGAGGGGGAGTGCACGTGCACTCTCTCCCCCGCGCGCTCCGACGTGCACTCTCACCCCCGCGCGCTCCGATGTGCACTCTCACCCCCGCGCGCTCCGACGTGCACTCTCACCCCCGCGTGCTCCGACGTGCACTCTCACCCCCGCGCGCTCCGACGTGCACTCTCACCCCCGCGCTCCGACGTGCACTCTCACCCCCGCACGCTCCGACGCGCACTCTCACCCCCACACGCTCCGACGCGCACTCTCACCCCCGCACGCTCCGACGCGCACTCTCACCCCCGCACGCTCCGACGCGCACTCTCACCCCCGCACACGCTCCGACGCGCACTCTCACTCCCGCACACACTCCGATGTGCACTCTCACCCACCCACACAGTGGCTGAGGGTGTGAGTGAGTGATGAGCACTCTTTTAGCTGGACACACACACACCTGCTCCCACACTTTTGTTGTCATCTTTACTTATCACTCATTTTTAAAGATTATCAATTCATCATTGATTTGACATTTTTTTTTGCTCAGCAAGTTGTTTGTTTTGAAGTTGCTGTTTAATGTGTCAAACCTTGTCTTTCTGAAATTTGCTCATCTGGTTCTTGACTGAGAAAACACTTGAACTGTGACCCCCACATGAAAAAGTTAGGCAAGCCTGCCCTAATGCTTTCTGGGTCATTGTACTGAGCTCAGTACTATGTATTGCATATCAACTGATCTAGAAATCTTGGCTTTTCAAAGAGACAATTTTATAAACGTTAATCTAATACATATAATTCAGGTTTCCAGTTTTTCAACCCTCTAAATGATTGGAGTGTTTATTAATGCTTCTCTTTCCTTGCCCCTCCCCACATTTTGTTTTTCCAATCTTACTAATGCACCTTTTCATCTTTCATTCAGTTCTGATAAGTGTTTACACACAAGTAGCTATGGTGTGCTGTGTATTTCAAGCATTTTCTGTTCAAATCTCTTTTTAAACCCCAGTAACTAAAGAAGGAAATACTTGCACTTATTTGTACATCTTTCAGGGCTGTCAGTGTTGGACATTAGTTGTTGAGCTTTACTCTTATGTGAACAAAATAAGTATTGAATGTTTTCTAAATTCAGAATGGCTTTGGGCTCTGTTTTGAAGTTTTATGTTGTGTTGTAGGTAGCCGGGCATATGTTCTCCTCTCACTGAGCCAGCAGGATGGGATTGAACAGCACATGGATTTTGACAATCGTTACACCCTGTTGGAATTGTTTGCAGAAACCACTTCCTCGGAAGAACATGGAATTTCATTTGAAGGAATTCACCTCCCTCAGGTATTGTCATCACCCTATCATTTCACATTCCTGATTATTGCAATTAAAGCATTCCCCAAAGAAATAGACTTGCATTGAAACTATTGCCCAGAAAAGGGGAGAAGGATAACTGTGACAATTACAAGCCTGCTGTGGGAGATGACATACTGATTTTATTTCAAACTGGCTATTGGTCTTTGACAATATCTGCCTTCTACCCCACTACCAAACAATTTCTGGATTAGCTCAAGGTCATCAGGCAGAGTCAACATGGTTTTGTGAAAGGCAAATCATGTTTAACCAACTTATTGGAGTTCTTTGAGGAAGTAACATGTGCTGTGGACAAAGGGGAACCGGTAGATGTACTGTACTCAGATTTCCAGAAGGCATTTGATAAAGTGCCGTATCAAAGGTTATTGCGGAAAATAAAAGCTCATGGTATAGGGGGTAACCTATTGTACGGATAGAAGACTGGCTGGCTAACTGGAAGCAGAGAGTAGGAATAAATGGGTCTTTTTCAGATTGGCAAGATGTAACGAGTGGTGTGCCACAGGGATCAGTGTTGGGACCTCAACTGTTTACAATTTATATAAATGACTTGGATGAAGGGATTGAAGGGATGTTTGCCAAATTTGCTGATGCACAGAGGTAGGTAGGAAAGTAAGTTTGAAGAGGACATAAGGAGGCCACAAAAAGCTATAGATAGGTTAAGTGAGTGGGCAAAGATCTAGCAAATGGAGAATAATGTCGGACAATGTGAAATGTGATTTTGGTGGGAAGAGAAAAAGAGAAGCATTTAATCAAAATGGCGAGAGATTGCAGAGCTCTGAGCTGCAGAGGGACCTGGGTCCCCTAGTGCATGAATCACAAAAGACAGGTATGCAGGTACAGCAAGTAATTTGGAAAGTTCATAGAATGTTATCATTTATTGTGAGGGGAATTGATTACAAAAGTAGGGAGGCACGAGTGAGACCACATTTGGAGTATTGTGTACCTTATTTAAGGAAGGATGTAAATGCGTTGGAAGCAATTCAGAGAAGGTTTACCAGACTTATACCTGGAACAGGTATTCTTATGAGGAAAGGCTCGAAAGACTAGGCTGTACCCGCTGGAGTTTAGAAGAGTTAAAAATGACTTGATTGACATATAAGATCCTGAGGGGTCTTGACAGGGTGGATGTGGAGAGAATATTTCTTCTCGTGGGAGAATCTAGAACTAGGGGTCACTGTTTTAAAGAGAAAGGGGCCGTCCATTTAAAACAGAGATGAGGCGAAATTATTTCTCTGAGGGTCGTGAGTCTTCGGAACTCTCTTCCTGAAAAGGTGGTGGAAGCAGAGTCTTTGAAAATTTTTAAGGCACAGGTGGGTAGACTCTTGGTAAGCAAGGGGGTGATAGGTTATCGGGGGTAGATGGGATGCAGATTTGGGGCTACTATCAGATTAACCATGACCTTATTAAATGGTGGTACAGGCTTGAGGGTCTGAATGGCCGACTCCTGCTTCTTGTTCGTATGTTTTGTTTTTATTCATTTACGCGATGTGGGCCTTGCTGGCTAGACCAGCATTTATTGCCCATCCCTAGTTGCCCTTGAGAAGGTGGTGGTGAGCTGCCTGCTTGAACTGCTGCAGTCCATTTGGTGTAGGTACACCCACGGTGCTGTTAGTGAGGGAGTTCCAGGATTTTGACCCAGCGACAGTGAAGGAATGCAGATATATTTCCAAGTCAGGATGGTGAGTGGCTTGGAGGGGAACTTCCAGGTGGTGGTGTTCCCATCTATCTGTTGCCATTGTCCTTCTAGATGGTAGTGGTTATGGGTTTGGAAGGTGCTGCCTGAGGAGCCTTGCTGAGTTTCTGCAGTGCATCTTGTAAATGGTACATACTGCTGCTACTGTGCGTTGTGGTGGAGGGAGCGAATGTTTGTGGATATGATGTCAATCAAGCAGGCTGCTTTGTCCTGGAATAGTGGAGATTTTTTGAATTTTATAAGGTAAATATTGTGCTTATCATGATGAGCAATGTTAGTGCTCAACAATTGAAGCATTTTGCCATTGTAGGCACTTTATTGATCACCCCCAATTTATTTAGAGTGTTACTGGCTGCACTTTCCCTCTATTCTTGAGGTGTCAGCTGTGGCTCAGTTCATAGCACCCTCGCCTTTGAATCAGAGGGTTGTGGGTTCATGTCCCATTCCCGGAAACCAAGAACTGTGATTGTACTTGAAAAGAGTTGCAATCTGTGACTGTTGATAACTCGAAAGAGTTTCCCTCTATTCTTCCACAATGTCGCTCTCAAACTCACTGCCCCATATCCACGGGCATCTCTGCAACCTTGACCTCGACAATCTCCTCCCCCTACTGTCTTTCAATCCCACTCCATTCTGTATTTTCACTTGAGGGAAGGGAAACTTTGCTCCTAAGCCACTTACAACTGTAAATTCAAACTTGCAGCAGCCTAGGCTTTGACCTCCATTCTCATCTTCAGCGTCTTGCACCGACTTCTGAAACTCTGTCTTAAACCTCTGTATCTCCATCTCTCTCTCCCTTTACGACTCTTCTCTTGGACCATCTCCTAACTGGCTTGATGCCTTTTTGTTAGATTAATCTTGGCGAAGTGCTTGTGTTTTACTTTATTCTGTGCACTGTATCAAATTGTCATTGACTTGAGAGCCAAAAAATATTTTATGTTTGTGGCCAGGAATGGAAATTACATTTCATTTCAAGCAGGCATCGTTTATCTTCTGCTCTTGGTGCTCTGGCATCAGGGGCACCATATAAATGGGCCTAATTCCACAATACTGTGGAATGCAGCATTAACCACCTGCGTACTGTAATTCATTCTCTTTTGTCTTTTCCATTTCAGATTCCAGGAAAACTCCTATTTTCTTTGGTAAAACGGTATCTGTGTGTCACCTCACTGATGGACAAGTTGAATAACAGTGGGCAAGATGTAAGTGGAGAGCGCCAGGACTGCACTGCCTTGCATGTACCAGAACAGACTCGGCTGCTGCGCGAGTTTGAATTCACCGTGGCAATGGCAAACCTGATTTCTGAATTAGTTCGTGTCATGGGCTGGGACCGGAACAGAGAACCTGATCGTATGACAGGGTCGACAGGAGAAATGCTGCCCAGGAACGTTAAATCAATATTCCAGCCACGGAGCATGGCTACCAGTAACTTACTGATACCACAGCCACGGAAAAAAACAGCCACCACTTACAAAACACGCTCAAATTTTGCCAGCCGGAGCAGCTATGTGGAATATATACAAGCGAATTTAAAAGCAGGCATGACTGTGAAAATGCTGGAGGATTATGAACAAGTCAGTTGTGGAGATGAAGGGGAGTTTAGGTACAGCAATGATGGAACTCCTCCTGTGCAGGTAAGGAAGAAATGCTTAACGTACTAGTGATGTTCTGCTTGGCTAATGAAATTAGAAAAAAATTGAATTGAAATAACAGGAAAATTCTGAAAACACACAGTTGGTTAGTCAGCATCTGAAAGAATAAAAATCCTAAAATATTAGGTCACACTGTCTGTCTTCAGTCTTTTGAGAAGTTGAAGAATCTCAGGCCTCCTGTTACTGCACTGTCTGCACTTAGAGCTCTGGCTTATGTATCTTTTAAAATTTTGCTACGTGATCAGATCAAAGAAAAGACAAACCTACTTTGTTATAATTCTCATCATGCCTGAGAGATGCCTCAAAGGATTTCTTGCGAATTTAAAAAAAAAATGTTGTCAATTTGGCAAATTTGTGCAGCAAAATTCAACAAACAGTAATATGGTGAAGAGCCAGTAGCTCTGTTTTTTGTTTTGGTTCTGGATGTAATGTTAGACATGAGGGTGTTGACTGCCAACCCGAACAGGCAAATGGGTCCTCGGTTTAAAAGCTCATTCGAAAAAAAGCACTTCCAACTCTGCAGAGGAAAGTGAGGTTACAAATCTGCACTGCAACCCAAGTTTTGGAGAAAAGGATAACTTGGCTGCTCTTGCACATTTGCCTTGTGTATAGTGGAGTCAGTTTTCCAGTACACAGACTGCTTGATGGTGCTCAGCTTTCATACAGTCAGTATGAAATATCAGGATAAAAACAAAAAGCCTGCCGAAAGGTCACGAGGACTCGAAACGTTAACTGATTTCTTCTCCACCGATGCTGCCAGACCTGCTGAGTTTTTCCAGGTAATTCTGTTTTTGTTTTGAAATATCAGGAGGCTATTGCTAAATAGGATAGATTTTGAGCAGATCCAGCAACTCCAGATTGGGCAACCATGAGACGCTGTGGCCCATCAGCAGCTGCAGAGTTGTACTCAACCGCAATCTGTAACCTCATGGCCCGGCATATCCTCCACTCTACCATTACCGTCAAGCCAGGGGATCAACCCTGGTTCAATGAAGAGTGCAAGAGAGCGTGCCAGGAGCAACACCAGGCATACCTAAAAATGAGGTATCAAGCTGGTGAAGCTATAATACAGGACTACTTGCGTGCCAAACAGCATAAGCAGCAAGCGATAGACAGAGCTATGTGATTCTACAACAAATGGATCAGATCTAAGCTCTGCAGTCCTGCCACATCCATTCGTGAATGGTGGTAGACTATGAAACAACTCACTGGAGGAGGAGGCTCCACAAATATCCCCATCCTCAATGATGGAGGAGCCCAGCACAGCAGTGCAAAAGATAAGGCTGAAACATTAGCAACATCTTCAGCCAGAAGTGCTGAGTGGATACTCCATCTCGGCCTCCACCGGAGGACCCCAGCATCACAGATGCCAGTGTCCAGCCAGTTCGAGTCACTCCATGTGAAATCAAGAAGCGGCTGAAGCCACTGGATACTGCAAAGGCTATGGACCCTGATAATATTCTGGCAATATTACTGAGGACTTGTGCTCCAGAACTTGGTGCATCCCTAGCTAAGCTGTTCCAGTACAGCTATAACACTGGCATCTATCCAGCAATGTGGAAAATTGCCCAGGCATGTCCTGTACACAAAAAACAGGACAAATTCAACCTGGCCCATTATTGCCCCATCAGTCTACTTGCGATCATCAGTAAAGTGATGTAAGGAGTTATCAACAGTGCTATCAAGCGGCACTTGCTTAGCAATAACTTGCTCACTGATGCTCAGGGCCACTCAGCTCTTGACCTCATTACAGCCTTGGTTCAAACATGGACAGAAGAGCTGAACTCCAGAGGTGTGGTGAGAGTGACTGCCCTTGACATCAAGGCAGCATTTGACCGAGCGTGGCATCAAGGAGCCCTAGCAAAACTGGGGTCAATGAGAATCGGGGGAAAAACTCTCCACTGATTGGAATCATACCAAGCACAAAGGAAAATGGTTGTGCTTGTTGGAGGTCAATCATCTCAGTTCCAGGACATCACTACAGGAATTCCTCAGAGTAGTGTCCTAGGCTCAACCATCTTCAGTTGCTTCATCACTTTGTGGTCACTTCGTGACCATCTGCAACAAGAGAGAATCTAACCATTGTCCCTTGACATTGAATGGCATTACCATCGTTAAATCCTCCCTGTCGCCATCCTGGGGGTTACCATTGACCAGAATCTGAACTGGACCAGCCATATAAATACTGTGTGTACAAGAGCAGGTCTGGGGCTAGGAATCCTGCGGCAAGTAACTTACCTCCTGACTCCCCAAAGCCTGTCCACCATCTACAAGGCATAAGTCAGGAGTGTGATGGAATACAGCCCACTTGCCTGGATGAGTGCAGCTTCAACAACACTCGAAGCTGGACACTGTCCAGGACAAAGCAGCAACTTGATTGGCACCATGTCCATAAACATTCACTCCCTCCACACCACTGATGCACAGTGGCAGCAGGGTGTACATAACATAAGAAATAGGAGCAGGAATAGGTCATTTGGCCCCTGAAGCCTCCCCCGCCATTCAATAAGATCATGGCTGATTTGCCCTTTGCCTCAACTCCTCTTTCGTGCCAGCTCCTCATAGCCCTCAACTCCCTGATACTTCAAAAATCTATCTACCTCCTCTTTAAATACTTTGTGATCTGGCCTCCACAACTCTCTGGGGTAAAGAATTTCAAACATTCCTCACCCTCTGAGAGAAGAAATTCCTTCACATCTGTATTAAATGAGTGTCCCCTTACTGTGTATTTATGTCCCCTAGTTCAAGATTCCCCCGCTAGTGAAAAGACCGTCTCAACATCTGAGGCAGACAGGAGACAAAGAGTGGGAATAAACGGGTCTTTTTCCGAATGGCAGGCAGTGACTAGTGGGCTAGCGCAGGGATCTGTGCTGGGGCCCCAGCTATTCACAATATATATTAATGATTTAGATGAGGGAACTAAATGTAACATCTCCAAATTTGCAGATGGCACAAAGCTGGGTGGGAGGGTGAGCTGTGAGGAGGATGCAGAGATGCTTCAGTGTGATTTGGACAAGCTGAATGAGTGGGCAAATGCATGGCAGATGCAGTATAATGTGGATAAATATGAGGTTATCCATTTTGGTAGCAAAAACAAGAAGGCAGATTATTATCTGATTGGCTATAAATTGAGAGAGGGGAATGTGCAATGAGACCTGGGCGTCCTCGTACACCAGTTGCTGAAAGTAAGCATGCAGGTGCAACAGGTGGTAAAGAAGGCAAATGGTATGTTGGCCTTCATAGCAAGAGGATTTGAGTACAGGAGCAGGGATGTGTTGCTGCAATTATACAGGACCTTGGTGAGACCACACCTGGAATATTGTGTGCAGTTTTGGGCTCCTTATCTGAGGAAGGATGTACTTGCTATAGAGGGAGTGCAGTGAAGGTTTACCAGACTGATTCCTGGGATGGCGGGACTGACATATGAGGAGAGATTGAGTCGATTAGGATTATATTTGCTGGAGTTGAGAAGAATGAGGACGGATCTCATAGAAACCCATAAAATTCTAACAGGACTAGACAGGGTAGATGCAGGAAGGATGTTCCCAATGGTGGGGGAGTCCAGAACCAGGGGTCAGAGTCTGAGGATACGGGGTAGACCATTTAGGACTGAGATGAGGAGAAATTTCTTCACCCAGAGAGTGGTGAGCCTGTGGAATTCGCTACCACTTAAAAGTAGTTGAGGCCAAAACGTTGTATATTTTCAAGAAGGAGTTAGATATAGCTCTTGGGGTGAAAGGTATCAAAGGATATGGGGAGAAAGCGGGAGCAGGCTATTGAGTTGGATGATCAGCCATGATCATAATGAATAACGGAGCAGGCTTGAAGGGCTGAATGGCCTACTCCTCCTATTTTCTATATTACCCTGTCAAGCCCCCTCAGAATCTTTTATGTTCAATAAGATCACCCCTCATTCTTCTAAACTCTAAAGAATAAAGGCCTAACCTGTTTAGCCGTTCTTGATAAGTCAACCCCTTCATCCCAGGATTCAGCCTAGTGAGTCTCTTTTGAACTGCCTCCAATGCCAGTATATCCTTTCTTAAATATGGGGACCAGAACTGTACACAGTACTCCAGGTGCGGCCTCACCAACACCTTGTACAGTTGTAGCAAGACTTCCCTATTTTTAAACTCCAACCCCCAGCAATACAGGCCAAAATTCCATTTGCTTTGTTAATTACTTGCTGCACCTGCATGCTAACCTTTTTGTGTTTCATGCACAAGAACATCCAAATTCCTCTGTGCTGTACTTTTCTGGAGTCTCTCTCCATTTAATTAATAGTCTGCCTTTTGATTCTTCCTACCTCACACTTTCCTACATTAAATCGATCTGCCAAGTTTTTGCCCACTCACTCAACTTATCTATATCCCCTTGAAGATTCCTTATGTCCTCATCACAACATGGCCACCCACCGATTTTTGTATCATCGGCAAATTTGGATACCTTACACTTTGCCCCCTCCTCCAAGTCATTAATATAGATAGTAAATAATTGAGGCCCTCGGACTGACCCTTGTGGCACTCCACTGGTTACGTCTTTCCAACCTGATAAAGACCTATTAATCCCGACTCTCTGCCTTCTGTGTGTTAACCAATCCTCAATCCATGCTAATACATTACCCCCAATATTGTGAGCTCCTATCTTGTGCAATAACCTTTTATGCGGCACCTTATTGAATGGCTTCTGGAAATCCAAATAGACTACGTTTACTGGCTCCCCTTTATCAAGTCTGCCTGTTATATCCTCAAAGAACTATAGGAAATTTGTCAAACATGATTTGCCTTTCACAAAACCATGTTGACTCTGTTTGAATGCGTTAAGCTTTTCTAAACGTCCCGCTATTTCTTGCTTAATAATTAACTCTAGCATTTTCCCAATGACAGATGTTAGGTTGACTGGCTTATAGTTTCCCTCTTTTTGTCTCCCTCCCTTCTTGAACAGGGGCGTCACATTAGCTGCTTTCCAATCCTCTGGGATCCTCCTGGAATCCAGTGAGTTCTGGAATATTTCGACGAATGCCTTCGCTATCTCTGCAGCCACTTCCTTTAAAACCCTTGGATGCAGGCCATCAGGTCCTCGTGACTTGTCTGCCTTTAGTCCCATTACTTTGTCCCTTGTGATAGAGACTGTTACAAAATCTTTCCTTCCATTAGCTCCTTGCTTATCTGATATCATTGGGATGTTTATAATGTCCTGCGCTGTGAAGACTGATGCAAAATATTGATTTATGTTAATTGCCATTTCTCTATTGACCGTTATCAATTCTCCAGTCGCATCCTCCAAAGGTCCCACACTCACTTTAGCCACTCTTTTTATATACCTGTAGAAGCTCTTGCTGTTTGTTTTTATATTTCTTGCCAATTTCCTTCCTCTTCTTTAGCTTTTTAGTCGTCTGCTGCTGGTTCCTAAAAAATCCCAATCCTCTGGTCTGCCACTAGTTTGCGCTGCTTTGTATGCCTTAGTTTTTGATTGGATGCTCTCCTTGACGGTCTTCGTTAACCATGGGTGGTTCATCCTTCTCATTGAGCCCTTCTTTTTGGCAAGGATAAATTTTTGCTGAGCATCATGAAATACCTGCGTAAATGTCTGCCATTGCTCATCCACTGACCTTCCCCTTAGTCTGTTTTCCCAACCCGCTTTAGACAACTCTTTCTTCATATCTCTGTAATTGCCCTTATTTAAGTTGAGGACACTGGTTGCTCGCCCTCAAACTGAATTTGAAATTCTACCATGTTGTGATCGCTATCCTCTAGAGGATCCTTAACTACGAGATCTCATAGTAATGTGTAATGAGTTAGGATTGATAAATCTAAAATAGCCTGTTCCCGGGTAGGTTCTGCAACGTATTGCTCTCAGAAACAATCCCTGATGCACTCTACAAATTTGTCTTCCATGTTACCCCTGCCAATCTGATTTGTGAATATGCAGATTAAAATCACCCATGACAATTGTAGTGCCCTTCCCACACACCTCCATTATTTTCAGATTTATACTTTGTCCAACAGTGAGGCAACTCTTCGGGGGCCTATAGTTAACAGCCATTCCCCTGTTCCCTGTTATCAATTCTCCAGCCACATCCTTCAAGGATGCCAATTTACTTTCGACTCCCACCCATGACTCCTTCCCCTTGCTATTCCACATCTCCACCCAAACTGATTCCACAACACGATCTGTTGCACCTATACCACTACTCACCACCGCACTGATACCTTCCTTTGTTAACAAAACTACTCCATCTCCACTTCCTTTTTGCCTGTTTTTCTGGAACGTTGAATACCGTTGAATATTGAGTTCCTAGCCTTGGTCACCCTGCAACCATGTCTCTGTAACAGCTATCAAGTCATATCCGTTTATTTCTATTTGTGCCGTCAACTCATCTATCTTGTTACAAATGCTGTGTGCATTCATATAAAGAGCCTTAAGCTTCAGCTTTTTACCATTATTACTCATTCTGGTTCTAATTTCTGCTGCACTCTTCTGTTTATATTTTCTGCCCCTTCCTGTCACACTTTGATTATCGTTCGCCTCTTCACTACCCTGCACTTCTGCTCTTTCGTTTCTTTTTGATTTTTTAAACTTCCCTTCAATTGAACCCTCACCCCCACTAATCAGTTTAAAGTCCTATCTACAGCCCTAGTTATATGATTCACCAGGACACTGGTCCCAGCATGTTTCAAATGAAGCCCGTCCCAACGGAACAGCTCTCTCCTTCCCCAGTACTGGTGCCAGTGCCCTGTGAATTGGAACCCATTTCCACTCCCTCTCCAGTATTTGAGCCACGCATTTACCTCTCTAATCTTATTTACCCCACGCTAATTTGCACTTGACTCAGGAAGTAATCCGAAAAACCCTTTGTGGTTCTGCTTTTTAATTGAGCTGCTCGCAGTCCATCAGCAGAACCTCTTTCCTAGTCCTACCTGTGTCGTTGGTACCTACGTGGACCACGACAACTGGATTCTTCCCTCCCATTCCAAGTTCCTCTCCAGCTCAGAAGAGATGTCCTTAACCTTGGCACCAGGTAGGCAACACAGCCTTCGGGACCCTCTGTCTTTGCTGCAGAGAACAGTATCCATTACCTTAACTATGCTATCCCCTATTACTAATACATTTCTTTTTTCTCCCCCCACTTGAATGGTGCTCTGTACCACGGAGCTCTGGTCAGTTTGCTCATCCTCCCTGCAGTCTGTGCCTCATCCACACAAGGAACAAGAACCTTGTACCTATTGGACAAGGGCACCGGCTGAGGTTCCTCCAAAGCTAAGCTCTGGATCCCCATACCTGCCTCGCTCTCAGTCACACCCTCCTGTCCCTGACCACGGTCCAAATTTGATGTAATTAATCTAAGGGGTGTGACTGTCTCCTGAAGCAGTGTCCAGGTAACTCTCCCCCTCCCTGATGTGTCGCAGTGTCCGCAGCACAGACTCCAGCTCATTAAATCTGAGCCTGAGTTCCTCAAGCAGCCAACACGTACTGCAGTTGTGGTCACCGTGGATCGCACCAGCTCCCACATGCTACAGCTGCAAACATCACCTGCCCAGCCATCTCTGTTCTATTTAATTAATTAATTTGGATGTTAAATATTTTAAAAGTGAATTTCCATCTACAAGATGCACTGCAGGAACTCATCAAGGCTCCTTAAGCAGCACTTTCCAAACCCTTGACCGCTACCATCTAGAAGGACAAGGGCAGCAGATAGATGGGAACACCACCACCTGGAAGTTCCCCTCCAAGCCACTCACCATCCTGACTTGGAAATATATTGCCATTTCTTCAGTGTCGCCAGGTCAAAATCTTGGAACTCCCTCCCTAACAGCACTGTGGGTGTACCTACACTACGTGGACTGCAGCGGTTCAAGAAGGCAGCTCACCAGCACCTTCTAAGGGGCAGTTAGGGATGGGTAATAAATGTTGGCCTAAGCAGCAAAGCTCACATCCCATGAATGAATGAAAGAAAAGTTTGACCAATCGAATCCATCTTGGCTTTCTAGACGAATCCAGTCAGTCCCATTCCTCCACTCAATTCCTGCAGTCTTGCAAGTTTATTTCCTTCAACTGCCCATCCAATTTCATTTCAAAGCCATTGACCACCTTTGCTTTCATCACCATCGTGGTCATCAAGTTCCAGGCCATTACCAATTGCTGTCTAAAAATGTTTTTCCTCGCAACCGCTTGCATTTCTTGCCCAAAATCTTTATCCTGTGTCCTCTAGTCCTTGTACCATCAGCCGATGAGGAACAGCTTTTCTTTGTCCATCTGATTTAACCTTGTCAAAATCTTGGATACCTCTATTAAATCTGCCCTCAATTTCCTTTGCTTCAAAAGAACAACCTCAGGTTCTCCAACCTAACCTTAGAGATAAAATCCCCCATCTCTGGAAGCATTCTGGTAGATCTCCTTTGAACCCTCTCAAGAACCCTCACATCCTTTCTAAAGTAGGTGACCAGAACTGGATGCAATACTCTAGCTGTGGCCTGACCAGAGCTTTAGAAAGGTTCTGCATACCTTCCTCATTTATGTGCTTAATACTTTATTTATGAAACCCAAGATCTCATATGCTTTGCAAATTACTTTTTCAATATGTTCTGCTGCCTTCACAGATCTATGCACATGAACCCGGAGGTCTCAATGTCCCTGCACACTCTCTAGAACTGTGCCATCAAGTCTATATTGCCCCCTCTATCCCTTCTGCCAAAAAGCATCACCTCATACTTTTCCTTTATTAAATTCTGTTTGTCACTTATCTGCCCAGTCTGCTAGCCTATCTCTGTCCTGTTGCAGTGGATTAGTTTCATCATCTTTGTTTGCCACGCTCTCTATTATAACGTCCAAGTCTTTTATATGTACACCCTGAAACACAGTGGTCTGAACAGTGGCTCTTGGGAAACACCACTGTCTACCATCCTTTAGTCTGAAAAACAACCATTTAACCAAAATAACAACCATTGACTCTCTTTTTCCTTAAACCAATCTTTAATCCAAGCTGACACTAACCCTCCTATTTCATGAACTTCGATTTTTTTAATACTTAGTCAAACACTAACCCATATAGACAACTATTCCCTTAATCAACCTTTTCTGTTACTTCATCAAAAAATTCAATTAGATTAGTCAAGCACGATCTGCCTTTTACAAATACTTGCTAGCTCTCCTTAATGAACTCAAAACTCTCTTAAGTGCCTGGAGACTTAATGATTTTTTCCCCCCAATTATTGTTTCTAAAACCTTCCCACCACTGATGTCAAACAGATTGCCCTTTAGTTTGTAGGACAGTCCTTATACCCTTGCTTGAATGAGGGTGTCACGTTTGCTACGCTCTAATTGCCTGGCATCTCCTCCATATCCAGGCAAGCCCTTCTATTATCTCCAATTCCACATCCTTTAGCAACCTGGTGTCAAAGAAAAAATACAGCAAATGCAGGTTACTTCAGGAAAGAGTACAGTTTATTAAGCGCTGAACCATACAATGGCCATTGGGAGCAGATCACAACGATCTGCTCGTCGTTACATTGTTCAACAAGCAGTATTTATACAGTACAATTACATGGCTCCAGCATATTCACACACTGATCCTATTAACTTGAGTGATCTTATTAACTTGCCCTTCTTTATTCTCTTATCATTATATCTATGTTAGCTAATTGATTTTGCTTACCCATACAGTTTCTTGATCATCTCTTATCTCTTCTAACAATGTACTATTCATTCCACGAGACAACATCTATTTCCGGCCCATCTCCCGCGCATCCGCCCTCACGCCTTCTCCTCCTTCCCAGAAACATGATAGGGTCCCCCTTGTCCTCACTTATCACCCCACCAGCCTCCGCATTCAAAGGATCATCCTCCGCCATTTCCGCCAACTCCAGCATGATGCCACCACCAAACACATCTTCCCTTCACCCCCCCGGCGGCATCCCGTAGGGATCATTCCCTCCGGGACACCCTGGTCCACTCCTCCATCACCCCCTACTTCTCAACCCCTACCTATGGCACCTCCCCATGCCCACGCAGAAGATGCAACACCTGCCCCTTCACTTCCTCTCTCCTCACCGTCCAAGGGCCCAAACACTCCTTTCAAGTGAAGCAGCATTTCACTTACATTTCCCCTAACTTAGTCTACTGCATTCGTTGCTCCCAATGCGGTCTCCTCTACATTGGAGAGACCAAACGCAAACTGGGCGACCGCTTTGCAGAACACCTGCGGTCTGTCCGCAAGAAAGACCCAAACCTCCCTATCGCTTGCCATTTTAACACTCCACCCTGCTCTCTTGCCCACATGTCTGTCCTTGGCTTGCTGCATTGTTCCAGTGAAGCCCAACGCAAACTGGAGGAACAGCACCTCATCTTCCGACTAGGCACTTTACAGCCTTCCGGGCTGAATATTGAATTCAACAACTTTAGATCTTAAACTCCCCCTCCCTTTTGTTTTTTTCAATAATTTATATAGACTTTTCTTTTCCCACCTATTTCCATTATTTTTAAACCTATACCTGTAATGCCCTGTCAGTCTTTCCACCCCACTCCCACTAGAGCTGTACCTTGAGTGTCCTGCCATCCATTCTTAATTAGCACATTCTCTTAGATAATATCACCACCTTTAACACGTCTTTGCTCCTTTGTCTGTGACATCTTTTGATTATCTGCTCCTATCACTGCTTGCTTGTCCCTACAACGCGCCCCCCCCCCCCCACCCACTTCTCTCCCCCACCCCCCACCTTAAAGCAGCTTATATTTCACCCCTCTCCTAACTTCAGTTCTGCTGAAGGGTCATGGGGACTCGAAACATCAACTCTTTTCTTCTCCGGCGATGCTGCCAGACCTGCTGGGTTTTTCCAGGTAATTCTGTTTTTGTTTTGGATTTCCAGCATCCGCAGTAGTTTTTTTGTTTTTATCTCTGTTTGTGTTTATTGTGTCATGTATCCTTTTTATCTACTCTTTGCCTAACCTTTGATCTCAGGTCATTTCACGTGTCTAGGCTTCTTGTTCTTATTTTTCTGTTCTTGCTTTCCTTTATAATTTAACCCTTTAGGTGATTTTTCTTTCTCAGTCCCCCCTTTTGTGCTTTGTAGCACAATCCCCTTAGTCCCTTCCCAGTAGTGCCATTTCCCTTCTATACTTGTCCTTTTCCCACTTGTTGATCCTCCTTCTAAGCTGGCAGGATAAAATAATGAGGATTACAATTATCAAGGCCTGAATAATAACCAGGACATGGGAGAGAATTCTCAGCCAGGGATGTACGTTTACATTCATACCCCAATTCCAAATTTGTGACACAAAAGAGTTCTCCTTTAATAGTTCATTAGCCATGTCTTGATCAGTCCGAATCTTCTGCTCAATGGTTTTCCATTTGTGAATTATGTTGCATGTTTCTTTTATCAGTTGCTCCCAATCAGCTCCGATTGGAGGGAGTGTAGGCAAAACAGGAGGTGCAAACTCACATATTGTGGCATCATTGTCCGTGTGCTGTATTGTTGCATCAACTTGTGGATTAGTGTCCTTTGGTATAGATTCCAGGGTGTCAGTTCCGAAGACTACCTGCTCTTTAGGGTTTTTAATTATTACATTATAGCCTGGCAAAGTGCAGACCTTGTCCCGTATAGTGTAAGTTAGGTTAGTGGTTACAATATAATAGTGGGTTGTGTTGTGCGTTTTTCCGAAATATGAGCCATTATGTTTAGTCGGGTTGACATATATCAAACGATTATTCCAATGGGTTAAACCGCATGTCCCTTCATTTATGGTGGCGTAGTCTGGACACAACCAGATATCGTCCGTCTGATGACATTGTTCCCTTTGCAATCCTTTCATTGAGTTATTCATTATCACTGCCCACTTTGGGGCTTCTGGGACTGTCAACCACACCCTTTCCTTTACCCAGCCCACGTTTTCGACCCGATATAGTCGGGATCTCAACGTATCATCTTCGGTTTTAGGTATGTGTAGAACCATACCCAGGATTATTGTTTCCTCCTTTTTTTTTTGCTGCTCTTAAGGTGGGGGTTGCGGGTGGCTAGAGAGAAGTCTCGGACATCAACATTTGCTAGGGATGACCCTAGCACCCATTTTCATAAAGTCTCTTCCCCTATCCAATCTGGCAGCTGGTGATTTTTAAGCTGCAACAAGTTTTTATCTACTTGGGCCAGAACCCAAGACCCGTATAAGGTGCATACAGCATCCCTTGTTTCATTCTTTTTTTCATCCTCTTCTCTGACAATCAGGGCAGTTATCGTGTTAGTTACTGGTTTCAGGCGTTTCAAACCTTCCTGGATAAGGACAGTCAGCTGTTCACTAGTCTGGGCTGTGTCTTCCTGATCATTATACCCTTCCTGGGCTATCTGCTTCATGTGGGCCTTTAGTTTGTCAATTTCTGTTTGTAGAGTTCCTATATCTAAGTTATTTATTGTGGCAGTTCCTGCCGCATAACCTATTCCTGCAACTTCCAAGATCCCTCTCCTTTCTCGTCTTTTTTTCCCGTATCCTCCTTTTGCGTTGTTTCTGAGTAGGGTTTACAGTGTTAGTGCTCACCAATTGCTCCTTTTCAACTCCTTGTTTCAACCCTGTTTGGCTAACTTCCTCTCTTAACAGTTTGGTATGCAGGTATCTCAGCCCATTAGGGCACCATTCTGGCATATTTAGTCTCGTCAGATTTACTGTTACTTTCACATGGGTGTATCCTGGCGCAATAATCACTCCTTCCTTTTCTGGGATTATTACTAGCCCTGTGTTTAGTGGTATTACTTCTGACTTGAGGCATTCTGGGGTGCCTGGGTGACAACTGTTTTAGTAACATCTTGAGGTGGGGTTGGGGTACCAGCTGTTTTGGGTATTGTTGTGCTGGTTGAGAGGGGTAATGGGGTCGTAAGGCCAGACCTAATCGCCCGTCTTATTATCCGGTCTGTACAGCTCAAGACATATCCTCCTCCCACCTGTCCCCAAATCTGATTATTTGTACTGCAATTGATCCTCTTCTTCGTGCCAGTTGTTTGACATGGCCCACAAGGGTTTGGCTTTAAATTTATTTCTGTCCAGTTACAAGTATAACATCCTCTGCTTTGTCTTTCACACTGATAGCTATTGGTTAGGGTGAAGCCCGAAGTGGGGCTTGTGTTTTTTTAGGGGTATATAGTTGGCAATCATTTCCCTGTTCCTTCTGTATCTGGTTATTATTGGTTGTAGCGGTAGCTCTATAATTATTATCAGTGTCTCGCTTTTCTATTATTAGCCTACTGGTGCCCCTTTTTCCTATACCTATAGTTATTTCAGGTCCTTCACAAAGTATATTAAATTGTAACTTCCGCTCCTGTCTATTATTGTTACTATTGGGATTTTTCTGTTCGCCGCACTTAAGGATCAAAGTCGGATCTTGTCCTTTGCAAGTTGTGGATGTGACTCTTTCCCCTTTTATCACTCCTTCGTCTCCTGGCCTTTCTTCATCACACAACATTCCTGCATTATTAGTAGACATAGCTATATTAATCTCACTGGCCTTAACTTGTATTGAGAGACAAAGAACCTCGCTCATTTCTATATATTTTCCTGATTCTAAACGTTTAACGCTAAAATTTCCTTTTCCACAGTACACCAGGACTGGTTTGTGGGTATCATCATTATAATAGATCTTATTATCCCTGCAAGAACCATCATTTCTGGTTTTAGACGTTAGCAATACAGCCTGATTATTACTAGAGTCACTCATTATCTCTTGACGTGTTCGTATACGGTTATACAGAAGTGTTATACAATCAAATTTTACCTTACATCTATCATTTCCACAAGAGAAATAGCGAATTCCTTGTGGTTCAACGCTTGACAAATTTTCTTGAGTTTGTTCAAACATTATTGTGTGGCAATGGTACATGGTCAGACGCCGCGGGATGGCATCTGGGTGATTGCACTGTACCTGATCCTTAAAGTCTAGTTCAATGGTGTATGTTCTGTTTCTTGCACATGGCCAGGTGGTGGCGACTATGGAGCCTCCACAGAGGGCCACAAAGGCCAGGATCAAGCTCAGTCCTTTATACATCTTCGGGCGCCGGGATCCTTTTACAGTGGGAGGTGTGAATCCAAGTGGTTCTTCCTTCACACTTTACTGCTGTTTTAAGGCCCTTCCCATCTGGGTTTAAGGGAATCCATTCTTTTGTGAACTTTCACAAAGACCCACTCGCCTGGTTTTAGCGTATGGCACTGGAAGTCTCCTGGTTTCTTTTGTGATTCTTTTACCTGTGCATGAATAGATCTCAATTGTTTGGTTAATGCTTGACAATACTGTATCCATTTATCATCTGCCTCATGTAGATCAAAGGGTTTGGTTAGCTAGGTGGGGTTAAATCCTACCCTCATAGGGCTGCCCATTATTATTTCATGTGGACTCAATTTCACCTCTGAGTGTGGTATAGAACGCATACTCATTAGAGCTATGGGCAAAACATCTGGCCATTTTAAGCCAGTTTCCTCACAAAGTTTGGCCAATTTATTCTTTAGTGTGCCATTGTTTCTTTCCACTATTCCAGATGCTTGTGGGTGGTGAGGGCAAGCAAGTTTTTGTTTAATACCCAAAGCCTTACATATCTCTTGCATAATTTTTCCTGTAAAGTGTGTTCTTCTGTCACTAACTATACTTTCTGGTAGGCCAAATCTGCAGATTATTTCCTTAAGCAGTATTTTCGCTACTGTCATAGCGTCCGCCTTACGTGCAGGGAAAGCTTCAATCCATTTAGAGAAGGTATCTATTATAACTAGCACATACTCATATCCTAATGCCATAGGTAACTGTATAAAATCAATTTGTATATTTACAAAAGGTCCACAGGGACCTATTTTAACAGCAGACCAAGTAGGTTTGCTCCTGCCAGGGTTATGTTTTTGGCAAATGGCACACCTTTGGCAGAGGTTAGCTGACATTTACACAAAACCAGGGGCGTACCATGTGTTTCGGATGGTCTCAATCATCCCCCCTTTGCTCGCGTGTGTCACACCGTGAGCAATTTTTGCTAAATAAGGTAACATTTGTCTGGAGGCCACAGGTCTGCCATCTGTGGATCGCCAAAGACCATCTGAATCTTTGTGACATCCCTTAAGGATCCATGACTTATGTTCTTTGTAAGGGACTGATTCTTGTAGGGTCACAAGTTCCGATAGTAAACTAGGGAGTTTGTTTTCTGTCCTGTTTTGGAGACACAATGCATCGGGAAGTGGGACAGCAGCAGCACTTTTAGCAGCAAGGTCAGCGCGCTCATTACCCTTGGAGATGTTGTCTTTGTTTCCTGTATGGGCCTGACATTTAATAACTGCAACCTTGGAGGGAAGTTGGATAGCGGTTAGTAAGTCTTGCAATAGCTTACCATGTCGAATAGGGGTACCCAAGGGCAGTTAAGTGCTGCTTCACTTCCTGGGCTCTCCTAGCATTGAGCTTTTTCTGTGCTCAAAGGGGCGCTCTGTCCCGCGTGTGGACATTCGTTTTTCCAATGTCCTGTTTCTCCACAGTTAAAGCAGGCACCTCTTCCTGGGGTTGCCTGCATTCCCCCCCTCCTCCGCCGTCCTTTCCCTCTGCCTCTGCCCCTTCCTCTTTCCCCAAAATTGTTTCCCTGCAATTGGCCAAGTTGCAGAGCAATTAACCTTTCCTCCAATTATTCTTTCCTTTGTTCTAGGCAGCTTTGGCAGTGTGAGGCTCTGTCAGGGGTTTGGTTTGCCACCCTATACAGATGCTCTTGAGCTGATTTTGGATTTTGGGCAAAAGCCCTCCCACAAAGGCGGCTGCAACCGCCTCTGGGGCCACATCTCTGGGCTTGATGATCCCAGAGTGAGATTCAAAGATTCTAATCCTTTGCTTTAAAAAATCTGCAGGGGATTCATTCTTTTCCTGCTTACAATTTTGGATTTTGGACCAATCAGCCCTTTTGGGGCATACTGCATCAATCAGTTGTCCCTTAAAGTCGTCCAGGGCTTCAGTGCGACCTGGATCATCTTCGGGCCACTGGGCTGCTTCGAGCAGCCTTTTCTTACCTCGCTGGGTACTATCACTCTCAACAATTGCAGCATATCCGACCAATTGGGATTATAACACTGCATTACTGTTAGAAGTTCTTTAGTAAATTTCTCTGGCTGTTCTCTAATAGGGGGAAAATCCTTAGGTAAATTTCTCAAATCCCCCGGGGTCCATGGGGCATGGACCGTTACCAGTTTCCCATTTGCACCAGGCAGCTCTCTAAGAAGAGCTTGCATGTGCATTACTGGTTCTGCCTTTGCTTGTTGACCTCTAGTTTTTACTGGGAAAAAGTTTCATTGCCCAGGTGAGGGGTTTTCAAATATGTCTTTAGGCTTTTGTTTGGTAGGCCCCTCTTAATTGAGGACAACCAATCTATCGGATCCGATTTATTAGAGGAACCATCTTCCTCAGTTATTCCTCATGGGTGTGGAGGATACAAGGATGCTGTTGGCACTCTGGCACTAATAGTCTTGTTAGCTTCCTTTAGAGTTTTTACTTCTCTCAGGAGCTTATTATGCGAGTCTCAGAGTCCTCTAACTCTGGAGTCTGCCTGTTTTTTACTGGCTTCTTGGTACCAATCATAATAGGCACCCCACTGGTCTTGTTTAACTTTACTGCCTCCACCCTCCAGCGCTTTTCTTAAAGGTACTAATTTATCCATATCCCAAGTGCCTTCCATTGGGAATTGCTTCTTGGGATCATCTCTAGTTATCCAATTCCAATTTTTCAAAAGTTTGCAAGTATTTTTACCATAATTTTGATACATATAATAAGCTGGTGTTCCCTTTGGCGGGACCGGAACATCCCCTCTCGATGTGGATCCGCCCATAGTGCACTTCAACCTTTTTCCCTAGATCTAGAAACCTATATACCTAAGTCGACCTTTACCTTTAGACAGTATTGTCCTACCTTTACCCTTCGGGCCCTTTTCCTGCAGCAACCCGCAATACCGTCAAGTTCGGATGATGTTGCCCCTCCTCTGGGAGTCCCCTTCAAAGCTTTCAGCTGTGGCAGTCTCCTTTTGATTCCTCGCCTTCGAACTGGCTTCCCTTCAGAGTGGGGAAGTCATCCAAGTCACGGCACCAAGTTTACTGTCAAAGAATAAATACAGCAAATGCAGGTTACTTCAGGAAAGAGTACAGTTTATTAAGTGCTGAACCGTACAATGGCCATTGGGAGCAGATCACAACGGACCTGCTCATCGTTACAGTGTTCAACAAGCAGTTTTATATAGTACAATTACGTGGCTCCAGCATATTCACATACTGATCCTATTAACTTGAGTGATCTTATCAACTTGCCCTTCTTTATTCTCTTATAATTATATCTATGTTAGCTAATTGATTTTGCTTACCCATACAGTTTCTTGATCATCCCTTATCTCTTCTAACAATGTACTATTAATTCCATGAGACAACATCTGTTTGTGTTTAAAACAAAAACAGAATTACCTGGAAAAACTCAGCAGGTCTGGCAGCATCGGCAGAGAAGAAAAGAGTTGACGTTTCGAGTCCTCATGACCCTTCAACAGATTTCCAGCATCCGCAGTAGTTTTTTGTTTTTATGTCTGTTTGTGTTTATTGTGTCATGTATCCTTTTTATCTACTCTTTGCCTAAGCTTTGATCTCAGGTCATTTCACGTGTCCAGGCTTGTTGTTCTTATTTTTCTGTTCTTGCTTTCCTTTATAATTTAACCCTTTAGGTGATTTTTCTTTCTCACTGGGATGCAAGTCATCCAACCCAGACATCATTTCTATCCTAGGCAAAGTCAGTTTTTCCAGTATATCCTGCCTATCAAATTTTCACTCACCCATTGCCTCAGCCACCTCTGCTTCGACCGATATTTTATCGGCATCCTCTTCCTTAGTAAACATCGATACAAAGTGCTCATGTAGTATTTTAGCCTTGCCCTGTGCCTCTAAGCATATATCATTTTACTATTTGCAAGCTGGTAGATTTTTGGGGTCCCTTTTATGTTGACTGCCGCTCTAGTCTCATATTCCTTGTTTGTTAGTTTCATTTTCCCCTTCACTCCCCCTCTCAACTTATTGTATTTGACCAGACTTTCATTTGAAGAACTCACTTGATGTTTACCTTACACCCTCTTTGTTTGTTTAATCATTTTCTCTATCTCCTTTGTCAACCAAAGAGCCCTGGCTTTTGTTTCCCTCCCTTTTGTCCTTGTTGGAATGTACCGACATTTTACCTGAAACATTGATTACCCATTGCTCTGTTAGTGTTTTTCCTGTCAATCTTTGGTTCCATTTTACCCTGGTTTGGTCCACTTTCATACCATTGAAGTTAACCCCCTTCTGATCTAGAAGTTCTACTTTAGATTGTTCCTTGCTGTTCTCCATTACTTCTCTAAACCTTATGATACAATGATCACTCTTAACCAAGTCGCAGTCACTTGGTCATTCCCAATCCTCAGCACCAGATTCAGCAAAGCCGCCTGTCTTGTTGGACCAAGAACATACTGGTCAAGTAAGTTCTCTGAACACATTTCAGAAATTCCTCTGCCTCTTTATCCTTTACTCTAACATTATCCCAATCAATATTGGGTAACTGAAGTCCTTCAATATCATCACTCTATATTTCTTTCATATCTTGGTGATTTCCCCTATAGATTTGCTCCTCTTTCTGTCTCTCACTGTTTGGAGCTCTATAGATCATCCCAAATAGCGCGACCACTCCAAGTAGTGGATGAAGTACCTTCTGCTCTCAAGCTGTTATACACCAAGGATGACATCAAAGGCCACATGACTGGCAAGCCTATGGCCACATCGCACAAAGGCGCTTTTCCAAACACCCCCCCAACTTTTCATACCCTGTCATTTGCAGATGCACGGCCTACAACAAAATAATCTGCATAGACAGGAAATTGGTCTTTCTAGTCTGACCCACTTTTGTTTGTCCCTATGTATGCATTACACAAAATTTTTAAAGCGTTCAGGTCCAGTAATGATATGTGTGCAGGTTGCTACTGGCTGTTCATCTGGTGTCTGCTCATTCCTGGAGATGTTGCCTCTCTGGGGAACTTTGCTGCTGTGGTATTTGTTGCTGCTGATCCATTGCCTTTGTTGGGGAATGGTTTACCTCTGGGACTGATGCTACCCAGGCCGTGGTGACAGACGGAACTCTGTCACTAGAAGGGTTCAAAATTGATAAGGAGGAAGTTTTGAATAGACTGTCAGTACTTAAAGTTGATAAGGCACCAGGACTGAATGAGACAAATTCAAAGATATTGAAGGAAGTGAGAGTAGAAAGTGCAGGGTCACTGGCCATAATCTTCAATCTTCCCTATCTCAGGGGAGGTGCCAGAGGACTGGAGAATTGCAAACATTACACCCTTGTTCAAGAAAGGTTGTAAGGATAAGCCCAGCAATTACAGACCAGTCAGTTTAACTTCAGTGGTGGGCAAGATTCTAGAAACAATTACTGGGATAGAATTAGTAGTCACATGAAAAAATATGGGCTGATAAGGAGCCAGCATGGATTTCTAAAGGGGAAATCGTGTTTAACTAACTTGCCGGAGTTTTTTGAAGAGGTAACAGAAAAGGTCGATGAGGGTAATGCTGTTGATGTGGTGTACATGGACTTTCAAAAGGCATTTGACACAGTGCCACACAACAGACTTGTAAGAAAAGCTATTGCTCATGGAATAAAAGGGACAGTAGTAATATGGATACAAAATTGGCTGAAAAATAGGAAGCAGAGAGTAATGGTCAATGGATATTTTTTGGTCTGGAGGAAGGTTTGTAGTGGATTTCCACAGGGGTTGGTATTGGGACTCCTGTTTTTCCTGGTATATATCAATGATCTAGATCTTGGTGTGCAGGGGACAATTTCAAAGTTTGGGGATGATACGAATCTTGGGAGGGTTGTAAACTGCGAGGACGACAGTGTAGAACTTCAAGAGGACATAGTCAAGTTGGTGAAGTGGGAAATGAAGTTCAATGCGGAGAAGTGTGAGGATGATGCATTTTGGCAGGAAGAACATAGACAGACAATATAAAATAAGGGTGAAATTTTGAAGGGGGTGCAGGAGCAGATATACCTGGGTGTATATGTGCATAGATCAGAGAAGGTGGCAGGACAGGTGGAGAGAGTCGTTAGTAAAGCATATAGTATCCTGGGCTTTATTAATAGGGGCATAGAGTTCAAGAATTTATATAAGATGCTCGTTAGACCTCAGCTGGAATATTGTGTACAGTTCTGGGCACCACATTATAGGAAGGATGAGAACACATTGGAGAGAGTGCAGAAGAGGTTTACAAGAATGGTTCCAGGGATGAGAAACTTCAGCTATGAGGATAGATTGGAAAGGTTGGGACTGTTCTCCTTGGAGAGGAGAAGGCTGAGAGGAGATTTGATAGAGAGGTTCAAAATCATGAGGGGGCTGGACAGAGTAGATAGGGAGAAGCTGTTAGGATCAAGAACGAGAGGGCACAGATTTAAAGAGATTTGCAAAAGAAGAAAATGTGACATGAGAAAAAACTTTTTCACACAACAAGTAGTTCTGGTCTGGAATGCACTGCCTGGAAGTATGGTGGAGGCAGGTTCAATTGAGGCATTCAAGAGGGCACTAAGTGATTGTTTGAATAGAAACAAGGTGCAGGGGTACGGGGAAAAGGCAGGGCAATGGCACTAGGTTATAATGCTCATTTGGAGAGCCAGTGTAGACACGATGGGCTGAATGACCTCCATCTGTGCCATTAAAATTTTGTGATATATATCTGCTCATTCATTTTCACAGTTGTATGACCGAGGTGATAATTTCTCCCAACAGGTTCCAAGTTGCCAAGTGGGCTGACTTTTTTGTGTGTGTTGAATGTTTGCACTCTGACTGGCTCTCCAGTTCTCAACTCTGGCATTGAGTTGGCAGTTTTATCAAAGTGAAATTTCTGTCATTTCACTTTGATTTTGTCACTCACGCCTGTTACTACTTCTGGCTTCAGTATTTTAGCTATTGGTAGAATAGTTTGGGTGCTACGTGACATGAGTCGCTGAACTGAACTCCTTCCCTTGCCTTTAGTAGGTTTGTTTCTCCACTCTAGGATTGCCTTGTACACATCTATGCTGGATCTACTCAATTTTTTGATACCTTTGTCAATTTTCCCTGTTACCTCAGCCTTCCCATTTGACTGGGGATAGTGTGGAGATGTGTAGTGCTGAATTTCCCAATTGTTTATGAAGCATCTGAATTCTTCACTTGTGAACAGAGGGCTGTTGTTGTTCAGCACAATGTTAGGAATGCATAACGACTGAAGTGTGCTTTTAGGCATTGTACGATCTCACTGGTGGTCACTGATGTCAGCTTGCCTAACTGCCACTAGCCTGAATAGTAGTCAATGGTGACGAGATAGTTCCAGTGAGGTTGAAGAGGTGTACTCCAAGCTTCATCCATGGTCAGTCTGGGATGTCATGAGTCATAAGCGGTTCTTTAGCTTGTTTAGCTTGATGTTCTTTACAAGCACTGCATTGCCTGATATGATCCTTGATCTCATTGCTCATGTTTGGCCAGTAGAGCACTCTCTTGCCTTCCTCAGACCAGATTCGATTCCTTGATGGCTTACATGGATGTGCTTCAGGATCTCTTTCCTTATCTCCTTTGGGGCGATGACTCTAGTTTCCTTTTACAAGATGCCTTCTTGGGAAATCACTGCATCCCTGTATGCCCCATACTCTGTTATAGCAATAGGTGTGTCCTTAATGGTTTCAGCCATCCTTTCATCACTACTTCCTGCAGCACTTGGAGAGTTGCATCTCGTTGCATAGTTTGCTTGATCTGAGCAAGACTCTTGTCTGTCAGATTCAATGGCTCTGTTGGGTTGATGATTTCCAAAGCATGTCATGCTGTTGCTTCTGGTTGAATCTGGAAGATTTCACACACTGTACTAGCATCAGCAACTCTTCAAAGGGAGTGCAGCTCTTGACAGCATGTCGGTGATGTGCATCCGCTTCCCCTACTTTCAAATGATATCCCTGCATACGAAATAACATCCCTTGAAGATGCTTTGAAGTAGATAGAAGTGGTTTGAAAAAAATGCTTTGAAATGGCTTGTAGTCAGTCTTTACCATCGCTTTGTCTCTCCCAGAGGTACTGATTAAAATGCTCACAAGCATAGACAATAGCCAGGTACACTCTCAATCCGTGTGTAGCGTCATTCAGTTTTTGTCAACTCTCTGGATGCAAAAGCAACTGGTTGTCCTTGCTGCATGAGGGTTGCTCCAAGTCCTGTCTTGCTGGCATCACACTGCAGGGTGACCTCATTGTTTACTTCATAGTACCTCAGCATTGGCATTATTGTCACTATTTGTTTGAAAGCTGCCCTGCCCACTGTTCCTTGCCTTGCCCCAATACCACTGAACATCCTTTGCAGTGAGCCTGTGTAGAGGTTCATACTCCGACGACAAATTGGGCAAGAACTTTTCTAGGTAGTTCACAAGTCCAACAAATCAACCTTCACATCTGTTGGTTGCTGAATCTCTGCTACAGCTCTCACCTTATCAGGACCAGGGTGAAGTCCTTTTGCTGTGAGTTCATGACTTATGTACTTGGCTTCAGTCATTTTTAGTTGCAGTTTCTTTTTATTCAGTTTCAGGTTCACCTGGCGGGCTCTCTCAACAGAATCACTCGATTCTGATTATGGTCTGTGACGACTTCTTTCATCGTATCTCCACAGCCATAGACTAGCAGATCATCCACGATCACTTCCACTCCTGGATGATCATTGACTATCTCATGTTGTCAAGTGTTGATACTCTTCCAGAGCAGTAGAAATGTCAAATGGCATGCACAACCATCTGTACCTCCCAAATGGCATCCAGAATGTAGTCAGGAGCCTACTGCTTTCATCCAACTTCATTTGCCAGCATCCATCCTTCGCATCTAGGGTAGTAAAGACATTTCCTTAGCAGGTTGTGGCAAATTTTCGTCCGTGGTTGGCATGGGGGTAGTGAGATCTCTTCAAAGCCTTATTAAGGTCCTTTGGATCTATGCACACACTCAGCTTTCCAGGTTGTTTCACTGCTACCGTGCTGCTCATGCGGTATGTAGGAGCTGTCACTTTCGTGATAACTCCCATCTCTTCAAGCTCCTCTATCTTGTCTTTCAGGCTGGACATGAGGGCAGCAGGAACTCTTCTCAGAAGATGCTGAGTTGGTCTCACACTCTCACCTATTTCAAGATGATATTCACCCGGAAGACATAGGGACTTGGGAGCAGGAGTAGGCCATTCAGCCCTTCAAGTCTGTTTCTCCATTCAATAAGATTGTGGCTGATCTGGTCCATTTTGCCGTCTGCCCCCCAGAACCCTTGACTCCCTTGGCCATCAAAAATCTGTCTAACTCAGCCTTGAATAAATTCAATGACCCAGCCTCCACTGTTTCCTGGGGAAGAGAATTCCACAGACTAACGATCTTCTGAGAAAAAAAGTTTCTCCTCTTCTTCGTCTTAAACACTAGACCTCTTATTCTTAAACTGTGTCTTCTGGTTCTCGTCTCTCCCACAAGTGGAATTGTCCTCTTGATATCCACTATCAAATCCCTTCAGGATCTCATATGTTTCAGTAAGATCACCTCTCATTCTTCTAAACTCCAATGGGTATAGGCCCAACCTTTTTTCATCAAATAAGCCCCTAATTCCATGAATGAGTCATGTGAACCTTCTCTGAACTGCTTCCAAGGCCTTTATATCCCCTTCTGAGTAAGGGTACCAAAACTGTACAGAATTCCAGTTGTGGTCTCACCAAGGCCCTGTACAGCTGCAGTAAAACTTCCCTATTCCATATCCCATCTTCCATATTCCATATCCAAGACCTGTGAAAACACCTTTGTAATTTTTTTCTAGGATTTGTTCAGTAGTCAATGGCTTGGTGCCATGCAAAACATTATAAACCTCTTCTGGTACATGGAGGGTTACCAGTACAAGCTTCTGACTTGTTTCAGCTGAGATGAGTGGATTTTGCTTTGTGTCTACTATTTGGAACTGCAAATCTTCTTTGTTCCCATTGCATTGAGCTCTCAGCTTAGTTTGTCCTGTTGAGGTAGCCTCAACCTTACCTTTGCTTCATTTTCAGGTCACCATCTTGAGCAAATTCATATAGGCCTGTGAAGCTCATGATGTTGCACATAGCACCAGTGTCTATCTGACACTTCATATTAACTTGATGTTCTTCTTCTGCAGTCATCATTCCAATAATCACAAACCTTGAAACTTGAGGGTGTAGAGTGATTTGCCAGCTTCATCGTCCAACATCGCTCCAGCAACCATCTTTATAGGCTTGATTTTCTCCTTTCCAGCAATACATTAACATACAAAGTAATTCAGCTTCTTGCAGTTAGAGCGCTGCTTTCTCCATGCTAGACATGCTTCCTTTTCTTTTGTGTGGTGTCCTCTGCAATATTTACAACCAGTACTCCGTCCTTGATCTTTCTGCTGGCCCTTCTGCAAATAGTTCTTCCGTGTCTCCATTGTTTTGTGCTTGGAAGGCCTGAACTGCCTCTCAGCAGAGTGCAAAGCCTTTTCAGTGCTTCCATCATCATTTTGCAGCTGATGATTGACTAATTCAGAGCTTCTGCACATGTCATTAGCTTGAGAGTTAAGTGTCTCTTCTCAGCAGAAGTGCTCTTACTAAGTGATCTATTGTTCCTAAGACAATCCTATCTCTGATCAGATCATCCTTCAGTTGCTCAAACTCACAAGATTCAGCTAGGCATGTCAATGCAGTCACGTACTGATCAATATTCTCCCCCTGTTCCTGAGCTCTGGTGTTGAACATGCAGCTTTAATAAGTAACATCAGTAGAGGGCTCAAAGTGGATCTTTAAAGCCTCCAAAATTTCACAAGACTAGCTTTTCTGCTCCTCATGAGGCGATATAGTTTATAGCATTCTTTACCCAGCACTGAAAACAGAGTTAAAAGCAAAAAACTGCGGATGCTGGAAATCCAAAACAAAAATAAAAATGCCTGGAAAAACTCAGCAGGTCTGACAGCATCTGCGGAGAGGAACACAGTTAACGTTTCAAGTCCGTATGACTCTTCAACAGAACTATGGAAAAATAGAAGAGAGGTGAAATATAAGCTGGTTTAAGGTGGGTGGGTGGGTGGGACAGGTAGAGCTGGATAGAGGGCCAGTGATAGGTGGAGATAGCCAAAACATGTCATAGACAAAAGGACAAAGAGGTGTTGAAGGTGGTGATATTATCTAAGGAATGTGCTAATAGGTGACATTAAGAGTAGAAAGCAGGACGAGCAAGGTACAGATAGCCCTAGTGGGGGTGGGGTGGGGGGAAGGGATCGAAATAGGCTAAAAGGTAGAGATAAAACAATGGATAGAAATATATTTAAAAATAATGGAAATAGGTGGGAAAAGAAAAATCTATATAAATTATTGGAAAAAAGGGGGATCGGAAAGGGGGTGGGGATGGAGGAGAGAGTTCATGATCTAAAATTGTTGAACTCAATATTCAGTCTGGAAGGCTGTAAAGTGCCTAGTCGGAAAATGAGGTGCTGTTCCTCCAGTTTACGTTGAGCTTCACTGGAACATTGCAGCAGGCCAAGGACGGATATGTGGGCATGAGAGCAGGGTGGAGTGTTGAAATGGCAAGCGACAGGGAGGTCTTGCAGACAGACCGAAGGTGTTCTGCAAAGCGGTCACCAGTCTGCGTTTGGTCTCTCCAATGTAGAGGAAACAGCATTGGGAGCAGTGAATGCATTAGACTAAATTGAGGGAAGTGCAAGTGAAAGGAGTGTTTGGGCTCTTGGACAGTGAGGAGAGGGGAAGTGAAGGGGCAGGTGTTGCACCTTCTGCAGTTGCATGGGAAGGTGCTGTGGGAGGGGGTTGAGGTGTAGGGAGTGATGGAGGAGTGGACCAGGGTGATAACAGAGTTGCTACTCTTATTTGTTCAGGTTTCTTGTTTAACTCTGTGTTTCATTGTTTTGCCATTGAGACTGAAAGAATTTCCAAATCATTTTCAAATCTGCCCTCATCTCCCTAAGAGCAGGTACTGAAATATTCAAAGCCACACTGACTTACCCAGTGACCAATGTCCTGGAAAGTTTCAATTATGGCTGTTGCTGTTTCTTAGAGCTGCTGGCTCTCTTCCAGCCATCAAAATTCACTCAATTTCAGCTACATACTCCTGACATAGAACCAGAAAATAGGAGCAGGAGTAGATCATTCAACCCTTCGAGCCTGCTCCACCATTCAATATGACCGTGGCTGATCCTCTTATCTCAATGCCATACTCCTGCTCTCTCCCCACACCCGTTGATGCCCTCTGGCACCATGTTTCAAGTGGTGGATGAAATGGCTTCTGCTCTCAGCTGTTATAGAACAAGGATGACATCAGAGGTCACATGACCATGGCAAGCCTATAGCCACATTGCACAAAGGCGCGTCTCCAAACACCTGTTTTTGTTTTTCAACTCCCAATGAATTTTGACCTTGCCCCCTCAGGGACATCATCTCTTTCCAACACTACAATGCTTTCCCCAATCTGTACTGCCACCCCAATTCCCTTTTTTCCTTCCTGATCTTTTTCTGAATATTTTTATATCCCAGATTGATAAACAGCCCCATTATTGCCACTATATCCTATTCTGATGACATGACGTTCTCACACTTGTAGCTCACCAACCTTATTCACCACACTTTGCGCATTCTAAACCTGTCCTTGTTTCTTGTAGTCCTCTTTAGTCTGCTTCTATCTACTATGGTATGGCTTCTTTCTCTAGTATTAACCAACACACTCACTCATTTATACACTTCATTCCTCTTTTCTACATCGACATGCTGATAGCCCACCCCCTCTGCCAATTTAGTTTAAACCCTCCCCAACCACACTAATGAACCTCCCCATGAGGATATAGGTCCCAGTCCTGTTGAGGTGTAACCTGTCCCTTTTGAATAAATGCCTCTTGCACCAGAACTTGTTCAAGGATCTGAAGCTCACCCTACTGCACCATTTCTCAAGCCACACATTGACTCTCCCTATCTTCCTATTTCTACTCTCACTAGCGTGTGGCACCGAGAGTAATCCAGAGATTACTACCTTCAGAGTCCTACTTTTAAACGACCTCCCTAGCTCCTGAAAATCTGACCGTAGGACCTCGATGCTTACCCTCTCAGTTGCTGGTATCAACATAGTATGACAACTTCTGCCTTGCTCCCTTCCCCCTGCAGAATATTCTACAGCCTATATGTGATGTCATTTACACTCACTCTGCTTTCCCTCTCGGCGAGGGTCGCTCTCCCTCTCGGCGAGGGTCGCTCTCCCTCTCGGCGAGGGTCGCTCTCCCTCTCGGCGAGGGTCGCTCTCCCTCTCGGCGAGGGTCGCTCTCCCTCTCGGCGAGGGTCGCTCTCCCTCTCGGCGAGGGTCGCTCTCCCTCTCGACGAGGGTCGCTCTCCCTCTCGACGAGGGTCGCTCTCCCTCTCGACGAGGGTCGCTCTCTCGCTCGCCCGCTCTTGCTCGCCCGCTCTCTCTCGCTCGCCCGCTCTCCCTCGCTCGCTCGCCCGCTCGCCCGCTCTCCTTCTCTCGCTCGCCCTCTCTCGCTCGCCCGCTCTCCCTCTCTCGCTCGCCAGCTCTCCCTCTCTCGCTCGCCCGCTCTCCCTCTCTCGCTCGCCCGCTCTCCCTCGCTCGCCCGCTCTCCCTCGCTCGCCCGCTCTCCCTCGCTCGCTCGCCCGCTCTCTCTCTCTCTCACTTGTCCGCTCTCTCTCTCTCTCGCTCGTCCGCTCTCTCTCTCTCTCTCTCTCTCGCTCGTCCGCTCTCTCTCTCTCTCTCTCTCTCGCTCGTCTGCTCTCTCTCTCTCTCTCTCTCGCTCGTCCGCTCTCTCTCTCTCTCGCTCGTCCGCTCTCTCTCTCTCTCTCTCTCGCTCGTCTGCTTTCCCTCTCTCTCGCCCGTCCGCTCTCTCTCTCTCTCGCTCGTCCGCGCTTTCTCGTCCGCTCTCTCTCTCTCTTGCTCGCCCGCTCTCTCTCTCTCTCTCGTCCGCTCTCTCTCTCTCTCTCTCTCTCTCTCGCTCGCCCGCTCTCTCTCTCTCTCTCTCTCTCTCTCTCGCTCACCGGCCCAGTGTCCTCCAGCTCTCCTCATAGGACAATCCTATTATGGGTGATCTGAAGCGGCATGAACGATCTGAGGAGTCACAGAGTGGGTGAGGGGTGAGGTTTAGGGGTCTTTAAATTATATTGGGAACTGGGCTGCTCTGTTGGAGAACTGAGGTGGGCCTTCTAACTGGCCCGCCTCCCTACACACTCCTCATGAACTCCATCATGCTTTGCAAAATGCACTGCGATCCCAACCCCTGTGTGGAAAAGACAAATCCCAGGCAGTTACACAATGCTCCTCTGTGTCTTTTGGAAGGCACAAAAGTGCAAAGGTTGGGTTTTCCTGAGCCCACAGGAAAGTGTGGCCCCACATCTCTTTTCCAAACATTTCCATTGATGAAGCACCCTGGGAGTGTTGTTACAATAAATATAAGTTCTTTTGATGTACAGTTTTGATATTGAAGAAGAATTATTTGTAAGACTGATTTCATTACAGTTTGGAAGTTTGCCTGAAGAAGGTGTTTGTGTAGGGAGTGAACACAGGAACACAGGACAAAATAAAAACAGAATTACCTGGAAAAACTCAGCAAGTCTGGCAGCATCGGCGGAGAAGAAATGATTTCTTCTCCGCCGATGCTGCCAGACTTGCTGAGTTTTTCCAGGTAATTCTGTTTTTATTTTATTTTATTTTATTTTATTTTATTTTATTTTATTTTATTTTATTTTGTTTTGGATTTCCAGCATCCGCAGTAGCTTTTAGCTTTTTGTTTTTATCTACAGGAACACAGGAGGCTATTTAGCCCATTGAGCCTGTTCCAGCATTCAGTGAGATTGTGGTTGATCTGTGGCCTAACTCCATAATTTTTTATTTTTAATCATTATTCATTCCTCATTGCCCCATATCCCTTAACATATTTATTCAACTTAATTTTAAACTTGAGATGAATAGATTTAACAATTGACCTACTGTCAGCTGCTATTTGTGGAGGAGAGTTCCTTTTTTGTTTGTAGAAGTGTTTCCTAATTTCATTCCTCAAAGGTCCGGATTTTAGACCAAGTTCCCTCATCCTCAACTCCCCAACTAGCAAGGATATTACCCCTCTAACCACCTTGTTTATTCCTCTCAATATTTTAACTTTAGATCAAATTACCTCTTAATCTTCCTAATTCCAGGGAATACAACCTTAGTTTATGTAATTTCTCCTTGTAATTTAACCATTGGAGTCCAGGTATCATGCTAGTAAATCTAAGCTGTACTCCCTCCAAGGCCTGTATGTCCTTCCTAAGGTGTGGTGCACAGAACTGCTCACAGTATTCCAGGTATAGTCTAACCAGAGCTTTTTATAGCTTCCACCCCTTTCCATTCTAGCCCTTAAGATATAAAGGCCAGCATTCCGTTAGCCTTTTTGATTATTGTTTGTATCTATTCATGACTTTCAACAGGGAATTGGATAAGTACTTGAAGGGTAAAAAAATTCAGGACTGTGGGGGTGAAAGGAGGGAGTGGATTAATTGAAATCGACACAGGCACAATGGGCCAAATGGCCTTCTGTGCTCTATGATTGGTCTTTGCTTCGGAATGTGCTGCATATAATGTAGGTGTAACTCTTATGTAAGTTTAACTCTTCATTGTTTTAATTTGTTAAACTACGGGGCAGTTTTGGCCTACACGATTCTGGTCTTGTGCTTCCGCCATTGTAGAGATTAGAGTAGTAATGACACAGTGGGATAAAATCGGCAATTTAGATTCAGACCATGTGATCTCTAACCACACATGAACGAGCACATTTCCTGACCTTGAAGGACAAAATTTACTTTGAAGAACTACTGGTTACTGTTCAAAGAGAAACCAATCCTTTCAAAAGCTTACACCATAATAAGGAGTTTCAAACAATAGGAAATGTATAAATTTCTTTCCTCATACTGTTGTAACAACAGAGCATAACAATAAAGCAGAAATATCCTGATTATTTATTTATATAATCCGTATTAGTTAATGGAAAATGCCTTCAAACCAATGTTTCATACTTTCCATAAATATCCAATCTGCACATTTCCCAAAGATGATTCACTTTGAAAATTCATGAAGAGCACTCCTTCATCTTAGCTGACATTTGGCAGTGGACCATTTATTTTAAAAAAAATAAAAGGACAATATTGAGATATTCTTTAAGCTAGGCTCAGGATTTATCAAATTATATGACAGTAAAAACTAGCTGGGTCAACATTGCTAACAAGATCTTAGGGCTTAGACTTTTGAAGGCTGCCAGTAGTGAAGCAATTAAAAATCAGGGATAAAAACAAAAAACTACTGCGGATGCTGGAAATCCAAAACAAAACAGAAATACCTGGAAAAACTCAGCAGGTCTGGCAGCATCGGCGGAGAAGAAAAGAAGGTCGTGAAGACTCAAAACGTCGACTCTCTTCTTCTCCGCCGATGCTGCTAGACCTGCTGCGTTTTTCCAGGTAATTCTGTTTTTGTCTTAAAAATCAGGGATGTTTAAGTGGCCAGAATTTGCAAAGAATGGAAATCTTCTGGGTTGTAGCAGGTTACAGATTTGAAAGCAAGGCTGAGAAATTTAAAATCCAGGCATTGCTGGACCTGGAGCCGACCAAACAGGATCAGAGTGCAGAATGCATGGCTCAAAGATTGGTGTGGGAGAAATGGGTTTTGATCCATTGGGCACTGGAATCAGTATTGAGGACTGAGGGAGCTGTACCATTGGGGTGAACCAAGCTAGGTGAATTGTATAACTAGAGCTGTAGAGAGATCTTTAAACTAAATAGTGGGTCAGAGGGTTCATGTGAGGGGAGGTTTGGAAAGTTTGCGAAAGGGCAAGGCAATAGTACAGGGTCATTATATGGGTAATGAAAACCAGAGTGTGCAAACATAAGAGCGCACCAGCAGATAAGGTCAGGGTGGGAAAAATGTTAAAAAGGCAGAATTAAAGGCTCTTAACTGATTGCTCACAGCATTCATAACAAAATGGATGAATTGAAAGCACAAGTAGAATACCCATGGCCATAGCAGAGATGTGGTTGCAAGGTGACCAAGGATATTTGACATTTTGGAAGGAGAGGAGGAAAGGAAAAGGAGATGGGTTAGCTCCGTTAATGAAGGATGAGATAAATACAGCAGTGAGACATGATCCTGGTTCAGGAGATCAAGATGTAGAATCAGTTTGGGTAGCAAAGAAAAGTAAAAAACTGGTGCGAGTAGTTTACAAGCCACCTTCTAGCAGCTACACAGTAGGACAGAGTATACATCAGGAAGTAATGGGAGCTTGCAAGAAAGGTGCAGCAATAAACGTTTTTGCCTTTAATCTTCACATCGATTGGACAAATCAAATTGACAAAGGTAGTCTAGAGGATCAGTTCAGAGTGTATTTGGGACAGTTAGAACCTCCTAGGGAGTAGGCCATTTTGTACCTGGTAATGTGTAATGAGACAGGATTAATTAAGGACTTCGTAGTAAAGGATCCCCTAGGTAAGAGTGATCATAATATGATAGAATTTCACATTCAGTTTGAGAGCGAGAAATGTGGATCCATAATTAGTGTCTTAAACTTAAATAAAGACAAATACAATGAAAACAGAGTTGGGTAAATTGGACTGGGTAAATAGTTAAAAGGTAAGACAGTGGAGATGCAGTGGCAGACATTTAAGGAGATATTTCCTAATTCTCAACAAAGCTAGGTTCCATTGAGGAAGGAAGGAAGCACCATCTATGGTGAACTAAGGAAGTTAAAGGTGGTATCAAACATTAAAGAAAAGACATACAATGCTGTGAAGAATACTGGAAGCCCAGACGATTGGGAAAGTTTTAGAAACCAACAAAGGATGACTAACAGAAATAACGGAGAGAGAAATTGGACTATGAGAGAAAACTAGCAAGATGTATAAAAACAAGCAGTAAAGGTTTCTGCAAGAACATAAGAAGGAAAAGAGAAGCTAAGGTAAGCACTGGTCCCTAAGAGGATGAGACTGGAGAGTTAATAATGGGAAATGTGGAAATAGCAGAGACTTTGAACAAATATTTTGTACCTGTCTTCATAGTAGAATACACTAAAAACATCCAAGAATAGTAGAAAATTAAGAGGCAAAAGGGAGGGAGGAACTTTGAACAATCACTGGAGAAACAATCACTGCTTTTACAGAGACTTGGTTGAAGGATGGTCAGGATTGGCAGATAAACGTTCCAGGATTTAGATGTTTCAGGCAGGATAGAGAGGGATGGAGAAGAGGTGGGGGAATTGCACTGCTGGTTAAGGGGAATATTACAGCTGTACGACAGGAGGACACCTCGGTGGGCTCATGCAGCGAGGCAATATGGGTAGAGCTCCGGAATAGGAAGGGTGCAGTCACAATGTTGGGGGTTTACTATAGGCCTCCCAATTGCCGATGGGAGATGGAGGAACAGTTATGTAGGCAGATTTTGGAAAAATGTAAAAGCAATAGGGTTGTTGTGGTGGGTGATTTTAACTTTTCCTATATTGACTGGGAATCACTTAGTGCTAGGGGTTTGGATGGTGCAGAATTTGTAAGGTGCATCCAGGAGGGTTTCCTGAGACAATATGTAGATATTCCAACTAGGGAAGGGGCAATACTGGACCTGGTATTAGGGAATGAACCCGGCCAGGTGGTCGAAGTTTCAGTAGGGGAGCATTTCGGGAAAAGTGACCATAATTCAGTAAGTTTCAAGGTACTGGTGGATAAGGGTAACAGGAGTCCTCGGGTTAAGGTGCTTAATTGGGGGAAGGCTAATTATAACAATATTAGGCAGGAACTGAGGAATCTAGACTGGAGGCAGATGTTTGAGGACAAATCAAGAACTGACATGTGGGGCTTTCAAACGTCAGTTGATAAGAATTCAGGACCGGCATGTTCCTGCTAGGATGAAGGATAAGCATGGCAAGTTTCAGGAACCTTGGATAACGAAGGATATTGTGAGATTAGTCAAAAAGAAAAGGGAAGCATTCATAAGGGCTAGAAGGCTGGGAACAGATGAATCCCGTGGAGAATATAAAGAAAGTAGGAAGAAGCTTAAGCAAGGAGTAAGGAGGGCTAAAAGGGGTCATGAAAAGTCATTGGCAACCAGGATTAAGGAAAATCCCAAGTCCTTTTATACATATGTAAAAAGCAAGAGGGTACCCAGGGATAGGGTAGGCCCACTCAGGGACAGAGGTGGGAATCTGTGTGTGGAGTCAGAAGAAATGGGAGAGATACTAAATGAGTACTTCTCATCAGTATTCACCAAAGAGAAGGACTTAGCAGTTGATTTGTCTAAGGAAGAGTGTGTAGATAGCCTGGATCATGTTGAGATCAAAAAAGAGGAGGTGTTACATGTCTTGAAGAATATTAAGGTGGATAAGTCCCCCAGGGCCAGATGGGATCTACCCCAGAGTCCTGAGGGAGGCAAGGGAGGAGATTGCTGAGGTCTTGACAGAAATCTCTGTATCCTCACTGGCTACGGGTGAGGTCCCAGAGGAGTGGAGAATGGCCAATGTTGTTCCATTGTTTAAGAAGGGTAGCAGGGATAATCCAGGAAATTACAGGCCGGTGAGACTTACATCAGTGGTAGGGAAATTATTGGAGAAGATTCTTCATGACAGGATTTACCTCCATTTGGAAGCAAATGGGCGTATTAGTGAGAGGCAGCATGGTTTTGTGAAGGGGAGGTCATGTCTCACTAACTTGATTGAGTTTTTCGAGGAAGTGACAAAGATGATCGACGATGGAAGGGCAGTGGATGTTATATACATGGATTTCAGTAAGGGCTTTGACAAGGTCCCTCATGGCAGACTGGTACAGAAGGCAAAGTCGCACGGGATCAGAGGTGAGCTGGCAAGATGGATACAGAATTGGCTGGAAAACAGAGGGTAGCAGTGGAAGGGTGCTTTTCTGAATGGAGAGCTGTGACTAGTGGTGTTCCGCAGGGATCAGTGCTGGGACCTTTGCTGTTTGTAGTATACGTAAATGATTTGGAGGAAAATGTAATTGGGCTAATTAGTAAGTTTGCAGACGACACTGAGGTTGGAGGAGTTGCAGATAGTGAAGGGGATTGTCAAAGGATACAACGGGATATAGATCGGTTGGAGACTTGGGCGGAGAAATGGCAGATGGAGTTTAATCCAGACAAATGCGAGGTAATGCATTTTGGAAGGTCTAATACAGGCAGGAATTATACAGTAAATGGCAGAACCCTTAAGTGCATCGACGGGCAGTGGGATCTGGGTGTACAGGTCCACAGGTCACTGAAAGTGGCAACGCAGGTGGATAAGGTAGTCAGGAAGGCATATGGCATGCTTGCCTTCATTGGTAGGGGTATTGAGTATAAAAGCTGGGAAGTCATGCTGCAGCATGTGTTTAGGGCACACTTGGAATATTGCGTGCAATTCTGGTCGCCACATTACCAGAAGGATATGGAGGCGTTGGAGAGGGTGCAGAGGAGGTTTACCAGGATGCTGCCTGGTCTGGAGGTTATTAGCTATGAGGAGAGATTGGAGAAACTCGGATTGTTCTCACTAGAGCGACAGACATTGAGGGGCGACTTGATAGAAGTTTACAAAATTATGAGTGGCATGGACAGAGTAGATAGTCAGAAGCTTTTTCCCAGGATGGAAGAGTCAATTACTAGGGGACATAGATTTAAGGTGAGGGGAGAAAACTTTAGAGGACATGTGCAGGGCAAGTTTTTTACGCAGAGGGTAGTGAGTGTCTGGAATTCGCTGCCAGAGGAGGTGGTGGAAGCAGGTACGATAGTGGTGTTTAAGAGGCAGCTTGACAAATACATGAATAGGATGGGAATAGGGGGATACGGACCCCGGAAGTGCAAAATGTTTTAGTTTGATGGGCAATGTGATCGGCGCAGGCTTGGAGGGCCGAAGGGCCTGTTCCTGTGCTGTAATTTTCGTTTCTTTGTTCTAAAAAATAATGGGAAAACTAACGGGAGTTAAGGCTGACAAGTCCCTGGACTTGATAGGCCAGGCCAGCACTTATTGTTCATCCCTAATTGCCCTTGAGAAGTGGTGGAGAGTCCCGTTCTTGAACCACTGCTGAGGGAGTGAATGTTTAAAGTGCTGAATAGGGTGCCAATCAAGTGGGCTGCTTTGCCCTGATTCTTCAGTGTTGTGGAAGCTGCACTCATCTGGGCAAGTGGAGAGGATTCTATCACATTCCTGACTTTTGCCTTGTGGACAGAGTTTGAGGCGTCAGGTGAGTTATTCGATGCAGAATTCCCAGGCTCTCACCTACTCTTGTGGCCACAGTATTTATATGGATCGTCCAATTCAACTTCTGGTCAATGGTAGCCCCCAGGATGTTGATAGTCGGGATTTCAGCGATGGTAGTGACGTTGATTATCAAGTGGAAATGGGTAGATTCTCTCTTGCTGGAGATGGTCATTGCCTGCCACTTGCAAATGTTACTTGCCATTCATAAGCCCAAGCCTGGACATTGACCAGGTCTTGCTGCGTATGGGCACAGACTCCTTCAGTATCTGAGGAGTCGTGAATGGTGCTGAGCATTCCACAATCATCAGCGAACATCCCCACTTCTGACCTTATGATGGAGGGAAGCAGCTGAAGAAATTGGGCCTAGCACACTACCCTGAGGAGCTCTTGCAGCAATGTCTTGAGGCTCAGTTGATTGACCCCCAACAACCACAATCATTTTCCTTTGTGCCAGGTATGACTCCAACCAGTGAAGAGTTATACCCCTGATTCCCATTGACTCAAGTTTTGCTAGGGCTCCATGATGCCACACTCGGTCAAATGCTGCCTTGAAGTCAAGGACAGTCACTCTCACCTCACCTCTTGAGTTCAGCTCTTCAGTCCATGTTTGGACCAAGGCTGTAATGAGGTCAGGAGCTGAGAGGCCCTGGTGGAACCGAAACTGAGCATCAGTGAGCAGGTTATTGCTAAGCAAGTGTCGCTTGATAGCACTGTCAGTGGACCCATGCATCACTTTGCTGATGATTGAGGGTGGTAATTGCTGGGTCAGATTTATCCTGCTTTTTCTGGACAGGACATAGCTGGGCAATTTTCCACATAGCCAGGTAGATGCCAGTGCTGTAGCTGTACGGGATCAGCTTGGCTAGGGGTGTGGCTAATCCTGGAGCACAAGTCTTCAGTACTATTGTCGGAATATTGTCAGGGATGTTGTCAGGCTAACTAACAGGGAACAGAGTGAGGATAAATGGGTTATTTTCAGGTTAGCAAACTGTAACTAGTGAGGTGCCAAAGGGATCAATGCTGGGCCTCAACTCGGTACAGTTTATCTGTTGACGACTTGGATGAAGGGACTGAATGTTGTTAGGAACTAGAGATGGTTTAAATAAGTTATATCTGTATTTGGGGGTGTTAGGAATGAGTTTTAGCTTGAAGTTTAATTTGTATGTCTTTATTGGTGTGTGCAAAAGGTGGGGGGGGACTTGAGTTTTTGTTTCACTTTAAAAGATGCCTGCATTATAGTGAGGTTTTATGACACTTGAAGGGGAGTTAGTTAAAACAAACACCAGGTAGAAGAAACTGGGCTGTTGCCTAGCAACAGGAGGCCCACACTGGGACACAGAGAGACCGAAAGCAGTTTGAATTCAGTTCGTCATTCTGCTCTAAGGTGAAGGGAACAGTTTAAGTCTCTCTAGCTGACATATTGGCAGATTGCTGAGGAGTCTAGGAATCTTAGATGAGCTGCTCTAAAGTTAAAGTAACAGTGAATGTCAAGTGAGTTCTGGATCTCAAGGGAGATACCAAGTTGTCAGCCGTCTACTGGGAGAGGGAACTGCACCTAAAGGAAAAAGGGAGAGGCCCCAAGGAGCCCTTTAAGCTAAATCAAGGACGAGGACAGGAATTTGGAACAAGATCCTGTTCAGTGGAAGTGAAAGTAAGGAGCATAGAGGAAGCTCCAAGCTTAAAGAGAGAAAGCTGCAGGACACAGACTTAAAGCAGAGAGGAAGGCTCCAAACGTAGAGAGAAGCCAGAAGATCCAAGGAGACAGCCGAAGGTCTGTAACTCTTTACTAGCGGCATATGAAGCAGTGGTGTTCTGTTGGCACGGCTGAGTATATGAGAGAGGGTGCGTGGAAGAATGCACTTGGTGATCTGGGGAGAGGAACATTGGAAGGAGAGTTTGAGGGCCTGGAGTTGGACCCTTGTGGAAGGCGTCTTAGAGAAAGCATCGTTTGGGAGAAGATTCCAAAGTGGGTGCTTCCAGAGTGGAGATTGGAAACTCTCATGAGAAAGACGTAGTTCAGTGAGATTGGTTGGCTCACGGTGTGACAAGCGCCTGGGGGGAGTTGATGAGAGATCCATTGCATCTGTTTGGGGTGGCATCTGTCACTTGTTTTCACAATGTGGTGTGTTTGACCACAGGTCACCTATTGCTTTACCTGGACTGTGTACTTAATAAGAACATTAGTGTGTAAGATAGAATTTGTAACACGTGTTATCCTTACAAATCTGTATATATCTGCAAAGGTGTGGTTGTGGGTGAAGGAGTATTGTGATATAGTTCATCTTTTTTGTTTAATAAATGTTATATTCTTTTGTTAAAAGTTCATCACCTGACTCCTGTGACTCTGTAGAGTAGCGACTCTCCACGTTTCTAAGCTAAAATAAAAGTTAGGATCTATCAAGTCAGGCTTCACCCTGGGATTTGGCTTGCCCAGCAGTACTATCAGCTGGAATCATAACAATGTATTGAAGCCAAATTTGCTGATTATACAAAGATAGCTAGAAAACAAGTTGTGAGGAGGATACAGGAAAGAAACATAGAAGATTCTGAAGGAGCTTGACAAGGTAGATGCTAGATTCAACAACTGGGCATTGAGAACCTTCAGGGGTAGACAGTTTCAAAGATTCACAATTCTTTGAGTGAAGAAATTTTTCCTCATCTCAGTCCTAAATGATCAATGTAGTTTTTGGATGAGATGTTAAACTGGGGACCTATCTGCACCCTCAGGTAGATGTGAAAGATCTATATTTTACACTATTTTGAAGACGAGCAGGAGAGTTCTCCCCAGTGTCCTGGTCAATATTTATCTCTCAGCATCACAGAAGCAGATTATCTGTCTGCTATCACATTGTTGTTGGTGGGAGCTTGCTATGTGCAAATTAGCTGTCATTTTTCCTACATTACAACAGCAACTACACTTGAAAAGTTCTTCATTGGCTGTAAAGCGCTTTGATAAATATAAATCTTTCCTTTCTTGAAGTGCTTTGAGATGTGTTACTATGTTAAAGGCACTATGTAAATTCAAGTTGTTGGTCAGAAGAATCACCACACTTGTAAAATGTTGGTGGTTGCAGTTCCTCGGTATCCACTGACTTGAAATTCAGCTTCTATATTCCAAGCCCCAGAATGCCTCACATGCAGCATTCTGGTACCTGCAGTGCATACAAGATATTTTCCTTCATGAGCAGTAATCTCTCTGCTGTTTTATCTATTGTAAGAAAGTATAAAGTCAATGCTTGATGATTATTTTTGAGGTGATAAAATGGGAGTGTAATAAATAGTGATTTGGTAGAACAGAACTTGAGTATTGCTGAAAAAAAAGTTTTTTGTCGAAGCTTTTCATCTTGCACTCAGGACAGTTCGCAAGAATACCAAATGTAAAGGGAACAACAATTTATGCTGTGTAGGAAGAGAGTCCTGTTTGGTTGGCAAGTGGACTCTGATTGATAGAGGCACTGCCATGGAGAATGCACCAGTTGGTGGTGACTGACAGTTAACTACCAAGCATTGTTTGAAATTTAAACCAGGCAGCTTGACTCTGATTGGTCAAGGCATTGTCCTCAGGAACGAACGAGTGAATAGCTGTCACTTATTTTGTTTAGCTGAAACAGGTGTGATGTGTGTACACGTCCATTATAAAAGATTTAATAGCTGAGCACTTGGAAAACAGTGGCAGATTCAGACAGAGTCAGCATGGATTTACGAAAGAGAAATCATGCTTGACAAATCTACTGGAATTTGTTGAGGATGTAACTAGTAGAGTTGATGAGGGGGAGCCAGTGGATGTGGTTTATTTGGACTTTCAGAAGGCTTTTGACAAAGTCCCACATAAGAGATTAGCGTGTGGGATTGGGGGTAGCGTATTGAGATGGATAGAAAACTGGTTGGCAGACAGGAAACAAAGAGTAGGAATAAACGGGTCTTTTTCCGAATGGCAGGCAGTGACTAGTGGGGTAGCGCAGGGATCGGTGATGGGACCCCAGCTATTCACAATATATATATTAATGATTTAGATGAGGGAATTAAATGTAACATCTCCAAATTTGCAGATGGCACAAAGCTGGGTGGGAGGGTGAGCTGTGAGGAGGATGCAGAGATGCTTCAGTGTGATTTGGACAAACTGAGTGAGTGGGCAAATGCATGGCAGATGCAGTATAATGTGGATTATCCACTTTGGTAGCAAAAACAGGATAGCAGATTATTATCTGAATTGCTATAAATTGAGAGGAGGGAGTGTGCAATAAGACCTGGGTGTCCTCGTACACCAGTGGCTGGAGGTAAACATGCAGGTAAAGAAGGCAAATGGTATGTTGGCCTTCATAGCGAGAGGATTCGAGTACAGGAGCAGGGATGTCTTGCTGCAATTGTACAGGGCTTTGGTGAGACCACACCTGGAATATTGTGTGCAGTTTTGGTCTCCTTATCTGAGGAAGGATGTTCTTGCTATAGAGGGAGTGCAGCGAAGGTTTACCAGACTGATTCCCGGGATGGCGGGACTGACATATGAGGAGAGATTGAGTCGGTTAGGATTATATTCGCTGGAGTTGAGAAGAATGAGGGGGGATCTCATAGAAACCTATAAAATTCTAACAGGACTAGACAGGGTAGATGCAGGAAGGATGTTCCCGATGGTGGGGGAGTCCAGAACCAGGGGTCAGAGTCTGAGGATACGGGGTAGACCATTTAGGACTGAGATGAGGAGAAATTTCTTCACCCAGAGAGTGGTGAGCCTGTGGAATTCGCTACCACAGAAAGTAGTTGAGGCCAAAACATTGTATGTTTTCAAGAAGGAGTTAGATATAGCTCTTGGGGCGAAAGGGATCAAAGGATATGGGGAGAAAGCGGGAGCAGGCTATTGAGTTGTATGATCAGCCATGATTATAATGAACAAAAACAGAATTACCTGGAAAAACTCAGCAGGCCTGGCAGCATTGGTGGAGAAGAAAAGAGAAGAAAAGACTCTTTTCTTCTCCACCGATGCTGCCAGACCTGCTGAGTTTTTCCAGGTAATTCTGTTTTTGTTTTGGATTTCCAGCATCCGCAGTAGTTTTTTGTTTTTATCTCTATGATTATAATGAATGCTGGAGCAGGCTCGAAGGGCCGAATGGCCTACTCCTGCTCCTAGTTTCTATGTTTCTATGTTTCTTTCTGTCTGTAAAGAACAGAGCCCTTTGTATTAATATATGTAGTTTCCAGTACACTCAAATGTGCCACAGTGTGAGCCTGACTGACTATCTTATATTGGTTGGGTTCGGAGTATAATAGTGAAATTGCGGCATTGGATTATAAATCTCAAGCAAGCTGCTGTTGGCTGGAATACAAATGAGCAATAGTAATGATTTATGTTGTGTTTCGCTGCTGGCTGACTATTACATTTTGAACCTTAAATTTGTTTTGGATTGCTGTCAGTTGCCACCTGGGATGGCTGATCTTGCTGTAAACAATCTGATCAAGTACTGAGTGCAAAAGTCATAAAGTCGATATGCCACAGAAGGAGCCATTGAGTCCATGCCGGCTTTCTGTAGTCAGATCAATCACATTTCCTGCTCTATCCCTGTAGCCCTGCAACTTTATTTCCCACTTAATGTCCTTTTGAATTCTCTCGATGTCTGCTTCCATCACCCTCAAAGGCAACAAGTTCCAAGTCATTACCACTCGCTGCATAAAAAAGCCTTACTCACATCCCACTTGCATCTCTTGCCCAAAATCTTAAATCTGTGTCCCCTAGTCCTTCTGGCATCAATGAATGGGAACAACTTTTTTTTACCTTAATAAATCTGTCATAATTGTGCAGACCTCTATAAAATCTCCCCTCAATACCTTTCGGTCCAAGGAGAACAAGCCCAGCTTCTCCAACCTAACCTTTTAGCTAAATTCCTCATCTCTGGAACCATTATGGTAAATCTCCTTTACCCATCTCAAGTCTCTCACATCCTTCCTAAAGTGTGGTGACCTAAACTGGATGCAACACTTCAGTTGCGGCCTAACCAGAGATTTATAAAGGTTCAGCATAAGTTCCTTGCTTTTGCACTCAAAAGCTCTATTTATGAAATCCAAAATCCAATATGCTTTGCTAACCGCGCCCTCAATATGTCCGACCGCCTTCAAAGATCTATGCACATAAACCCCCAGATCGCTCCGTCCCCATACACTCTTTGGGCTGAATTATGTCAGCCAGCCTCAGGTCCTGATGGTGTCACTGGAAGTGGGTGCAGTCGCTGCCTGTGAGGAATCCAGCTAGCTGACCACAATCACATGGCCGACGGTCACTTTGCATTAATGAGTTGAAGCAGGTCTAGTTGTATTTATTTGTTCTTGTAATGTAGGTGACACTGACTGGGCTAGTTTAAATGCCTTAAAATTAGTTGGGAAAATGTCTCAGCTATAGTGCATTTATTTAATTTTGAGTATGTGTAGTAATAAAGACTTGCCAAGGGATAGTTAACTGAAAAAAGGAGGGATTAAGTTGTAAGAATTTCTCTTCTAGAACAAAGAACAAAGAAAAGTACAGCACAGGAACAGGCCCTTCGGCCCTCCAAGCCTGCGCTGATCATATTGCCCGTCAGCTAAAACATTTTGTACTTCCGGGGTCCGTATCCCCCTATTCCCATCCTATTCATGTATTTGACAAGCTGCCTCTTAAACACCACTATCGTACCTGCTTCCACCACCTCCTCTGGCAGCGAATTCCAGACACTCACTACCCTCTGTGTAAAAAACTTGCTCCGCACATCTCCTCTATAGTTTTCACCTCTCACCTTAAATCTATGTCCCCAAGTAATTGACTCTTCCATCCTGGGAAAAAGCTTCTGACTATCTATTCTGTCCATGCCACTCATAATTTTGTAAACTTCTATCAAGTCGCCCCTCAATCTCCGTCGCTCTAGTGAGAACAATCCGAGTTTCTCCAACCTCTCCTCATAGCTAATAACCTCCAGACCAGGCAGCATCCTGGTAAACCTCCTCTGCACCCTCTCCAACGCCTCCATATCCTTCTGGTAATGTGGCGACCAGAATTGCACGCAATATTCCAAGTGTGGACTAACCAAGGTTCTATACAGCTGCAGCATGACTTCCCAGCTTTTATACTCAATACCCCTGCCAATGAAGGCAAGCATGCCATATGCCTTCCTGACTACCTTATCCACCTGCGTTGCCACTTTCAGTGACCTGTGGACTTGTACACCCAGATCCCGCTGCCCGTCGATGCACTTAAGGGTTCTGCCATTTACTGTATAATTCCTGCCTGTGTTAGACCTTCCAAAATGCATTACCTCGCATTTGTCTGGATTAAACTCCATCTGCCATTTCTCCGCCCAAGTCTCCAACCGATCTATATCCCGTTGTATCCTTTGACAATCCCCTTCATTATCTGCAACTCCTCCAACCTTAGTGTTGTCTGCAAACTTACTAATTAGCCCAATTACATTTTCCTCCAAATCATTTACGTATACTACAAACAGCAAAGGTCCCAGCACTGATCCCTGCGGAACACCACTAGTCACAGCTCTCCATTCAGAAAAGCACCCTTCCACTGCTACCCTCTGTCTTCTAGCCAATTCTGTATCCATCTTGCCAGCTCACCTCTGATCCCATGCGACTTTGCCTTCTGTACCAGTCTGCCATGAGGGACCTTGTCAAAGCCCTTACTGAAATCCATGTATATAACATCCACTGCCCTTCCATCGTCGATCATCTTTGTCACTTCCTCGAAAAACTCAATCAAGTTAGTGAGACATGACCTCCCCTTCACAAAACCATGCTGCCTCTCACTAATACGCCCATTTGCTTCCAAATGGAGGTAAATCCTGTCATGAAGAATCTTCTCCAATAATTTCCCTACCACTGATGTAAGTCTCACCGGCCTGTAATTTCCTGGATTATCCCTGCTACCCTTCTTAAACAATGGAACAACATTGGCCATTCTCCACTCCTCTGGGACCTCACCCGTAGCCAGTGAGGATACAAGGATTTCTGTCAAGGCCCCAGCAATCTCCTCCCTTGCCTCCCTCAGGACTCTGGGGTAGATCCCATCTGGCCCTGGGGGACTTATCCACCTTAATATTCTTCAAGACATGTAACACCTCCTCTTTTTTGATCTCAACATGATCCAGGCTATCTACACACTCTTCCCTAGACAATTTGACCGCTAAGTTCTTCACTTTGGTGAATACTGATGAGAAGTATTCATTTAGTATCTCTCCCATTTCTTCTGACTCCACACACAGATTCCCACCTCTGTCCCTGAGTGGGCCTACCCTATCCCTGGGTACCCTCTTGCTTTTTACATATGTATAAAAGGACTTGGGATTTTCCTTAATCCTGGTTGCCAATGACTTTTCATGACCCCTTTTAGCCCTCCTTACTCCTTGCTTAAGTTTCTTCCTACTTTCTTTATATTCTCCACGGGCTTCATCTGTTCCCAGCCTTCTAGCCCTTATGAATGCTTCCCTTTTCTTTTTGACTAATCTCACAATATCCTTCGTTATCCAAGGTTCCTGAAACTTGCCATGCTTATCCTTCATCCTAGCAGGAACATGCCGGTCCTGAATTCTTATCAACTGACGTTTGAAAGCCCCACATGTCAGTTCTTGATTTGTCCTCAAACATCTGCCTCCAGTCTAGATTCCTCAGTTCCTGCCTAATATTGTTATAATTAGCCTTCCCCCAATTAAGCACCTTAACCCGAGGACTCCTGTTATCCTTATCCACCAGTACCTTGAAACTTACTGAATTATGGTCACTTTTCCCGAAATGCTCCCCTACTGAAACTTCGACCACCTGGCCGGGTTCATTCCCTAATACCAGGTCCAGTATTGCCCCTTCCCTAGTTGGACTATCTACATATTGTCTCAGGAAGCCCTCCTGGATGCACCTTACAAATTCTGCACCATTCAAACCCCTAGCACTAAGTGATTCCCAGTCAATATAGGAAAAGTTAAAATCACCCACCACAACAACCCTATTGCTTTTACATCTTTCCAAAATCTGCCTGCATAACTGTTCCTCCATCTCCCGCCAGCAGTTGGGAGGCCTATAGTAAACCCCCAACATTGTGACTGCACCCTTCCTATTCCGGAGCTCTACCCATATTGCCTCGCTGCATGAGCCCACCGAGGTGTCCTCTTGTCGTACAGCTGTGATATTCCCCTTAACCAGCAGTGCAACTCCCCCTCCTCTTCTACATCCCTCTCTATCCTGCCTGAAACATCTAAATTCTGGAACGTTTATCTGCCAATCTTGTCCATCCTTCAACAAAGTCTCTGTAATAGCAATAACATCATAGTCCCAAGTACTAATCCGAGCTCTAAGCTCATCTGCCTTGCCTGTTATACTTCTCGCATTGAAACAAATGCATTTCAGACCCCCAGTCCCACTGTGTTCAGTAATTTCTCCCTGCCTGCCCTTCCTCTTAGTCCTACTGACCATATTCACTGGTTCCCTGTCACTTATTTCACCTGCTGACCTATTGCTCTGGTTCCCACCCCCCTGCCATACTAGTTTAAACCCTCCTGAGTGACACTAGCAAACCTCGCAGCCAGGATATTGGTGCCCATCCCATTTAGATGCAACCCGTCCTTCTTGTACAGGTCCCACCTGCCCCGGAAGAGATCCCACTGATCCAGATATCGGAAACCCTCCCTCTTACACCATCTGTTCAGCCACGTGTTCAGCTGCACTATCTTCCTACTTCTAGCCTCACTGGCACGTGGCACAGGGAGTAATCCTGAGATTACAACCCTAGAGGTCCTGTTTTTTAAACTTTCTGCCTAACTCCCTGAACTCCCGCTGCAGGACCTCATCACTCTTCCTGCCTATGTCGTTAGTACCAATGTGTACCACGACCTCTGGCTGTTCTCCCTCCCCCTTCAGAATGTCCCGTACCCGATCAGAGACATCCTGGACCCTGGCACCAGGGAGGCAACATACCATCCTGGTGTCTCTTTCATGACCACAGAAACGCCTTTCTGAGCCCCTGACTATAGAGTCCCCTATGACAATTGCTCTTCTGTGCTTTGACCCCTCCTGCTGAACAACAGAGACAGCCGTGGTGCCACTGCTCTGGCTACTGCTGTTGTTTTCCCCTGATAGGCCATCCCTCAACAGTATCCAAAATGGTACACCTGTTAGAGAGGGGGACAGCCACAGGGGATTTCTGCACTGACTGCCTGCCCCTTCTAGTGGTCACCCATCTATCTGTCTGTACCTTGGGTGTGACCACGTCTCCAAAACTCCTATCAATGACGCTTTCCGCCACCTGAATGCTCCTAAGTGCATCCAACTGCTGCTCCAACCGATCCATGCGGTCTGTGAGGGGCTGCAATTGGGTACACTTCCTGCAGATGTAGTTGTCTGAGACACTTGAAGCATCACAGATTTCCCACATCCCACAAGTGAAGCACTTCACCCCAGCAACTGCCATTTCTAGAACTATTTAATAAATTAATTTAAATCTAATAACTGCCTATTGACTCCTTTATAACTATACGTTCCCTAGGGCTAGATTTCTACTATAATTGCTAAATTCTAAGAACAATAATCCCCTGATTCTGGTCTAGATTCCCTCTACTTATTAATTAAGTGATTAATTTATTTGTGAATGGCTGTATTATACCAGTTAGTCAATGACTTACTCTGAAGATTCAGTTTTTTCTGACTCATAAGTGTCTACATATGGATAGAATCTACAGAAGCTACGACAATAAAACATATCTGAGCTTTTGGACTGAGATCCAAACACCAAATTGAAGCGACTGCAAGGTGCTGTCTCTTTTAATGGAGGTAGTCATTAGGTTTGAGACAGATTGTACTGCAATGCCAGCTCTAGGAGAGAAGGGGGCATTAGAAACAGGAGGGTTTCATCTAATTTGTACCATTCTAATGCTGATTTAACCTTAGTGAGAGGTTAAGAAATTGGGTTGCCAGGACTTGGCTGTTTTTAATTCTTCTGTCCTGATACCCCAAGCAGTATTTTTATTCATTCATGGGATTTGGGTGTCGAAGGCTTCGCCAGTATTTATTGCCCATCCCTAATTGCCCTTGAGAAGGTCAAGAAGAGAGTGAGCCGCTGCCTTGAACTGCTGCAGTCCATGTGGTGTAGGTACACCCATAGTGCTGTTTGGGAGTGCTGTCCAGCGACAGTGAAGGAACGAAGATATATTTCCAAGTCAGGATGGTGAGTAGCTTGGAGGGGAACTAGCAGGTGGTGGTGTTCCCATCTATCTGCTGTCCTTGTCCTTCTAGATGATAGTAGTCGTGAGTTTGGACGATGCTGCTGAAAGAGGCTTGGTGAGTTCCTGCAGTGGATCTTGTAGATGGTACACACTGCTGCTACTGTGCATTGGTGGTGGAGGGAGTGAATGTTTAAGGTGGTGAATGGGGTGTGAATCAAGTGGGCTGCTTTGACCTGGATGGTGTCAAGCTTCTTGAGTGTTGTGGGAGCTGCGCTCATCCAGGCAATTGGAGAGTATTCCATCACACTCCTGAATTGTGCCTTGTCGATAGTGGACAGGCTTTGGGGAGTCAGGAGATGAATTACTTGCCACAGGATTCCTTGCCTTTTTTGAGGTGTGGTGAGGGAGTGGTGTTGGTGTTGTATGAGGCGGGAGGAGAAATGACTGGATTTTGATTCTCAATTTATTAAACTCTATTCCTCTTTATTTTTAGGTTTTCTGGCACCAGTTGAACAGAACATATTGGGTACACTGGCACATGATTGAGATCATTGGGGATGGATCAAGTGGGCAGGTGGAGAAGGAATCGCAGGAGAAAGCTTCTTCACTGGCTGAAAACCTTAAACTAACAACAGGTAACTGTGTAAACAGATAAAACCAGATAAGACATGACTTACCCTGAGATAATGTACCAAGGGGAGCTGCAGCACTTGCATAAGTGGCCATTTCTTATGAGAGCCCAAAGAGATTGTGTTTGTTGGTGGTGATTGAATTTTGGAGGGAAATGCAGCTGAAGCTGCTCTTGTTCTCACTGGGCATAACCTGTGAACATAGCTCCCAGCAGGAGTCATTGGCTAACCAAAAGGCACAGGAACTGTGGGTTAATTGTAAAATCCCTGTTGCTAGCTCCAGCTGAGGTCAGCTGATGTGGGGCAAGTGGTGAATCACATAGTGGTGAAAAACATAGGACGTTCTAACACTTTACTTCTAAAACTGGCATCTTCATTCACAAAACAACCGGAGTGGTGCAAATGTGGAACTGAGAGGGTTTTAAACTAAACAGTGGGGGTAAGAGATCAAATTTGGGAAGATGTGGTAAATCAAAGAGCAGAGACAAGGCAAGAGAGAAAGGTATACAATGGGAAATGATAAATGGACTGTGACAGGAAGGCACAGAGAGTACAAATCTAAGAGTAAATTGGCAGAAAAGGCTAGCGGTTACAATAAATAATAGAATGACAAATCTAAAGGCTCTGTATCTGGATACACATTGCATTTGAAACAAAACAGATGAACTGATGGTGTAAATAGAAATAAATAAGTATGATCTGATAGCCATTACCAGAGACATGGCTGCAGGATGACAGATTGGGACCTGAATATTGAAGGATACGTGACATGTAGAAAGGACAGGAAGCTAGACAAAAGTGGAGGGTGGCTCTATTAATTAATAATGTTATTAGCACAATAGAGAGGGATGACCTAAGTTCAGGAAACCAGGATTTAGAAGCGGTTGGATAGAAATCACATAATGAAGAATCCCCTAGGTAGCAGCGATGATACTATGAATTCCACATTCACTTTGCGGGAGTGAAAAGTGGGTCTAAGAAGAGCCATACGGACTCGAAACGTTAACTGTGTTCCTCTCCGCAGATGCTGCCAGACCTGCTGAGTTTTTCCAGGTATTTTTATTTTTATTTTTGCTTAGAATTTTAAAGTTAAATAAGGACAATTATGAGGGCATGAAAGCAGAGTGAGCTAAAGTGAACTGGCAAATTAGCTTAAGAGATATGTCAACAGAGATGCAGTGGCAGATATTTAAGGGGATATTGAAAATACACAGAATACATACATCCCAACTAGAAAGAAAAATTCCAAGGGGAGGATCCACCATCGTGATTCACTAAAAAAGTTAAAGATAATATCAAACCTAAAGAAAAAATATGCAATTGCGCAAAGATGAGTGGCAGGTCAGAATCACAGATTCAGACAGTGCAGAAGAGGCCCTTCAGCCCATTGAGTCGAGTCTGCACCTACACGTGAGAAACACCTGACCTGCCTACCTAATCCCATTTACCAGCACTTGGCCCATAGCCTTGCATGTTATGACGTGCCAAGTGCTCATCCAGGTACCTTTTAAAGGATGTGAGGCAACCCGCCTCCACCAGCCTCCCAGGCAGCGCATTCCAAACCGTCACCACCCTCTGGGTAAAAAAGCTTTTCCTCACATCCCCCCCTAAACCCCCTGCCCCTCACCTTGAACTTATCTCCCCTTGTGACTGACTCTTCAACTAAGGGGAACAGCTGCTCCCTATCCACCCTGTCCATGCCCCTCATAATCTTGTACACCGCGATCAGATCGCCCCTCGGTCTTCTCTGCTCCAATGAAAACAACCCATGGCTATCCAAGCTCTCTTCATAACTTAAATGTTTCATCCCAGGCAACATCCTGGTGAATCTCCTCTGCATCCCCTCCAGTGCAATCACATCCTTCCTATAATGTGGCAACCAGAACTGCACACAGTACTCCAGCTGTGGCCTCACCAAGGTTCTATACAACTCCAACATGACCTCCCTACTTTTGTAATTTATGGCTCGATTGATAAAGGCAAGTGTCCCATATGCCTTTTTCATCACCCACTAACTGCCTTCAGAGATCTATGGACACACACGCCAAGGTCCCTTTGTTCCTCAGAACTTCCTAGTGTCATGCCATTCATTGAATACTTGTCAAATTACTCCTTCCAAATTGTATCACCTCACACTTTTCAGGGTTAAATTCCATCAGTCACTTATCTGCCCATTTGACCATCCCATCCATATCTTCCTGTAGCCCAAGACACTCAACCTCACTGTTAACCATCCGGCCAATTTTTGTGTCATCCGCAAACTTACTAATCCTAGCCCCCACATAGTCATCTATGTCGTTTATATAAATGATGAATAATAGGGGACCCAGCACAGATCCCTGTGGTACGCCAATGGACACTGACTTCCAGTCACTAAAGCATCCTTCTGTCATCACCCTCTGTCTCCTACAACTAAGCCAATTTTGAATGCACCTTATCAAATTACCCTGTGTCCCATGTGCATTTGCCTTCTTTATAAGAAACTTCTTTAGCTAGAGAGTGGTGAATCTATGGAATTCATTGCCACAGAAGGCTGTGGAGGCCAGGTCATTGAATGTATTTAAGACCGAGATAGATAGGTTCTTGATTGGTAAGGGGATCAAAGGTTACGGGGAGAAGGCGGGAGAATGGGGTTGAGAAACTTAACAGCCATGATTGAATGGCGGAGCAGACTCGATGGGCCGAATGGCCTAATTTCTGCTCCTATGTCTTATGGTCTTAAGTCTCCCATGTGGGACCTTGTCAAAGGCTTTGCTGAAATCCATATAAACTACATCAACTGCACGACCATCATCTACACCCCTGGTTACATCTTCAAAAAATTCAGTCAAATTTGTTAGGCATGACCTCCCTCTGACAAAGCCATGCTGACTATCCCTGATCAAACCTTGCCTCTCCAAGTGGAGATAGATTCTCTCTTTCAGAATTTTCTCCAATAGTTTCTCTACCACTGATGTGAAACTCACTGGCCTGTAATTCCCTGGCTTATCTCTACAACCGTTCCTAAATAGCGGAACCACATTAGCTGTTCTCCAATCCTCTGGCACCTCCCCCATGGCTAGAGAGGAATTAAAAATTTGGGTCAGAGCCCCTGCGATCTCCTCCCTTGCCCCTCTCAGCAGTCTGGGACACAAATCATCCGGACCTGGAGATTTGTCCACTTTTAAGCCTTCCAATACCTTGTCACTCCCTATATCAATTTGCTTAAGAACCTCACAGTCTCTCTCCCCGAGTTCGATACCTTCATCCTCATTCTCTTGGGTGAAGACGGATGTGAGGTATTTATTCAACACTCTAGCGATGTCCTCTGGCTCCAACCATAGATTGCTCCCTTGGTCCCTTAATGGCCCTACTCTTTCCCTGGTTAGAAGATTGGACAGGATATAAAAAAACAACAAGGAATGTCTAAAAAATTAATGAGCAGGGACAAATTAGAGTACGAGAGAAAACTGGCTGGAAATATAAGGACAGATATAAGAGTTTCTATAGATATTTTAAAAAGAAAAGAGTAAACAAAGTGAGTGTTGGTCTTATAGAAAATGAGTCTGGGGAGTTAATAATGGAAAATAAGGAGATGGCAGATGAATTGAACAGGTTTTTTGCATTGGTCTTCACGATAGAGTGTGCAAGTAGCATCCCAGAAATGGCTGTAAATCAGGTAATTGAAAGGAAGGGAGAAACTCCAAAAAATTACAATCACCAAAGAAGTTATACTGTCCAAATTGTTGGAGCTGCAGGCTAACAAGCCCTTGGGTCCTGATGGACTTCACCCTAGTGTCTTAAAGGAAGTGGCTGCTGAGATAGTTTGAGATAGATTGGTTTTAATTTTCCAACATTCCCTAGATTCGGGAAAGGTCCATTAGATTGGAAAATAGCGAATGTAACTCCTTTATTCAAAAAGGGAGACAGAAAGCAGGAAACTACAGGCCACTTAGCTTAATATGTCATAGGGAAAATGTTAGAAGCTATTATTAAAGACATTATAGCAGGGCATTTAGAAAAATTCAAGGTAATCAGGCAGTGTCAAAATGGTTTTGTGAGAGGGAAATCATGTTCAACCAATTTATTAGAGCTCTTTGAAAAAGTCACATGTGCTATGGTAAAGGGGAACCAGTGTATGTACTGTCCTTAGATTTCCGAAAAGCATTTGATTATGTGCCACGTCAAAGGTTATTGCGGAAAATAAAAGCTCATGATGTAGGGGGTAACATATTGGCATGGATTGGCTAGCTAACAGGAAACAGTGAGTAGGCATAAGTGGGTCAATTTCTGGTTGGCAAGATGTAATGAGTGATGTGCCACAGGGATCAGTGCTGGGGCCTCAACTTTTTGCCAAAATTATTACCAAAGTTACATTAATGACTTGGATGAAGGGATGGATGGGATGGTTGCTAAATTTGCAGCCGATACAAAGATAGGTAGGAAAATGAACTGTGAAGAGGGCATAAGGAGGCTACAGAAGAATATAGATAAATTAAGTGTGTGGGCAAAGATCTGGGAAGTGGAGTATAACGTGAAAAACTGTGAAACTGCAGACCCGGGAATCCAGGAGAACAGAGTCTCGGGAGATGAGATTGAAACGCTGGGAGGTGAGCAGTCATTGAGGCAGTCTCAGTTGGAGTGACTTTTGGCTGGAATTCAGAGGTTAGATCTTCAAAGGTGAAGACTGAAATCCCTCATGAAATAGGCAGAGTTTCAACGAGATTTGTTAACTCAGTGTTTACTGATGTCTGAGTGGGTTGCTGAGAAATCTGTGGCATCTGTCTGGGTTACATTTGCCATTTATTGTCCAGGATGGCATATTCGACCACACTTTCCCCGTTAATTCACATGTACCTCATATTAAACCTGAATGTAAAGAGAATAAGATAGATATTGTAAATTGCTTTATCTTTCTGACTTTGTAAAGAAAAACGTGGAATCCTGTGGCTTTATTTTCTTAGTATGTGCCTAGAATCTTAAACTTTGTTTGCTTTAGACAAAACCTTACTGGTCCCTAACGGATCTTACCAAAACCTTGGGGGTCTGGTCCAGGACCATACGTTTTACAGCACACAAACACAGCCTGCCTGGTCTATGTTGCTGCTTGTGATCCACTCAAGTCCCTCTCGCGTTACTGCATTTCACCACATATTTCTTTCTCCCTTAACTGCATCTAAAGTATGCTAATCATCTCACCCGCTCCATGTGGTTATGTATGAACATACGAGTTACGAGCAAGAGTAGGCCACTCGGCCCCTCGAGCAGGTATGCTAAGAGTCAGAAACAGGGGAATTTATAATGGGGAACAAAGAAATGGCTGACTAACTAAATACATACTTTGGTCTGTCTTCACAAAGGAGGGCACAAATAACATACCAGAAATGTTGGGGAACACAGGGCTTAGCAAGAGGGAGGAACTGAAAGAAATCAGTATTATTAGGGAAATGGTGTTGGGGAAATTGATGAGATTGAAGGCTGATAAACCCCCGGGGCCTGATAATCTACATCCCAGAGTACTTAAGGAAGTGGCCCTAGAAATAGTGGATGCATTGGTGGTCATCTTCCGAGATTCTATAGACTCTGGAACAATTCCTACAGATTGGAGGGTAGCTAATGTAACCCCGCTATTTAAAAAGGGAGGCAGAGAGAAAACAGGGAATTATAGACCAATCAGCCTGATGTCGGTAGTGGGGAAAATTCTAGAGTCCATTATAAAAGATTTAATAGCTGAGAACTTGGAAAACAGTGGTAGAATCGGACAGAGTCAGCATGGATTTATGAAAGGGAAATTATGCTTGACAAATCTACTGGAATTTTTCGAGAATGTAGCTAGTAGAGTTGATGAGGCAGAGCCAGTGGATGTGGTTTATTTGGACTTTCAGAAGGCTTTTGACAAAATCCCACATAAGAGATTAGCGAGTAAAATTAAAGCGCATGAGATTGGGGGTAGTCTATTGAGATGGATAGAAAACTGGTTGGCAGACAGGATTGGCGCTGGGACCCCAGCTACTCATAATATATATTAATGATTTAGATGAAGGAACTAAATGTAACATCTCCAAATTTGCAGATGACACAAAGCTGGGTGGAAGGGTGAGCTGTGAGGAGGGTGCAGAGATGCTTCAATGTGATTTGGACAAGCTGAATGAGTGGGCAAATGCATGGCAGATGCAGTATAATGTGGATAAATGTGAGATTATCCACTTTGGTATCAAAAACAGGAAGGCAGATTATTATCTGATTGGCTATAAATTGAGAGGGGAATGTGCAACGAGACCTGGGTGTCCTTATACACCAGTCGCTGGAGGTAAGTATGCAGGTGCAGCAGGCAATAAAGAAGGCAAATGGTATGTTGGCCTTCATAGCGAGAGGATTTGAATACAAAAGCGGGGATGTCTTGCTGCAATTATACAGGGCCTTGGTGAGACCACACCTGGAATATTGTGTGCAGTTTAGGTTTCCTTATCTGAGGAAGGATGTTCTTGCTATAGAAGGAGTGCAGCGAAGTTTAACCAGACTGATTCCTGGGATGGCGGGACTGACATATGAGAAGAGATTGAATTGCTTAGGATTATATTCGTTGGAGTTGAGAAGAATTAGGGAGATCTCATAGAAACCCATAAAATTCTAACAGGACTCGACAGGATAGATGCAGGAAGGATGTTACTGATGGTGGGGGAGTCCAGAACCAGGGGTCAGAGTCTGAGGATACGAGGTAGACCATTTAGGACTGAGATGAGAAATTTCTTCACCCAGAGAGTGATGAGCCTGTGAATTCACTCCCACTTAAAGTAGTTGAGGCCAAAACATTGTATGTTTTCAAGAAGGAGTTAGATATAGCTCTTAGGGCTAAAGGGATCAAAGGATATGGAGAGAAAGAGGGAGCCATGAGTTGGATGATCAGCCACGATCATAATGAATGGTGGAGCAGGCTCAAAGGGCCGAATGGCCTACTCCTCCTATTTTCTATGTTTCTATGAGCCTGCTCTGCCTTTCAATAAGATCATGGTTGAGCTGATTGTAACCTCAACTCCACATTCCCATCTACACGATAACCTTTCACCTTGTTGCTTATCAAGAATCTATCAACCTCTGCCTTAAAAGTATTCAAAGACTCTGCTTCCACTGCCTTTTGGAGGAATAGAGTTCCAAAGACTCATGACCCTTTGAAAGAAAAAGATTTCTCCTCATCTCTGTCTTAAATGAGCGACCCCTTATTTTTAAACCGTGACCCTCAGTTCTGGATTCTCCCACAAGAGGAAACATCCTCTCCACATCCACCCTGTCAAGTCACCTCAGGATCTTATATGTTTCAATCAAGCCGCCTCTTAATCTTCTAGATTCCAGTGGAGGAGGTGGCGGTGGCATGGTGGTATTGTCACTGGACTAGTAATGCAGAGACCCATGGTAATGCTCTGGGTACCTGGGTTCGGATTAAATTCAATAAAATATCTGGAATTAAAAGCCTAATGATGGCCATGAAACCATTATCGATTGTCGTAAAAACCCATTTGGTTCACTCATGTCCTTTAGGGAAGGAAGCCTGCAGTCCTACATGTGACTCCAGACTAACAGCAATGTAGTTGATCTTTAAATGCCTTCTGAAATGGCCATTCAGTTCTCAAGGGCAGTTAGGGATGGGCAATAATGGATGCCTCCATTGCATGAACGAATGAAAAAAAGATACAAGCCTAGCCTGCCCAACCTTTCTCAGTCTTCAGTGCTACTGTCGGCTGAGCCTTTGCAGCATCTAGTGTATTCAGCTGTTTCTTTCTATCAGGTGGTGTGAATCATACTGTCTGAAGACTGGCACCTATATTATGGGGAATCATAGGTGGAGGCTGAGATGGATCATCCACTTAACACTTCTGGCTGAAATTGGTTGCAAATTTTGCACTGTCTTTTGCACTGATATCCTGGGCTCACCCCTCATTGAGGATGGGGATATTTGTGGAGCCCCTGCCTCCAGTGAGTTGTTTAATTGTCCACCATCATGCACGACTGGATGTGGCAGGACTGCAGAGCTTAGATCTGATCTGTTTGTTGTTGGGATCGCTTAGCTCTGCATATCGCATGCTGCTTGACATGCAAGTAGTCCTGTACTGTAGCTTCACCAGGTTGACACCTCATTTTTAGGCATGCCTGATGCTGCTCCTGGCATGCCCTCCTGCACTCTTCATTGAACCAGGGTTGATCCCCCGATTTGATGGTAATGGTAGAGTGGGGGACATGCCAGACCATGAGGTTACAGATTGTGGTTGTGTACAGTTCTGCTGCTGTTGATGGCTCACAGCACTTCATGGATGCCCCAGTTTTGAGTTGTTAACTTGTTCGAAATCTGTCCCATTTGGCACGGTGCCACACAACATGATGGAGGGTATCCTCAATTTGAAGACAGAGCTTTGTCTCCACAAGGGCATTGCGGTAGTCACTCCTGTTGATGATGTCATGGACAGATGCATTTGCGACAGATAGATTAAGGAGAACGAGTTCAAGTAGAATTTTTCCTCTTGTTGGTTCCCTCACCACCTGCCGCAGACCCAGTCTAGCAACTATGTCCTTTAGGACTCGGCCAGCTCGGTCAGTAGTGTTGGTACCAAGCCATTCTTGGTGATGGACATTGAAGCCCCCGACCCAGAGTACATTCTGCGCCCTTGCCACCCTCTGCTTCCTCCAAGTGGTGTTCGATTCACCTGATTCATCAGCTGAGGGAGGACGGTAGGTGGTAACCAGCAGGAGGTTTCCTTGTCCATGTTTTACCGGAAGCCATTAGAATTTATGGGGTCCACAGTCGATGTTGAGGACTCCCAGGGCAACACCCTCCCGACTGTATACCACTGTGTCGCCACCTTTGGTGGGTCTGTCCTGCCGGTGGGACAGGGATGGTGAATGTGGTGTCTGGGACATGGTTTGTAAGGAGTCTGTGTGATAGCTCTGCCAACTTCTTTGCAGGGTCCACAGGTGTGTCTTTGTCATTTCCGGTGCCTTGGTCAATACTGGGTGTTCTGCCCAGTTTCATTCCTTTTCATTGTGAAGTGATACAACTGAATAGCATGCTAGGTCACTTCAGGTTCAACCACATTGCTGTGGGTCTGGAGTCACATGTAGCCCAGACCAGGTAAGGACAGCAGATTTCCTTCTCTAAAGGACATTAGTTTTTATGACAATCGACAATGGCTTCATGGTCAATATTACCGAGACTAGCTTTCAATGCTTTAAGTGTATAGTAAGGTCAGTTGCAGTGTTTTGTTAAAGGATCAGTAGGTTTCACTGTAGTCAAATGTCTTTTGACACAGTTGCAATTGTACATCTGTAATTAGCACAGGAAGAGAAAAAGCTCCTAACCACATGGAAATGCCATTTATAACTCAAGTCAGCTTGCCTGATTTTTTTTTTGTTGCCAATTCTAACACACTGCTTTTCTGCCACATAGTCTATTGCACAAAGTAGCATTGGGGACAGTATATTAATATGGATTGAATATTGGTCAGAAAACAGGCTAGGAGTGATTGGGGCATTTTTGTGTTAGCAAGCTGTGACTTGCGGCAAGAATTAGAACTTGGGCGTTAGCTATTTACACTCCGTATTAATGACTTCGATGAGGGAACTGAGCGTAACGTATCCAAGTTTCCTGATGATATCAAGTTAGGTGGGAAAGTAAGGGGTGAGGAGGATGCAGAGGCAGAAGGATATAGACAAGTTGTGTGAGTGAGTGTGAAGATAGCAGATTGAATACAATGTGACGAAGTTTGAAGTTATCAACTTTGGTAACAAAAATAAAAAAGCAGAATATTTTTGAATGGTGAAAGACTGGGAAATGTGTGCATTGAGAGGACCTAGGTGTCCTTGTACATGAATCACAGAAAGTTAACAGTGCAGGTATAGCATACAATTAGGAAGGCTGATGGTATGTTAGCTTTTGTTACAAAGAAATTGGAGTGTGAAGAAGTTTTGCTACAATTATACAGGGCATTGGTGAGACTATACCTGGAGCATTGTGTGTAATTTGTTCTGCTTAACGAAGGACGTAAATACTTGTCCTTGAGGAAGCCCAGCAAAGGTTCAGTAGACTGGTTCCTGGGATGGGGGGACTTTTGAAGAGAGATTGAGATGTTTAGGCCAATATTTTTTGATTTTCGGAAGAATGAGAAGTGATCTCAATGAAACCCACAAAATTCTTAACAGGCTTAACAGGGTAAATGCTGAAAAAATGTTTCCCCCTGGCTGCGGAAATCTAGAGCATTAGGGTCACAGTGTCAGTATAAGGGATCAGCCATTTAAGATTAGATGGGGAGAAATTTCTTCACCTAAAGGATTGGGAATCCTTGGAATTCTCAGTCTTTGATTATATTCAAAATAGAGGTTGATAGATTTTTGGATACTAAGGGAATTGAGGGATATGGAGGTAATGTTGGAAGGTGGAGTTGAGGTAGAAGATCAACCCTGAATGGCAGAGCAGGCTGGAAGGGCCAATTGGCCTACTGCTCCTACTTCTTATGTTCTAATGTTCTTTCTGCAGGAACATATCTAAACAGGTTTGAGCCCATTTACACTGTTTAGTGTTGAATTATTTTTAAAAAAATTTAAAGTTGTACTAGTTTTTAAGCACTTTGTCAATGTGAGTACTTTGTTTGGATTAATTTTAGCAATTTTCTTCACAACTTGCATGAGGTTACCTCTATGATAAAAGCAAAAAACTGCGGATGCTGGAAATCTAAAACAAAAACAAAAATACCTGGAAAAACTCAGCAGGTCTGGCAGCATCTGCGGAGAGGGACACAGTTAATGTTTCGAGTCCGTATGACTCTTCAACAGAACTAAGTAAAAAAATTTTTTACTTAGTTCTGTTGAAGGGTCATTCAGACTCGAAACGTTAACAATGTCCCTCTCCGCAGATGCTGCCAGACCTGCTGAGTTTTTCCAGGTATTTTTGTTTTTGTGATGAAGTTACCTCTGTCTTCTCCCTCAACAGGATCAAACCTAATTTCCTAAACATTATCTCATAGCTTTTGTTCCTGGGATTGGCCACTATCTTTTTTCGGACCTTCTTGAAGGCAACATAATACCTCAGTCTAATAAGTAATATTGTACCGTACTTTACTCTAACTGCATCATTGTTCTAAAGTTTACTGATTTTCACCCCATAACTTCAAATTCCTTCCCATTCCAATATGACATGTGATTGTTTCCTTTGACACCCACATCTGTTTTGGGCTCCTATGGTGATGAAAGTGTCAAATGAATAAATAAGTGAAATCTTAACTTGAGACCCAAGTGAATGCATTATTCAGTCCTTAACATGTGCAACTACTGACCACCACCTAGGAGCCAATTAAAGTTCTATTATCCATAGGACTAGTAGTTGGCTGTCTTCTCTTCTGGCTCAGAAATAATATATTGTATAGGAGATAATGAGAAAGAGCAGAAGCTCAAGTCCACTCGCTATATATTTTCTTCAGCGAGTGGTTGATCCAAACAAACCAGTAAACTATCTTGTTCTATCTGTTATCTGACCTGAGTTAATCCCAGTTAGGGGTGTGGCAGGCCTTGAGCTATCAGCATGAGATTCTCCAGTGCCTATGCATTGAGCTACTCTTAAAGCACTTCTATAAATGTCAGGTGAGGTCAGGATTGGACTTCAAGATGTTTTGTTACCATGATGGCATAACTTGCCACAGTCAAGGTTTTCATATGAAGTGCAACCATTTGGAAGTGGCAGTGAAGTGTACTTGATATCCAGCAAGGAGGGAGCAGAGCAAAAATAGCAAAGCATTTTGAAAAAGTATGCCAGTCTAAAGTCAATAACTGTTTAAATTATTGGTGAAATGATTGCGAAAGGAATCTTGGGCACAACTACACCACGACGCCTGAAACTGCAGTCATTACAAATTGGACACCATCTGCTTTAGGAACTTAGGACTAACAAACCTGTCTGTTTGATAGATTTCACTTTCACTGGACTGTCTTCAAATTCTCGGCTTGGCTTATTAGAAAATGCTTTTGCTTTTGAGTCAGATGATTGTGGGTCAAACCCCATTTCAAGTTTGAGCACTTAACATAGACAGATAGTCCATTTCAGTAATGAAGGAATGCTGCATTGTTGGAGTTGCTGTCTTTTGATGACACATTTGGGCGCATGTAAGAGATCCTAAGCTGCTTTCAAAGAAGGACATGTTTAGACCACCATTTCTCCTACAACCATCCCTGAGAAGGTAGAATCATAGAATGAGTATGGAAAGGGAGGTTATTTGGCTTGGCTTTCTGCAAGATTAGCTCCTCTGCTACTGTCCTGTGGCCCTGCAAGTTTTTCTTTTTGGATAATTATCTAGTTCTCTTTTGAAAGTCATGATTGTACCTGCTTCCACCACACTCTCAGGCAGTGCATTCCAGACCCTAAACATTTGCTGCTGCATTCCAGACCCTAAACATTTGTTGTGTAAAAAAGTTTTTTCCCATGTCCTATTACTTTTGTCAATTATCTTAAATTGGTGTTCTCTGGTTCTTGATCCTCCCAGCAGTGGGAACAATTTCTCCCTATCTACTCTGTCCAGATCACTGATGATTTTGAACACCTCTATGAAATCTCTGCTCAACTTCTCTAAGGAGAACAGCCCAGCTTTTCCAAAATGCCCCATGTAGCTGAAGTCTCTGGTACCACTCTTGGAAATCTTTTCTGTGCCTTCTCTAATGCATTCACATACTACTTAAAGCATGGTGAACATTAGCCGAACATTCAGTGTGCAAATTAGTTGTCACATTTGCCTACATAATGATCACGGCAAAAAGTAATTTATTGGTTGTGAAGCTGCTTGAGATGTCCAAAATACTGGTAAAACATTGTATTAGTATAAGTTTATTTTCCATACTGTTCTCATCCCTGAAACACATCTAGTTGCTGTTTGAATCCAACTTACCCTCTCTGTTTTATTGGGTCTGCTTATTCTAGATCTCTGTTATTCTCTGGGTGACACAGTTCTGCCAGTCCATTAATCTTGCTTCAGATTTATTCTTTGTGTTCCTCCATATTTGAACCTTTTTGCACAGTTGCCTTGAATTACTGTTGAGTTCCCTTCATAATTTTGAAAATGAATTCACCTATTTCAAGCACTGGTTTTCAAAGAAAGCATTGCTGATGCCGGTGAAATGAGAATCTCAAGAGAATCCATTATTTATTTCAAAACTGGTGGGCGCATCACATCATATTTTAAAAATTTTGTTTTCTAGTTGCTCAGACGTTTTTCCATAAGCCGCCTGGTGGATTGTACTCCCTGCCTTATCTATCGGAGAGCATTTCTGAGGATTCCTCTACTCTTAGCCGCTCAGAATGGTGGGAGGTGCTTTTCTTCATCAAGAAGTTGGAACCTAAGCAGCAGCAGGAGGCTGTTGATATCATCAGGCAGAACCTGGAAGATCAGGTCAGAGATGCATGGTTAGAGATGCAAGGTTTGGCTGTGCGTGTATAATGTCGTTCTGCTGCAATACAGCCTCTTTCCTGGCATAATGTTATTCTGATATGAAAAAAAATGCAACAGGCTGTTGTGATCATATTAGTTTTGCAGCCCTGTGCCTGTTGTCGTCTTCCACTAACGCTTCCCCACCCACCCCCACATTTTGCCATCCTTTTCTGAAGGTGCTTCTTTGTATTGGATTGTGAATTCATGAGTGCTCACTGTTTCTTTTCAAAGTGAGCCTGTTCAATGATGATGGTAGAATATTCAGCTGTGCAACATAGGCAATCAAGCCTAATTCTGTAACCCAGGATTGTCTAACCTTTGTGCATGGGGGCCCGCATTTCCATTTTTCTCACCAAGCAAATTTCAGAAAGATACATGAATTAAAAAAAAAGTTGAGTATGGAGAAAAGAAACAACTTGTTGAGCAAAATAAAACAGTGCCAAAGCGATATATTGATAATATTAAAAGAACAGAGTAATTAATGATGGTGACCATTAGAGTGTGAGAAGGTGAACGTGTGTGTGTCCGGCTCTCACTCAGTCTCAGGGTGCTCACTCACTCACCCACTGTGTGGGTGGATGCGAATATATGTTGGTGTGTGGGGATGAGGGTGAGTGAGAATCCTGAGATGGTGAGTGAGCCAGACACACATTCACTCTCTCTCTCTCTCACTCACATTCTAGGAACACAGGAACAGGAGTAGGTCATTCAGTCAGTCGAGCCTGCTCTGCCATTCAGTACAATCATGGCTGACCAGCCATTTTAATGCCCTTTTCCCACACTATCTCTGTATCCCTTTATGTCATTGGTATTTAGAAATCTGTCAATCTCTACTTTAAACATACTCAATGACTGAGCTTCCACAGCCCTCTGGGGTTGAGAATTCCAAATATTCACAACCCTGTGAGTAAAAAGATTTCTCCCCATCACGGTCCTAAGTAGCTTCCCCCTTATTTTGAAATTCTAGATTCCCCCATCTTACCTGCATCTACCCTGTCCTATCCCTTTAACTATTTTATAGGTTTCAACACGATCACCTCTCATTCTTCGAAACTCTAGAGAAGACAGGCCCAGTTTTCCCAATCTTTCTTCATAGGACAGTCCCCCCATCCTGGGAACAAGTCTGTTGAACCTTTATTGCCGTAGAGGGAGTGCAACAATATCCTCCCTAAAGTAAGGGGACCAGAACTGCGCACAGTGCTCCAGGTGCGGCTAACCATAGTTCTATACAATTGAGGCAAGACTTCACTACTCCTATACTCAAACCCTCTTGCGATAAAGGCTAACATACCATTTGCCTTCCTAATTGTTTGCTGCACCTGCATGTTAGCTTTCAGTGACTTATTGAGGAAGATACCCCTGGTCCCTTTGTACATCTACACTTTTTGATCTCTTACCATTTAGGAAATACTCTGCACATCTGTTGCTGCTACTAAAGTGGATAACATCACATTTTTCCAATTAATATTCCATTTTCCATGTTCTTGCCCGCTCACCCTGCCTGTCCAAATCCTCTTGAAGCTACTTTGCATCTTCCTCCCAGCACACATTCCCACCCATCTTTGTCATCCACGAACTTGGAAATATTACATTTGGTCCCCACATCAAAATCATTGATATACATTGTAAACAGCTGGGGCCCAGGAATTGAATCTTACAGTGCCCCACTAGTCACAACCTGCCAATGTGAGAATGACCTGTTTATTCCTACTCTCTGTTTTTTGCCTGTTAGCCAATCCTTAATTCATGCCAGCTATTGCCTCCTACCCCATGTGTTTTAATTTTTGTTAACCAACTTCCTGTGGGTGATTTAGTCAAAAGCCTTCGGAAAATCAACGTATGCTATGTCCACCGACTCCCCTCTATCAATTCTGTTATTAACACCCTCAAAAAATCTCCGATAGGCTTGTCAGACATTATTTCCCATTCATAAATCTATGTTGACTATGTCCAATCAGATCATTATTATCCAAGTGTCCATTTATTACGTCCTTTATAATAGATTCTAGCATTTTCCCTGCTACCCATGTAAAGCTAACTGGTCTACAATTCTTTGTTTTCTCTCTCCCTCCCTTCTTAATCAGTAGGGTGACATTTACTACCTTCCAATCTGTAGGACCCATTCCAGAATCTATAGAATTTTGGAAGATGGTCACCAATGCATCCACTATCTCCATAGCTACCTTTTTCAACACTCTGGGATGTAGAATATCAGGCCCCAGGGACTTACCAACCTTCAGACCCATTAATTTCTCCAACACAACCTTCTTGCGAATACTAATTTCCTTCAATTCCTCATTCTCCCTAATCCCTTGGATCTCTAATTCTGGGAAATTTCTTGTATCTTCCTCAGTGAAGACAGACATAAAGTAATCATTTAGCTTCTCTGCCATTTCTCGATCCCCCATTATACATTCTCTTGACTCTCTCTCTCATACTCTCACACTCTCTTGTGTGCACTCTTCCTGCCCTCCCACTCTTCCTGCCCTCCCACTAAAAAAAATAAATTCAGGAATTCTGAGGCTGTTTCGTTTCACTCTCAGGATCTGTGTGCCACTGGCAAGGGAAGCACTTATTGCCCATCCCTAATTGCTTTTCAGATGGTGGTGGTATGCTGCCTTTTTTGAACAATTGCAGTCCATGTGGTAAAGGTACTTTCACAGATCTGTATTGTAGTTTTACATTGCAGTTTTAATACAGCTGAGTGGTTTGTTAGGCCATTTTGGAAGGCAGTTGAGAGGCAATCCTGTTGCTGTAGATTTAGAGTTACATGTGGGCCAGACCAAATTAAGAACAGCAGATTTCCTTCCCTAAAGCACCTTAGTGAATCAAATGGGTTTTTAATGACAATCCTGAAGTTTCATGACCAGTATTACTGAAACTAGCTTTTTAGTTCAAAGGAAGATGGTTGTGGTGAGGTGGCATATAATGATAGAAAAATCAACATGTCTTCTTTAAAATTATAAATGTGTGAACAATTACCTGAAATTTTTCTGAGTTCATGTTGCTTTCCTTCTGCAGATTTTGGTAATGGATGAGAGCGAGTTGATTCAGTTGACTGTACCAGCAGAACTTGCGCAGAAGCTGCTTCAGTTCCTCAGCCCCTTTTGCCCATCGGCCTACCTGAATGACCTGGAGTGCTCCCATGTTTATACCAAACACTGCTTGAAGAGGAAAGGGCTGGATCAGGATAACCTCCCTGGTGCATTAACCAACATTGAATACATCTCCCAGCCTGGCAGCACTGGCTTGATCTCCTCTGGATCATCTACCTCCCAGTCAAAGAAAGCCAAGAAAGAAGTTTCTCCAGATCTTGCAAGCTCTGCAGCAATTTCAATCAAAAATGATGCCATGCAGCAAACAGAGATGGGCAGAATGGAGGAGCTGGAGTTACCGGATGATCTTGAAGAGAAACTGAAAGGTGAGAGTATCTGGCGCAGATGGGAGTCAGGATCTGATTTCTACTCTGAACCAGAACAACTGAAGTGGTGACGCTATAACCAGCACAACCCACTGGGCACAAACAACCTGGAACTGCAGAGTATGGCCGGGTGTTGGTTGAAACTCCTGATGTAACTGATTTACAGTTTTGCCTGGTGCTTTTTAATGAAAATGAAATGCAGTGGACTACTGTAGTTACTTTATGTAATACAATATTTATTTAAATTTCACCAAAAAAGGCACTGATGTTATAACCTGATGGTGTAAGATTCTCCTAGGAAATTTTTGTGTTGTGGAGCCCCCCCCACCCCCCCCAACCCCCGATTGTGTTTTGAGTTGTTAGGAAGGAATGATTAGAAATCAGCTGCTGCCCACAGGTAGGAAGAGTCATTTGGGAATTCTTTGCACATTTTCCCATGGATGATATATTTTTGAATCATAGAATCATTGAGTTACAGAATGGTTACAGCATAGACATTCGGCCTGCTCCGTCCATTCCTGGACCCTGCAGGAGCTACTTGGCTCAACCCACTCCCCTGCCATTTATCTGTAGACCTTCAAATCTTTTCTCTTCAGCTCACCATCCAGAATCACAGAATAGTAATGGCGTAGATGGAGGCCATTCAGCCTGTCATGTCTGTGTTGGCACTTTCATGCCTTCTCCCTTTAGTCCAGCGCATTCTTTTTTCTCAGACAATAATTTTTTTTAAAGCTGTGATTGAATCTACCTCCACCACACACTCGGGAGGTGAATTCCAGATCCTAACCACTCGCTGAACAAAAGTTTTTCTTCCTGTTGCTTTTGTTTCTTTGCCATTCACCTCAAATCGGTGTCCTCTGGTTCTCCGCTCTTTCACCAGTGGGAACAGTTTTTCCCGATCTATTCTGTCCAGATCGTCAATGATTTTGAACATCTTTATCAAATCTTTTTCAGCTTCTCTTCTGAGAGGTCAACCCCTAGCTCCTCTAATGCTGGGGGTGCCACACTTTAGGAAGGATGCAAAGACATTAGAGATTCACAAGAATGGCTGCAGGGATGAGGGAGTTAAGTCATGTGGTTAGCTTGGAGGTCGAACTAGGTTTTATAAATGTTCTTCATAGCTTCCTTGCTTTTGTACTCCATGCCTCTATTTTTGAAACTCAGGATCCCATATGTCGTATTAACTGCTTTCTCAACCTGCCTACCACTTTCAATAATTTGTGCACGTATACCACCATATTACCCTCATCTGTCACGTCATTAAAAAACTCCAAGTTAAACACAATTTGCCCTTATGTCTAAACTGGCTTTCCTTAATTAATCCACACTTGTCTAAGTGACTGTTAATTTTGTCTTGGATTATTGTTTCTAAAAATTTCCCATTACTAAACTTGGACTGACTGGCCTGTAGTTGCTGGATTTATCCTTGTATGCCTTTTTGAACAAGGGCGTAATATTTGCAGTTCTCCATCCTCTGGCACCCTATATCTAAGAAGGATTGAAAAATTATAGCCAGTGCCTCTGCAGTTTCCGTCTTTATTTCCTCGTGTATCCTTGGATGCAACTGATCGGGTCCTGGTGATTTATCAAATTTGGGTACAGTCAGCCTCCTCCTCTTCAATTTTTTGCCCATCTAGTGTCTCAACTACCTCCTCTTTCACTATAACTTTTGGCAGCATCCTCCTTAGTAAAGACAGATGCAAAGTACTGTTTGAGTACCTCACCTGGAGGCAGAGGGCACAGCTGTAAATTCAATTTTTGGTCCCTAATCAGTCCCACTGTTATATGCATATGGAAGACTTTGGGAATGCCTTCCATGTTACCTGCCAGTCTCTTTTCATATTGTCCCTTGGCATCTGATTTTGCTTTTTCACTTCTCCTCTGACCTTTCTATATTCAGTCTGGTTCTCACTTGTATTAGCAACCTGGCCTCTGACATATGCACCCTTTTTGTGCTTCATCTTACTATCTATCTCTTTTGCCATCCAGTGAGCTCTAGATTTGTTTACCCTACCTTTCCCCCTCTTAGGAATGTACCATGACTGCACTGAACCACCTTCCCTTTAAAGAGCTCATTGTTCTGTCAGTTTTGCTTGCCATTATTTGATTCCAGTTGCCCTGGGCTAGATCCATTCTCATCCCATCAAAATTGGTGAAATTAGCGAAATAATTGTTTCACTCTGAATTGCTCCTTGTGCTTTCCCATAGCCAACCTAAACCCTATGATACTATGATCGCTATCTTCTAAACCTTCCCCTACTGACCCCTGATCCACTTGACCCACCTCATTCTCTAGAACAGTTCCAGCAAGCCTCCTTCCTCATTGGGATGGAAACATACAGATCTAGACAATTCACCAGAACAATTTCAGAAACTCTTTCCCCTCTCTGCCCTTTGCACTATGACTATCCCAAGCTATACTAGGATAATTAAAGTTCTCCATTATAAGTAGCTTTTACACCTGTCTATAATTTTCTTGCAAAATCTTTCCTCTGTATCTTTCTAACTAGTTGGTGGCCTATAGAAAACACCCAGTAGTATAATGGCACCTCTATTGCTTTTTTATGTCCCATGGATCTGATTAATTCAACACTATAATTATGTGATAAAATTCTCAAATTGCTTTTAGATTTTCTTCTAATTTATTGATCTGGTCTTATTTTAGAGTTGATGAATTTAAATTAAAAGTTGACCAGCATACTGACCCCATGCTTTTTAAAATTTATTCATTCATGGGATGCCGGTGTTGCTGGCTATGCCAAAATTTATTGTCCATCCTTAATTGCCCTTGAGAAGGTGGTGGTGAGCTGCCTTCTTGAACCGCTACAGTCCATATGCTGTATTCCACCGCACCGCCCCCACCCTGGCGGCTTCTCCATTCTCTCTCTCTTCCCTCTCACAGCCTCTCCTTTCCCCTGCTGGCCTCCCCTTTTATTCTCATGCTTACAACTGTTCCTGCAGGTAGATTGTCTACAGACCAGTTCAGAAAGAGATCAACAGCTCTGCTTGTCATTCAGAAATTTTTGGGTATGGATGAAGAGTGTTTTATGTTGGAGATAAGCAGCTTAAATCATTTCTAAATGAGGAGCTCCACAAACTTTAGTGCCTTCCCATTGTAGAAATCAGTTGCAAGCAAGGCTGGAAATAGCATTTGTATCTGGGGAAGAATGGTGCTACAAATTTCAATGGGGTAAATAGTGTCCTTTTAAAATTTTTTTTAGGATGTAGGTGACTCTGAAAGACTATTTATTGTCTTCCTCTACATAGTGTGAATCTGGACTGGCATGTAGGCCAGAGAAGGCAGCTTCCCTTATAGAATAGTTGAATTTTATGACATTTTGACAGCTTCCATGGTTAGTTTGTTGTAATGCCAGTCCTTGACTTGGCATGCTGGGATTGGGACTGGGACCTCTGGGTTGCTGGTCCTGTGCCTTAACTGCTAGATTACCATGACTCTGATGTCACTACTCCAGAACTGACATTGAATCATAGAATGTTTAAAGCACAGAAAGAGACCATTCAACCTGTCGTGCCTGTACCTGCTCTTCACCTGATGTCAGTCCCCTGCTTTTTCTCTGTAACCCTGTAAATATTTCCTCTTCATATAATGATTCAATTCTCTTTTGAAATCCACAATTGAATCTGCCTCCACCACACTCTCAGGCAGTTCATTCCAGATCCCAGCCACTCACTGCTTAAAGAAGTCTTTCCTCGTGATGCTGTTGCTTCTTTCGACAATCACCTTAAATTGGTGTTCTTTGGTTCTCAATTCATCCACCAATGGGAATGGTTTCTCCCTATCCACTTGGGCTAGACGCCTCTTGATTTTGAATACCTCCATTAAGTCTCCACTCAACCTTGTCTTTTCCAAGGAGAACAGCCCCATCTTCTCCAACCTATCTCTGTATCTGAAGCCCTTTGTGAATCTTTTCTGCACCCTCTCTAATGCCTTCAAAACCATCCAAAGGTGTGGTGTTTCGAACTCAACCCATTACTCCAGTTGAGGCCAAACCAGTGTTTTGTATAGATTTATCCTAACTTCCTTGCTTTTGTACTCAGTGCCCTTATTGATAAAACCCAATGTGCCATATGTTTATTAACCGTTCTCTCGACTTGCCGTGCCACCGACAATGATTTGTACACACATAATCCTAGATCCCTCTGCCCCTGAACCCCATTTAGAATTATACCTTTATTTTATATTGCCTCTCCACTTTCTTCCTATCAAAATCATCACTTCACATTTCTCTCCGTCAAATTTCACCTGCCATTCTACCAGCTGGTTTATATCCTTTTGAAGTTTAACACTATTCTCATCACAGTTCACAATATTTCCAAATTTTGTGTCATCTGCAAATTTTGTACTTTGTAAGCCAAAGCCTAGGTCATCAAAATATATCAAGGAGAGCAGAAGCCCTGACACTGACTCTTGGGAAATTCCACTATAAACCTTTCTCCTGTCCAAAAAAAAGGTTCACCATAACTCTGTTTCCTGTCATTCAGCCAATTTTGGATCATGTTGCTGCTGTCCCTTTTATCCCATGACCTGTACTTTTGTTCACAAATCTGAGGTGTGACACTTTATCAAATGCTTTTTGGAAGTCCAAGTTCACCACATCGACCACATTACTCTCATCTACTCTTTTTGTTACCTCATCAAAAAGTCAAACTTGATTTGTTCTTAACAAATCTGTGCAGGCTTTCCTTAATTAACCTGCATTCGCTCAAGTGACTGTAAATTTGCTCAAGTGACTGCCCCGGATTATCATTTCTAATAGCTCCCCCGCCACTGAGGTTAAATTGATTGGCCTGTGGTTGCTGGGTTTATCCTTACACACATTTTTGAACAAGGACGTAATATTTGCAATTCTCCTTTCCCTAAAGAGAATTGGAAAATTATGGCCCGTGCCTCTGCAGTTTACATTCTTGCTTCTCTAATATCCTTGGCTTCATCTCATCTGGTCCTGGTGACTTATCAACAAGTACAGAGAGACTACCCAATACCATGTCCTTATCAATGTTAAAGCCTTCAAGTGTCTGAACCACCTCCTCTTTCACCATGACTTGTGCAGCAATCCTCTTCCTTGGTGAAAATAGATGCAAAGTACTCATCTTGTAGCCCGGCCATGCCTCCTGGCTGCATACATATATCTGTCTTAGGTCCATAAGCAGCCCCATTCCTCCTTTTTGCCACTGTTTTACGAGTTATATGTCTATAGCAGACTTTTGGATTTCTTTTTATGCTGACTGCCAGTCTCTTCTTATACCCCCTCTTTGCTTCTGTTATTTGTTTTTTCAATTGCCCTTTAAACCTTCTATATTCAGTCTGATTCTCAATTGTATTATCCACCCGACAGCTGCTTCATCTTACACGCTGTCATCATCCAGGGAGCTCTGGATTTGTTTGCCTTACCTTTTCCTGTTGTGTGACACTACCTGAACTATCTCCTCTTTAAAGGCAGCCCATTGTTCTGTTACAATTTTGCATGTCAGTCTTTAATTCCAATTTATCCAGTCCAGATCCATTCTCACCCCATTCAAACTTGCTCTTCCCCCAATTAATTAATTCTTACCTGGATTGGTTGCATGTCCATTTCCATGGCCAGCTTAAACCTTATTATACGATGATCACTCTCTCCTGTTGTTCCCCTACTGGCACTTGATCTACTTGGCCCACCTCATTCCCAAGAGCTAGGTCATTTCTCATTGGACTGGAAACATACTCTTGAACAACTTTTGCCCCTCTCAGCCCTTTATTACAATTCCAGTCTGTATTAGGATGATTGAATTCTCCCATTATAACTACTCTATCATTCTTGCACTTCTCTGTAATTTCCTTGCAAATTTGTTTCTTTATATTTTTCCCACTAGATGTGGCCTATAGATGGCACCAAGCAGTGCAGTAGTACCTTTCTGTTTTTTAGTGCTAGCAACATAGATTCTATTCTTGACACCTCTGGGACCTCCTTTCTCTCCAGCACCTCATTGTTCTCCTTAATTAATACTGCCGCTCCTCCTTTCTTTCCTTCCCTATCTTTCCTGAACACCTTGTATCCGGAATATTTAGCAACCAGTCCTCCCCTTCTTTGAATTAGACCTACGTTACCACCACAACATCATATTTCCACATGGCTATCTGTACCTGTAACTCAACAGTCTTGTTTACCACACTCGGCGCATTCACATGCATGCATTGTAACCCTAATTTAGACTATTATATTCCCTCTTGTTCTGACCCTGCCTGATGCCTTATTATTTCATAGTCCTTTGTCTTTCCCAGTATTTGGTGCACCTTGGTATTCCTCTCTGATATGACCTCCTGATTCCTACAACACCGCCGAGTTAATTTACACCCTCTCCAATAGCAGTAGCAAAATTCCCCTCAAGGTCCTGGCTCTGTTCAAGTGAAACATGTTCAGTCTGTATAAGTCCCATCTCCCCAGAGCTGGTCCCAATGTCTCAAGAATCTAAAGCCCCCCCTCTGCACCATCTCTCCAGCCACACATTCATCTGCTCTATCCTGCTGTTTCTGTACTGACTTGTGTGTGGTATCAGAAGTAGTCCAGAGATTACTATCTTTGAGATCTTATTTGCTAGTTTCCTTCCTAGCTCCCTAACTGCAGGACCACATCCCTCTTTCTACCTATGTGATTGGTACTGATATGGACCACAACTGCTGGCTGTTCATCCTCCTCCCTCAGGTTGCTGTGTAGCCAGTCAATGGCATCCTTAGCCCTGGCATCAGGAAGGAAATATGCTGCCCTGGATTCACATTTGTGGCTGAAAAAACACCTGGTCCATTAACTGTCGAATCCGCTATCACGATGGTTTTCCAAATCTTCTTCCAGCCCTCCTTTACAATTGAGCCAACTGTGTCACCATGAACTTGGCTCTGGCTGCGAACCCGAGAGGGATTATCACTCTTATCGACATTCAGAACTGAATACTGGTTGTACTGCCTAGTAGTCACCCATTCCGTCTTTGCTTGCATACCCTTAAGCTGTGGAGTGACCACAGCTATAAATGTGCTATCCATGAAGCTCTCAACCTAGTGGGTGTGCCGCAGTGATGCCAGCTGCTGCTCAAGCTCTGAAACCCCAACATGATATGAACTAAAATAAGTTTTTTTTTTCCCTTAGTGTTCAACTGCCCAAAAGTGACTGGACGGAAGACTAACTTGGAGAAGGTGGGGGAGGTAGTGGAGATCATGAAGAAGTCAAGTTCTGATATAGGTTTGCAGGTTGCAGGTTTCAAGTTCATTACTAAAATGTTGGAAGATGACAGCACACGAGAGAAGCTGCCTCTTAAACTGGATTCCGGCATTAACCAAAGGGACAAACTGATCAAAGTGCTGGTGGAAGAATTGACCAACTTCTCCAAGGAAAAGCCCCTGGTTGTCACCTGTTTGCGATTGATTTACATCCTGATGCAAAGATATGACTGGAGAGCATTGTTTGCCACAGAGGGAGGAATCAAGAGTGTTCTGTCCTGTATGCAAGAGCATAAGAATTCTGCCCTTGTTCAGCAGGCTGCTCTGGCAGTAAGTGAAGCACCTAATTGAGGAATGTTTCCCTCTTTTTCCTTTCCTGAAGAAGCTGAGTGCCTTATAGTTCTTCCCCCAAGGGCACATCTATTCAAATTAAAATATAATGGGTGTATTGTTTTCCCCCCAGCCCAGAAGGCTTTAAGGTTACAGATTGATGGCCTATCCTCTGTCCTATATATTCTACCTATTTAACCAAGCAATATTAAACATATACTCTAGTACAAGATCCCCACAATTCTAGCCAAAAAAATGTAAAAGCCTGTAACCCTTGTATGAAGGTCATGGTATGGGCTGGAATTTACAACTGCATGTTCTCTCTTGAGCTGGTTAAATGTAGTCTTCAGTGCATGGGATAAGGGACTGGATGGTTGTAATTTGTGAACAATCCTAAAATGATCAATATTTGCACCTTGTGGTCTCAGTTGCTTTTTGTGATGTTTTGAACGGATTAAAGTTGATTTTATCTGCCACACAGTTAACATGAAGGAGGGACAACTGATATTTGCCAAGATTAACAGCTGGCTTAGAGGTAGCATGCAGTCAGAAGGTCATGGGTTCAAGTCACATTCTACAAACCTGAACACAAAATCTAGGTTGACCTTCCATTGCATGACTGAGGGAGTACTGACACTGTCGGAGTTTTTGGGATTAAATCCGGCCTTGTATGCCCACTCAGATGACATAAAAGATTCCATGGCACTATTTGGCAGAAGTGCAGTGGATTTTCCTTGGTGTCTTGGCCCATATTTATCTCTCAGTCATCATCACTAAAATATATTTTCTTGTCATTGTTTTCATTGCTGTTAATGGGGCTTTGTGTGCAAATTAGTTGCTGTGTTTCCTACATTACAATAGTGAGTACCCTTTAAAGTACTTGATTGGCTATGAAATGCTTTGGTATGTTCTGAGGATGTGAGAGGAACTATAGAAATGTAAGTTTTTTTTTTCTTTTTAAAGCTAGTGACATTCAGTGATACACCCTCCACAGTATGATGTTTGATTTGATTTGTACGTTATTAGTTTGATACAGTAGTTAATACAACAGGACACAAAGTTGATATTTGTCTTCACAGACTTTGAAGATCCTGACTGGAGCCAGCAAGTATGACATGCGTACTAAAAGTGTTCGGCCTCACCTTGCTGATGCTGATGCCCAGATCATCCTTGAAATCTTTGCCAGCATTGGCTCAGCCTCTACCCAGGATTCCAAAGGGCTGCTCAGTGTTATCCCTGCTGCTGTAGAGAAAATGATGAACACCACAGGGTAAGGAGAGTTTCTCAAGATGTGCTCTTTCATTGGTGTTTATCTTTTCTTACCCTGCACCTTTTCGGATTTTTCCCAAGTTGAGGACTTTAACACTTGCTCATAACTATGTATTTCCTTAATTTGTAAATTTAACTGCGCCACGCTAAGCGGGGACTGCACTTTGATCTCTCAATTTCTCCCTATTTTTTTCTTTCCTGAAAGTAGGGACTCCTGCTGGGATGACCCTCTGGATGCTGACTGTTGGCAGCTGGCTCATGTAGATTCTTCTAGTATAGCGTTTGTGGTAATTATCTGCAGGCCATTCCAGCGTGGAAGGACCAACAAGTGAACTAGTTCCTATGCTTGTGCAGTGTCTGCACATGTACTTTCTTGTGCTAGTTACTGGATAACAATTAAGAGCAGGGGTGCTAACAATTGTTTTTTCATCTTTTACCAAGAGTGCTGTGTAGTAACCTGACAGATCAGCTACTCAGTACAGGACAGCAAGTGGTCTATGTGCCATGACTCCAAATAAGTCAATGAAGCTAGCAACTAGAGTGCTGAGTGAGCCATTAATAGTTTAGAATTGTATTTTAAAGTGTGTTGTAATAACACATTTTTATTTTGCACACTTTGTAAATTACTGAAGCTCCCCAAATACCACTATCTCTAATTTCGTTTCAGTGCGGTTACTGCATATGCTCATGTTTATAAAACAAACTGCTGTTTTGTTCGCCTCCTCCCTGACACTCCTGATTGCAGCTTCCTGCTCCCTCCCCAGGCCTTCCCTCTCCCTGGCCCTCCCGCTCCCCTCCACTTGCCTTCCCGCTCCCACTCCCCCTGCACCCCGCACCCACTCCCACTCCCCCGGCCCTCCCACTCCTCCTCCCCCATCCCCTGGCCCTCCTGCTCCCCTCCGACTGAACCCCCACTGTGAGCGAGCAGAACATATTATGCTTTATATGAACCTTTAGCTCTCAGAATCTTGGATGCTAAGACATTGTTCCTACAAATGTATTGCCCATTGTTGGATTGAATACTGAATTGAGTTGAAATAAATCATCAGCTGATGCTAACATGACATTCTCTTCACCAGGCGATATTTTACCCTTTAATTGCTACCTTATTCATCCTCTCCAGGTGCTCCTCTGCGGTCCAGGATGGCCTGTTAATCGTCATTATGCTGGTTTCTAATCACAAAAGCCTTGCAGAATTGTTGGTATCTTGTGACATCTGCCCAATCCTGTATAGCTGTATTGGAAATGGGAGCAGCTCCACAGGCAGCCATCAGCAGATGCTAGCTATCATGGCCCTTAGTAACATCTCTCTGAACCACAAACTCTCTACTGGAATTGAGAACAAAGGTAAAACAAGATGGTACTTTAAAATACTGTTAAAATCCAGAATAACTACTTGAATGTAGTGTTTGCTCAAACTCGTTACCTAAATGACTTAGCTTGGCACATTATTTCAATGAGCCATTTCTATTCCTCAGGCCATTGTGCCACATTTTACTATTATAGATGGAGTATTGTGTAATGAGACAAAGTTAATTAGTTATATAGTAATGGATCCTCTGGGGAAAGAGTAATCATGATGTGATAGAATTTCATGTTTGAATATTATGAGATTGGAATCTTAAATTTGAGCAAAGCCATTATGGAGGTATGAGGGGTGAGTTGGCTGAGGTTGTTTTGGGGAATGAGATTAAAAGATATGACAGTAGATAAACAATGGCAAAAATTTAAAGAAGCAGTTCATAATTCTCAATGAAAATACATTCCGTTGAGGGATATGAACTCCATTAGGAAAATGTACCGGCATCGTTAACTAGAGAAGTGAAGATAAGACTGGTCAGGAAAGTGAGATCCCATGGGATACAGGGGAAGATGGCAGGTTGGATCCAAAATTGGCTCAGTGACAGGAAACACAGGATAATGGTCAAGGGATGCTTTTGCGAATGGAGAACTGTTTCCATTGGTGTTCCACAGGGCTCAGTGTTGGGGCCCTTGCTGTTTGTTGTATATGTTAATAGTTTAGACTTAAATGCGGGAGGCATGATTGAGAAATTTGCAGATGACACAAAAATTGGCTGTGTAGTTGATAGTGAAGAGAATAACTGTTGACTCCACAATAATATCAATGGGTGGCTGAGTGGGCGGGGAAGTAGCAAATGGAATTCAATCCAGAAAAGAGTGAGGTAATGCATTTGGGGAGGGCAAACAAAGCAAGGGAAGATTCAATAAATGGGAGGCTATTGAGAGGGGTTGAGGAAGTGAGACACCTTGGAGTGCAGGTCCTCAGGTCCCTGAGGGTGGCACAACAGGTGGACAAGGTGATCAAGAAAGCAAATGGAATGTTTTCCTTTACTGGGCGAGTTATTGAATACATAAGCAGGGATGTAATGGTGGAACTGTATAAAATGCTGGTTAGGCCACAGCTGGAATTTTGTGTACAGTTCTGGCCACCACATTACAGGAAGGACATAATTGCTCTGAGTGCAGAGGAGATTTGCAAGAATGTTGCCAGGGCCTGAAAATTGCAGCTACGTAGAGAGATTGGATAGACTGGGGTTGTTTTCCTTAGAACAGAGGAGGCTAAGGGGTGACCTAATTGTGGTGTACAAATTTATGAGGGGCCTAGATAGGGTAGACAGTAAAGACTTGTTTCCCCTAGCTGAGGGGTCAGTTATCACGGGGGGCAGCATTTATTGCCCATCCCTAGTTGCCCTTGAGAAGGTGGTGGTGAGCTGCCTGCATGGACCGCTGCAGTCCATGTGGTCTAGGTACACCCATAGTGCTGTTAGGAAGGGAGTTGCAGAGTTTTGACCCAGCGACAGTGAAGGAACAGCGATATATTTCCAAGTCAGGATGGTGAGTGACTTGGAGGGAACTTCCAGGTGATGGTGTTCTCATTTATCTGCTGCCCTTGTCTTACTACATGGTAGTGGTTGTGGGTTTAGAAGGTGCTTTCTAATGAGCCTTGGTGAATTCCTACAGTGCATCTTGTAGATGGTACACATTGCTGTACTGTGTGTCGGTGGTGGAAGGAGTGAATGTTGGTGGATGTGGTGCCAATCAAGCGGCTGCTTTGTCCAGGACAGTTAAGCTTCTTGAGTGTTGTTGGAGCTGCACTCATCCAGGCAAGTGGGGAGTATTCCATCACACTCCTGACTTGTGCCTTGTAGATGATTGGCAGACTTTGGGGAGTCAGGAGGTGAGTCACTCACCTTGTAGCCACAGTATTTATATGCCTAGTCCAGTTCAGTTTCTGGTCAATGGTAATCCCCAGGATGTTGATAGTGGGGGATTCAGCGTTGGTAATGCCATTGAACATCAAGGGGTGGTGGTTAGATTCTCCCTTGTTGGAGGTGGTTATTGCCTGACACGTGTGTAGCACAAATGTTAGTTGCCACTTGTCAACCCAAGTCTAGATATTGTCCAATCTTGTTGCATTTGGACATAGACTGCTTCAGTATCTGAGGAGTCGTGAATGGTGCTGAACATTGTGCAATCATCAGCGAACATCCCCACTTCTGACCTTATGATGGAAGGAAGGTCATTGCTGAAGCAGCTGAAGATGGTTGGGCTGAGGACACTATCCTGATGAACTCCTGCAGTGATGTCCTGGAGTTGAGGTGATTGACCTCCAACAACCACAACCATCTTCCTTTGTGCTTGGTATGATTCCAACCAGTGGAGAGTTTTCTCCCAAATCCCATTGACTCCAGTTTTGCTCGGGCTCTTTGATGCCACACTCGGTCAAATTTTGCCTTGATGTCAAGGACAGTCATTCTCACCTCACTTTGGGAGTTCAGCTCTTTTGTCCATGTTTGAACCAAGGCTGTAATGAGGTCAGGAGCTGAGGGGCCCTGGCAGAACCCAAACTGGGCATCAGTGAGCAGGTTATTGTTAAGAAAGTGCTGTCTGATAGCACTGTTGATGACCCTTTCCATTACTTTACTGATGATTGAGAGTAGACTGATAAGGCAGTAATCAGCCAGGTTGGATTTGTCCTGCTTTTTGTGTACAAGACATACCTGGGCAATTTTCCATATAGCTGGGTAGATGCCAGTGTTGTAGCTGTACTGGAACAGCTTGGCTAGGGACGCAGCAAGTTCTGGAGCACAAGCCTTTATTACTGTTGCCGAAATATTGTCAGGGCCCATAGCTTTTGCAGTATCCAGTGCCTTCAACCGTTTCTTCATATCACGTGGAGTGAATCAAATTGGCTGAAGACTGACATCTGTGATGGTGTGGACCTCCGGAGGAGGCTGAGATGAATTATCCACTCGGCACTTATGGCTGAAGATTGTTGCTAATGCTTCAGCCTTATCTTTTGCACTGATATGCTGGGCTGCTCCATCATTGAAGATGAGGATATATGTGGAGCCTCCTCCTCCAGTGAGTTGTTTCAAGGCCACCACCATTCATGATTGGATGTGGCAGGATTGAGCTTAGATCTGATCCGTTGATTATGGGATTGCTTAGCTTTGTCACTTGCTGCTTATGCTGTTTGGAACGCAAGGGCACTGAGGAGTGCGGAGGAACAAAGGGATCTGGGAGTTCAGATACATAATTCCCTGAAAATGACGTCACAGGTAGACAGGGTTGTAAAGAAAGCTTTTGGCATACTGGCCTTCATAAATCAAAGTATTGAGTATAGGAGTTGGGATGTTATGGTGAGGTTGTATAAGACATTGGTGAGGCCAACTTTGGAGTATTGTGTGCAGTTCTGGTCGCCTAACTACAGGAAGGATATCAGTAAGATTGAAAGAGTGCAGAGAAGATTTACTAGGATGTTGCCGGGTCTTCAGGAGTTGAGTTACAGGGAAAGATTAAACAGGTTAGGACTTTATTCCTTGGAGCGTAGAAGAATGAGGGGAGATTTGATGGAAGTTTACAAAATTATGAGGGGTATAGACAGAGTAATTGCGAGTAGGCTCTTTCCACTTAGATTAGGAGAGATAAACACGAGAGGACATGGCTTTAGGGTGAAAGGGGAAAGGTCTAGGGAGAACATTAGGGGGAACTTCTTCACTCAGAGAGTGGTGAGAGTGTAGAACGAGCTGCCATATGACGTGGTAAATGCGGGCTCACTCTTAGGTTTTAAGAATAAATTGGATAGATACATGGATGGGAGAGGTCTGGAGGGTTATGGACTGGGTGCAGGTCAGTGGGACTAGGGGAATAATATTTTGGCACAGACTAGAAGGGCTGAATGGCCTGTTTTTCTGTGCTGTAGTGTTCTATGGTTCTATAGTCCTGTGTTATAGCTTCACCAGGTTGACATCTCATTTTTAGATATGGCTGGTGCTGCTCTTGACATGCCCTCCTGCACTCTGGCTAGCATCTTCTTCCTTGGTAAAGACAGATGCAAAGTATTCATTTGATACCTCAGCTATGCCCCTGGCCTCATGCCTAAATCCCCTAATCGGCCCTACTCCCCCTTTTACCAACTTTTTGCTGCTTATATCCCTAAAGAAGACCTTTGGATTCTCTTTTATGTTAGCTGCCCTTCTCTTTTCATACACCTCCTTGCTTCTGTTATTTGCTTCTTCACTTACCCTCTGAGCCTTCTAAATTCAGCTTGGTTTTCAATGTATTCTCTAGCTGAAACCTGTCATAAACATAGTTTTTCACCCTTACCTTAATTTCTATCTCTTTTGTCATCCAGGGCGCTCAGGATTTGTTTGCCTTACCTTTCCCTTTTGGGGGAATATACCTTGACTGTGCCCAAACTATCTCTTCTTTGAAGGTAACCCATTGATCAGCTGTTTTTTTCTGCCAACTTGGACTCCAGTTTATTTAGCCCAGATCAGTTCTTGCCTCATTGAAGTTGGCTTTCCCGCAGTTAATTATTCTTACTCTGCGCCCCTTGTCTGCTGCTCTACACCTCTCGCCCGCTGCCCTGCCCCTTCGCCCGCCACCCTAACATTCTTACTTTTCTATCTAGCTTCTCAAAGTGGCTTTGAGACACTTAAATTTATTGTATTATGGCAGCTAGTGCCGTAAAATGGGGCATGGCTTGCCTTCCCCCAACAATCCAGCATTACGAAGAGAGGACTCCCAGAACAGGTGTGCTGCACATTTCTCAGGAGGTCTGGTTTGGAATTACGGGCATGGAAGGTAAGTAAATAGGAGTGGGGTGGCAATCCGAATGTGATTGCCACTCCTGGAAGATTGGGTCCCTTGTATCCAGGAATATTTAACACCTAGCCCTTCTTGGAGCCTGGTCTCTGTTATAGCCGCAACATCATATTTCTACATGGCAATCTGCGCCTGTATCCCACCAATCTTATTAATCACATCCCGTGCATTCACATATTCACATATATACACTATAATGCTGAATTAGACTTTATTACTTTCTCCCTTATTCCAATCCCACCTATTAATTTACTATTCCCTACTCTAGCGCTTTCTCCCAGCATGCTGTGCACTTTGGTATTCTTTCCCAGCATGCTGTGCACCTTGATTTCCGAAGCCGAGTCACACCCATAAATTCTGTTCCTTCTCTGCTGATTTTATTCTTTGTTTTAAGTTGAACTAGATTGTTAGACACCTCTGTGTTCTATTCGAATATAGTGCTGAGCTATTGATCCCATATCCAGTCCATCAGAAAGACCCCATGTACTTTCATCTCTAACATCTCCTACTTCAACCAATCTGTTGCTGAATTCCTGGTCTATATCTTTGCCACCTCTAGTCAATTACTGCAGTGCTCTATCTTAATCCCATATTTCAAGTTAATTAGCTTAAACTCAACCAAAAATTTACTGTCTATATTCTATCGCATACCAAATCCTGCTCAGCAATCCCCTGTCCTTGCTGACCTATGTTAGCTCCTAGATTGCCAATGTAATGTTCTCATCCTTGTGTTAAATCCCTTCATGACTTTGGTGCTGCCACACTTTGTAACCTTTCAGCTCTCTAACCCTCCCCCCATGAAAACTAACTGGCCTGTTGTGCATTACCCCCAGATTCATCCCATCATTGCTTGTAGTACCTTCAATCACCTAGGCCCAGTGCTTTGGAATTCCCTACAAAAATTCCTCAGCTTTCTCCTTCATTAAGATCCTCATTAAAATCTACACCTTGGACCAAGTGGTTGGTTATCAGCTTTGACATGTCTGATCGTATTACAATGAAGCCTCTTGGGAAGTTTCTGTATGTTCAGGCTATGGAAATACAAGTTGCTGCAACCAAGAAATGGCAGTTCAACATTCCCAGTTACAGATTTTCAGATGGGATAGAGAGGGGGATAAAAAGGGAGGGAGTCACAACATTGGTTGGACAAACAGCTGTGATCTGACAAACAAAACTGGGATAATGTCAGTGTAAGAAGTATAAAGGGCGCAGAATTCTTAAAAATGCATTTAAGAGAACATTTTTATCTAAAACGTAGCAAGCCTAACAAGACAAGGGGCAGCCCTAGATTAAATTGCCATTTATTAGCAAGCCAAGCTTGAATGCTGTCCAGGCCCTTCTGCATACTGACATGGACTGCTTCGGGATTTCAGGAGTCACATTATGCAATCATCAATGAACGTCCCCAACTTCTGACTTTATGATGGAGGGTGGATCATTGATGAATCAGCTGTAGATGGTTGGAACTAGGGACATTATCCTGAGGATCTCCTGCAGTGACGTCCTGAGGCTTAGATAATTGACCTTCAACAACCACAACCATCTTCCTTTGTGTTAGATGTGACTCCAACCAGTGGAGAGTTTTCCCTCTGATTCCCATTGACTTTAATGTTGCTAGGACTCCTTGGTGTCAAGGTTATTCATTCTCCCCTTATGTCTTGAGTTCAGCTTTGTCCACATTTGGACCAAGGTTGTAATAAGGTCAGGAGATGAACCTTGTTCTAAAGACTAGTTTCGTATTCATAAAAACAAAAAACTACTGCGGATGCTGGAAATCCAAAACAAAAACAGAATTACCTGGAAAAACTCAGCAGGTCTGGCAGCATCGGCGGAGAAGAAAAGAGTTGACGTTTCGAGTCCTCATGACCCTTCAGCAGAACTGAGTAAAGTTAGGAGAGGGGTGAAATATAAGCTGGTTTAAGGTGGGGGGAGAGAAGTTGTGGGGGGGTGGGGGGGTGGTGGGGGGGGGAGGTGGTAGTAGGGACAAGCAAGCAGTGATAGGAGCAGATAATCAAAAGATGTCACAGACAAAGGAGCAAAGACGTGTTAAAGGTGGTGATATTATCTAAGAGAATGTGCTAATTAAGAATGGATGGCAGGACACTCAAGGTACAGCTCTAGTGGGGGTGGGGTGGAAAGACTGACAGGGCATAGCAGATTTAAAAGTAATGGAAATAGGTGGGAAAAGAAAAATCTATATAAATTATTGGAAAAAACAAAAAGGAGGGGGAAGAAACGGAAAGGGGGTAGGGATGGGGGAGGGAGTTCAAGATCTAAAGTTGTTGAATTCAATATTCAGTCCAGAAGGCTGTAAAGTGCCTAGTCAGAAGATGAAGTGCTGTTCCTCCAGTTTGCGTTGGGTTTCACTGGAACAATGCAGCAAGCCAAGGACAGACATGTGGGCAAGAGAGCAGGGTGGAGTGTTAAAATGGCAAGCGACAGGGAGGTTTGGGTCTTTCATGCGGACAGACCGCAGGTGTTCTGCAAAGCGGTCGCCCAGTTTACGTTTGGTCTCTCCAATGTAGAGGAGACCAGATTGGGAGCAACGAATGCAGTAGACTAAGTTAGGGGAAATGCAAGTGAAATGCTGCTTCACTTTTAGGAGTGTTTGGGCCCTTGGACGGTGAGGAGAGAGGAAGTGAAGGGGCAGGTGTTGCATCTTCTGCGTGGGCATGGGGAGGTGCCATAGGTGGGGGCTGAGGAGTAAGGGCCCTTAGCTTCTTCCTTGAACAGAGGCCCGAACAATCCCCATCCACCACTACTCTCCTCCGTCTGGCTGAACTTGTTCTTACACCGAACAATTTCTCCTTTAACTCCTCTCACTTCCTCCAAATAAAAGGTGTGGCTATGGGTACCCGCATGGGCCCCAGCTATGCCTATCTCTTTATGGGATATGTGGAACATTCCTTGTTCCAGTCCTACTCTTGCCCCCTCCCACAACTCTTTCTCCGGTACATCGATGATTCCTTCGGTGCTGCTTCATGCTCTTGTCGGGACCTGGAAAAATTTATTAATTTTGCTTCCAATCTCCAGCCCTCCATCATTTTCACATGGTCCATCTCTGACACTTCCCTTCCCTTCCTTGATCTCGCTGTCTCAATTTCTGGTGATAGACTGTCCACCAATATCCATTACAAGCCTACCGACTCCCACAGCTACCTCGACTACAGCTCCTCACACCCCGCTTCCCTTAAGGACTCCATCCCATTCTCTTAGTTCCTTCGCCTCCGTCGCATCTGTTCTGATGATGCTACCTTCAAAAACAGTCCCTCTGACATGTCCTCCTTCTTCCTTAACCGAGTTCCACCCACGGTCGTTGACAGGGCCCTCAACCGTGTCCGGCCCATCTCCTGCACATCCGCCCTCACGCCTTCTCCTCCCTCCCAGAAACATGATAGGGCCCCCCTTGTCCTCACTTATCATCCCACCAGCCTCCGCATTCGAAGGATCATCCTCCGCTATTTCCGCCAACTCCAGCATGATGCCACCACCAAACACACCTTCCTTTCACCCCCCCTTGACGGCATTCCGTAGGGATCGTTCCCTCTGGGACACCCTGGTCCACTCCTCCATCACCCCCTACTCCTCAACCCCCACCTATGGCACCTCCCCATGCCCACTCAGAAGATGCAACACCTGCCCCTTCACTTCCTCTCTCCTCACCGTCCAAGGGCCCAAACACTCCTTTCAAGTGAAGCAGCATTTCACTTGCATTTCCCCTAACTCAGTCTACTGCATTCGTTGCTCCCAATGCGGTCTCCTCGACATTGGAGAGACCAAACGTAAACTGGGCGACCGCTTTGCAAAACACCTGCGGTCTATCCGCATGAAAGACCCAAACCTCCCTGTCGCTTGCCATTTTAACACTCCACCCTGCTCTCTTGCCCACATGTCTGTCCTTGGCTTGCTGCATTGTTCCAGTGAAACCCAACGCAAACTGGAGGAACAGCACTTCATCTTCCGACTAGGCATTTTACAGCCTTCCGGACTGAATATTGAATTCAACAACTTTAGATCTTGAACTCCCTCCCCCATCCCTACCCCCTTTCCGTTTCTTCCCCCTCCCTTTTGTTTTTTCCAATAATTTATATAGATTTTTCTTTTCCCACCTATTTCCATTATTTTTAAATCTACAACTAATACCTTGTCAGTCTTTCCACCCCACCCCCACTAGAGCTGTACCTTGAGTGTCCTGCCATCCATTCTTAATTAGCACATTCTCTTAGATAATATCACCACCTTTAACCCGTCTTTGTTCCTTTGTCTGTGACATCTTTTGATTATCTGCTCCTATCACTGCTTGCTTGTCCCTACTACCAACCCCCCCCAACTTCTCTCCCCCCCGACCTTAAACCAGCTTATATTTCACCCCTCTCCTAACTTTACTCAGTTCTGCTGAAGGGTCATGAGGACTCGAAACGTCAACTCTTTTCTTCTCTGCCGATGCTGCCAGACCTGCTGAGTTTTTCCAGGTAATTCTGTTTTTGTTTCATATTCAGATGGTCTTGAGATTAGTTTCTGAGACAAGCGATTTTGCCAGTTTATCCCTTTCCTAAAGTGTTAGGCAATTTTTATTGTAAGTTGATGAGCAATGTTTGTTAACTATAGCTGATCCTCAAAGTGTGATTTGTAGCCAAGAATAAACTTGAGCACTGTTGATCAACTTGGAGATGTGGGATACTTGTCCTTGAGTTTATGGGAAAGTATAATTTTCAAATGTTGTTCTATATAGGAATTATCTAAAATTTCCACTAATTAAAGTAGATTTGGACATTGTGATTCTGATTTAATGTTCCATTAGTTGAGTGAATTTCTAATGGGGATGGAGCTGAAACACAATGATTTCAGTGACTCATGGTTTAATTGCAGTATAATTTCTAAATAATAACTGTGAAAATTCCCTGCAGGGTATACTTGTTGACTAGTTGGCAGTAATGAAATTATTATTAAATATTTCAGGATCGAAAGAGGCTTTAAACCTGAAGGATGCTGAGTTGAAGATGCTGCTTGTGAGCTTAAAGGAGCAGAGCGGTACCAAAGAGATCATTCTTTCACTGGAGCGTTGGATTTGTGATGAGACAACTGGACTGGAATCTCAGATTGCAGATATTATGAAGGATAAAGAAGCCTTCCAGTCACTGGTTCAGGGATTGGACCATTTTCGCTCAGAAAAGGCTGTACAACAGGCTATCATTCGGTATGTGATGGAGTGCTATAGTAGCTAGGTTAGATGTGATCTGTCCAGATAGAGAGTAAAGCTTCTACTAGTCTTTAGAACAGGGTTTGTCTCCTGACCTCATTACAACCTTGGTCCAAACGTGGTCAAAGAGTTGAATTCAAGAGGTGAGGGGAGAATGAATAACCTTGATACCAAGGAGTCCTAGCAACATTAAAGCCAATGGGAATCAGAGGGATAACTCTCCACTGGTTGGAGTCATATCTAGCACAAAGGAAGATGGTTGTGGTCGTTGGGAGGTCAATTATCTAAGCCTCAGAACATCACTGCAAGAGATCCTCAGGGTAGTGTCCTAGGTCCAACCATCTACAGCTGCTTCATCAATGATCCTCCCTCCATCATAAGGTCAGAAGTTCGGGATGTTCGTTGATGATTGCATAATGTTCAGCACCATTTGTGATTCCTGAAATCCTGCAGCAGTCCATGTCAATATGCAGAAGGACCTGGACAACATTCAAGCTTGACCTGCTAATAAATGGCAATTTAATCTAGGACTGCCCCTTCTCTTGTTAGACTTTCTACATATTGGATAAAAATTTTCTCTAACTGCATTTTAAGAATTTTGCGCACTTTGTACTTCTTACACTGATATTATCCCAGTTTTGTTTGTCAGATCACCCTGTTTTTCCAACCAACTCCCTCCCTTTTTATCCCCCTCTCTATCCCATCTGGAAACCTGTAACTGGGAATGTTGAACTGCCATTTCTTCTTTCCCGCCCTCCTTTCAGCTATACGTCAGTAATAACTGAAGTTTATCTTCCAAGAGGAGGTGGTTTGGGCACAGTCAAGGTACGTTCCCTCAAAAGGGGAGGGTAGGACAAACAAATCCAGAAACCCTGGATGACAAAGGAGATAGAAATTAAGTTAAAGAAGAAAAAGTGTGCTTACAACAGGTGTCAGGTAGCAAATACAATTGAGAACGAAGCTGAATACAAAAGCTTCAGAAGGGATGTGAAAAAGCAAATACGAGAAGCAAGGAGAGATTATGAGTATTCTATAAGCACATCAATAATAAAAGGGTGGTAAAAGGAGGAGTAGGGCCGATTAGGGACCAAAAATGGGATTTACACATAGAGGCAAGAGGCATGGCTGAGGTGTTAAATGAAAACTTTGCATCTGTCTTTCCCTATGAGGTAGATGCTGCCCGGGCCATGGTGACAGAGGAAGAAACTCAGCCACTAGAAAGGTTCAAAATTGATAAGGAGAAGGCATTGGATAAGCTGTCAGTACTTAAAGTTGATAAGGCGTTGGGACAGGATAAGATATGTCCAAGAATCTCGAAGGAAGTGAGAATGGAAATTGGAGAGGCACTGGCAATAATCTTTCCATGTTCCCTGGATTCAGGGGAGGTGCCGGAGGACTGGAGAATTGCAAACATTACGCCCTTGTTCAAAAAAAGGTTGTAAAAATCTACCCTGAAATCACAGACCAGTCAATTTAACTTCGGTGGTGGGGAAACCTCTAGAAACAATTATTCGAGATAGAATTAAAAGTCAAATGGAAAAATGTGGATTGATTCAGAAGAGTCAGCATGGATTTGTTAAAGGACAGTTGTGTCTAACTAACTTGCTGGAGTTTTTTGAAGAGGTAACAAAGAGGTTAATTAGGACATGGCCGTTGATGTGGTGTATATGGACTTCCAAAAGGTGTTCGATACAGTCCCACACAACAGTCTTGTGAGGAAAGTTATAAGTCATGGAATAAGAGGGACAGTAGCAACGTGGATACAAAATTGGCTGAGGGATAGGAAACAGAGAGTAATGGGTATTTTTCGGGTTCAAAGGAGGTTTGTAGTGGAGTTCCCCAGGGGTCAGTATTGGGACCCTTGCTTTTCCTGATATATATATATATATATATATATATAAATGATCTAGATCTTGGTGTGCAGGGGACAATTTCAATGTTTGCGGATGACACAAAACTTGGGAGAATTGTAAACTGTGTGGAAGACAGTGTAGAACTTGAAAAGGACATTGGCCCATTGGTGCAGTGGGCAGATAGATGAGAGATAAAGTTTAATGCGGAGAAGTGTGAGGTGATGCACTTTGGAACAAAGAACATGGAAAGACAGTATAAAATAAAGGATACTATTCTAAAGAGTGTGCAGGAGCAGAGAGACCTGGGTGTATATGTACCTAAGTCATTAAAGGTGGCAAGATAGGTAGAGAGAGCTGTTTCTAAAGCATACAGTATTCCAGGTTTCATTAATAGGGACATAGAGTACAAGAGCAGGGAGGTTATGATGAACTTATATAAGACACTGGTTAGACCTCAGCTGGAGTATTGTGTACAGTTCTGAGTGCCACACTATAGGAAGGATCTGAACGCATTGGAGAGAGTGCAGAAGAGGTTTACAAGAATGGTTCCAGGGATGAGACACTTCAGTTATGAGGAAAGATTGGAGAAGTTGGGACTGTTTTCCTTGGAGACGAGAAGGCTAAGAGGACACTTGATAGAAGTTTTCAAAATCATGAGGGGTCTGGACAGAGTAGATAGGGAGAAACTGTTCCCATTCGTAAATGGATCGAGAAGCAGAGTGCACAGTTTTAAAGTGTTTTGCAAAAGAGGCAAATGCAAGGTGAGAAAAAACTTTTTTTCTCACAGTGAGAAGTTAGGGTTTGGAATGCACTGCCTGGAAGTGTGGTGGAGGCAAGTTCGATTGAGACATTCAAGAGGGTATTGGATGATTATTTAAATAGAAACAATGTGCAGGGTACAGGGAAAAGGCAGGAGATTGACACTAAGTTAAAATACTCCGTGAGCCTGTGCAGACACGATGGGCCGAATGGCCCCTTCTACCAACTATAATACTACATTTCCAAAAGTCCATCTGTGCCCTCAGTTCATCTGCTTTATTCACTGAATTCCTTGCGTTGAAGTATATACCACCAATCATTGAACTACTCCCTTGCCTATTTGTTAGTCTCTCTTGATTGGGATTGAAGAAGTCAGAAGGTTAGTCCTGAATAACGTCTCTTGTTTGGGATTTTTTTTCAGAATTCTGAGCAAATTTTTGGATAATTACCTGGAAGACCTGTTGCCCTGGCATGAAAGCATTGAACCATGTTTGTCATCCATGACTGCCTACAGTAGTGACCGAGAGGTATGATGGAAATGTTTGCACCTTTTCTTGTTAATCCTGTTGTGTTCACTGCTCTTCTGATCCCTCCTAAGCCACTTTGGCTGCAAACTGTGCTTACCTTCTATCTGTATCGGCACTGCACTGAGATCAGCATTACACTGTCTCTAATTCCACTTCAGTTCTCTCTGAATGGCTAATAACAGTGGAACCTCTTTGCACTTTTCCCATCCTTCAATATTCAATACACTTTTAAAATTCAAATTTGACATTGTTTGACTTCTCTGCTGTCTCTCTTTTTCACTCTTGGCGTTGCCTTGATTTGTTTGGCAGTTAATCAAGATTTCTCAACCGTATAAAGCATATTCTATAATTATACAAAAGCATAATACCGTGTATTTGCTCATGTATTCCTTTGAAAGGTTAATCTGGCATTTATTCACATAAAATTCAACTTTAATTTGTACAAATTGAGGCTGGGGGATTCAAACTCCATCATAGAGTGTGGCTTGGTGTTACCATTACTGACTGAGCTGCTCGAGTCCTGAAGAGCATAAATGTCAGTCTGGATCTGTGGCTGGTGATGAGAGTGGGAAAAGAGGGAAAAAATCTACACAACCTCATACTCACTAATCTATATGTCACAGATGTGTTCATAACAGTTTGGTAGGAGTGACCACTGCACCGTTGTTGGGGGGATGAATTCTTGCTTTCTCACTGAGGATGCCCTCCATTGTGTGGCACTGCCATTGTGCTAAATGGGATAGATTTTGAACAGATCTAGCAACTCTCAACTAGGCATCCATGAAGTGCTGTGGGCTAGCAGCAGCAGAATTGTATTCAACCACAATCTGTAACCTAATGGTCTGACATATTCCCCACTCTACCATTAACTTCAAACCAGGGAACCATCCTTGGTTCAATGAGGAGTGCAGGGGGCATGCATTGAGCAGCATTAGGCATTCCTAAAAATGAGGTTCCAGCCTGGTGAAAGTACAACATGACTTATACACATGCTAAACATGGGAAGCAGCAAGTGATAGAGGTAAGTGATCCCACAGCAAATGGATCAAGTCTAAGCTCTGCAGTTCTGCCACATCCAGTTGTGAATGGTGGTGGACAATTAAACAACTCACTGGAGGAGGAGGCTCCACAAATATCCCATCCTCAATGATGGGGGAGTCCAGCGCATCAGTTCAAAAGACAAGGCTGAAGTGTTTGCAACCATGTTCAGCTAGAAGTGCCAAGTAGATGATCTACCTAAGCCTTCTCCAGAGGTCCACAACATCATAGATGCCAGTTTTCATCCCATTCACTCCATGTGATCAAAAAATGGCTGAACTTATCCCAACTGTTGTACTGAAGATATGCTGCAGAGCTAGTCGTACCCTTAACCAAGCTGTTGCAGTGCAGTTACAACACTGGCATCTAGCTCATAGTGGAAAATTGCCCAGGTATGTCCTGTCCACAAAAGGCAGGACAAATTCGACTTGGCCAATTATCGCCCCATCAATCTACTCTTGATCATCAGCAAAGTGGTGGAAGGTGTCATGGACAGAGCAATCAAGCGGCACTTGCTCACCATTGCTCAGTTGGGTTCCACCAGAACAAAGGCCGGATACTGGGAATTTGAAATAAAAACAGAATTACTCAGCAGGTCAGGCAGCATTTCTTCCACATCTTCGAGGCAGAGAGGAAAACAGTTAATGTTTCAGGTCGGTGACCTTTCATCAAAGCTTGGATTCTACCAAGGCTGCTGACCTCATCACAGCCTTGGCCCACACATGGACAAAGGAGCTCAATTCCAGAGCTGAGGTGAAAGTGACTAACCTTGACATCAAGACAGCATTTGCCCGAGTGTGGCATCAAGGAGCCCTGGAAAATCTGAATTCAATGGGAATCATAGGGTAAAAGGAACTCTCCCATGGCTGTAATCATATCTAGCATAAAGGAAGATGGTTGATATTGTTGGAAGCCAGACTTCTCAGTCCTAGGATATTGCTGCAGGAGTTCCTCAGGCCAGTGTCTTAGACCCAACCAACTTTAGCTGCTTCATCAATGACCTTCTCTGCATCATAATGTCAGAAAGAGGGGATGTCGCAGATGATTGTGCAATGTTCAGTATCATTTGTGACACCTAATGTAATAAAGCATTTCTGAATGCAACAAAATGTGAATTACGTCCAGGTTTGGGCTGATAATTGGCAATACCACACCAATATCCTGGGGATCAGCATTAATGAGAAGCTTACTGGACCAACCACGTAAATAATGTGGCTATAAGAGCAGGCTGTGAATTCTGTGGCAAGTAACTCACCACCTGACTCTCCAAAGCCTGTCCACCATCTACTCTGCACAAGTCAGGAGTCTGATGGAATACTCTCCTCTTGCCTGGATGAATGCAGCTCCAACAACACTCAAGAAGCTTGACGCAATATAGAACAAAGCAGCCTGCTTGATCAACACCCCATACACCATCTTAAACATTCAATTCCTCCGCCACTAGCACACAGTGGCAGCATTGTGTAGCTTCTGCACTACCAAGGCCCCTTTGATGGCACCTTCCAAATCTGCGACATCCACCACCAAAAGGCCAAGAGCAGCAGACACATGGGAACACCACCAACTGCAAGTTCCCCTCCAAGTCCACACACCATCCTGACTTGAAAATGTATCACCACTGCATTGTTGGGTGGAATTCCCTACTAATAGCACTGTGGGTGTACCATGCCACATGGACCACCTTCTCAAGGGCAATTAGGCATCGGCAATAATTGCTGGCTGAATAAATCAATAAAAATAAAGAAATACAGGCTTTATTATTGAACTTATTCACCTGTTGGTTAGGTTCTCTCTTACTGAGCTAATTCAACTGATAATTACACTGTCTTTTACTTAGCTAATTCAATTGCACACTCCTTATTAGTGTTAATTTAATTGGTAGTAAAGTTCTCTATTACTAAGTCTGTTTTTTGCAGTGTGATTACTGGGAAATTTAACTCTTTGTGGTTGAATGAATGTAGAATCTGGAGGAATATCTCAACCTGTCTGCTGGTGGTATAACAGCTGTCATGTTTTCTGTTTGCTTCTCCATGCATACTTGGCATTGGACAAAGTGTGCCCTTCAGCCTTTTTCTGTTCAGATAATGGAACAATAGACTAGGTGGTTTGTGTTCAATAGTTTGTCTCTTATGAATGACAATTGACAAATACTTTTTAATAACCTATTAATGTCATATGAGATGGCAAATGCCTTAAACCATGCCACCTTTAAAAGATTTGTCGACAGTATTACCATGTGCAAGTTCGCATTTGATCAGACCCTAAGGCACTTTGGTAAAAGTTTGCCCTCAAGACCTGTCCTCAAACTTAAACAGTTTAAAATGTTAAATTCCATTGGGATAGTGGATATTTGCAGCCCAAGTTGTGAGCAGTTCCACCACCACTTTTCCTGAAAGTGCAGAGGTACAGTTTCACAGTGATACCTGTTCATGTTTGAGTTGGACAGTCGGCATCAGTAACTTTGCACTCATGGAAGGACAGCTTAGTTGAGTCCCCATCTGCTTTTTGTTCCACCATTTCTTGAATTCATGGACTATTGCTGGGCAATGCGGATGCCACGTTAACCAAGCTGTGTCAGCAGACTGTTCAAGTCCCATTCCAACCTCCACCAACCCACCCCTTCCAGCACAGGACATTTCCTGATCTTTGGAGTGGGAGCTCTGGCTAATAACTTTTTCTTGTCGTACTGGTGTCTCTGGGTATAGTTGTCAGTTAGTGGTGTCCTGACTGAGATTGGTTAATTCACTGCAGTCTGGAACTTAAACTTTAGATCTTTCTAGTTTTGGCATCTCACTGGCAGTGCACAGGGGAAGCTATTAATTTGGATCAAAATCCTCCCAATTACTGGTATTTGAAATGTTTTTATTCTTTCTGCCTTCAGGTACTGCAGGATTTCATTCGGTTTCTACACAGGCTAGCAACGGTGAACAAGGATTATGCAGTAGTCATGTGTCGGCTTGGGTCAAAGGAAACTCTGTCAAAGTCACTGGACAAACACAGTTCGGCTTTATTGCTGGCTGCTGAGCTCCGAGATCTTGTCAGTGACTGTGAGAAATATGCAAGTCTTTACAAGAAAATGACCACCAGTATCCTGGCTGGTTGTATACAGGTAATTGAGTTTGTTCTCTGCTAATTTTCTTTTCAATTGCTTCCCTTTCGACAATTCTCACTTTGGAGTACACTTCCACAGGCACTGCTGTCCCTCTAGAACCTTGCAGTGATGAGTCTAGGCAGTGTGTTGATAAGTTATTTTTCCCATACAGTCAAGCCTGATCGTATCCTAGCCTGTCTGTCCAGGGATCTCCAGATTGGTGGAGTGTGCATCAACATTGGGGAAAAATTGCTGCCTTTTATTCTTGCCCAACTTTGCTTGAGACCCTGACACCCCCCATTTCACCCTGTCTGAGATGAAGTAACTCAGCACAGACCAGTGAATGAACCTGGGACAATTTTGGTGTATGTGGCTCAGTATTGCACCTGATGGTGGTGCAAATTACCCATCCAAGGAGGAGTTACATCAGTTCAAATGTGTGTATGAATCCATGTATATCATACCTCAAGGAATTTAAAATTGCTGAAAAAAGAGACACGTTGCTGAAGCTTTTTGTCTTGCATTCATCAGGACAAATGCAAGAATGCCAAATTTCAAACATGTTAACATGTCTCTCTTTTCAGCAATAGTCAAGTTCTGTACTACCAAGCGACTGAATTTAATATCCCTCTTACTCTGTACTAATGATTTCTGGTCCAGCCATCAACAACATTCCATATGAAACTCTCAAAACTGCTAGAGTCTATTATAAAAGACATGGTAACAGAACACTTGGAAAGCATTAACGGGATTAGACAAAGTCAGCATGGGTTTATGAAAGGGAAATCATGCTTAACTAATTGCTGGAGTTTTTTGAGGATGCAACTAGTAGAATAGATAAGGGAGAACTGGTGGATGTGGTGTATTTGGATTTCAAGAAGGCTTTTGATAAAGTTCCACATAAGAGGCTAGTGGGTGCAAAATTAAAGCACATGACATTGGGGGTAATATACTGGCATGGATTGAGAATTGGTTGACAGACCGGAAACAGAGAGTGAGAATAAATGGGCCTTTTTCCAGGTGGCAGGTGGTGACTAGTGGTGTACCGCAGGGATCATTGCTTGGGCCCCAGCTATTCACGAAATATATAAATGACTTGGATGAGGGAACAAAATGCAATATTTCCAAGTTTGCTGACATCACAAAACTGGGCAGGGTTGTGAGGAGGATGCAAGGAAGCTTCAGGGTGATGTGGGCAAACACATGGCAGATGCAGTATAACGTGGGTAAATGTGAAGTTATACGCTTCGGTACGAAAAACAGAAAGGCAGAGTATTATTTAAATGGTGATATATTGAGAAATGTGATGTACAAAGGGATCTGGGTGTCCTTGTACACCAGTCAATGAAAGTAAACAGCCAGGTGCAGCAAGCAATTCGGAAGGCAAATGGTATGTTGGCCTCCACTGCAAGAGGATTTGAATTCAGAGGTAGGGATGTCTTACTGCAGTTGTACAGGGCCTTGGTGAGACCACACCTGGAGTATTGTGTGCAGTTTTGGCCTCCCTACCTAAGAAAGGATATACTTGCTATAGAGGGAGTGCAACGAAGGTTCAATAGGCTGATACAGGGGATGGCAAGACTGTCGTATGAGGAGAGATTGGTTTGACTGGGCCTGTATTCACTAGAGTTTAGAAGAATGAGAGGAGATCTGATTGAAACGTCTAAAATCTAACAGGGCTAGACAGACTGGATGCAGGGAGGATGTTTCCCCTGGTTGGAGAGTCTAGAACCAGGGGCCACAGTCTCAGGATACAGGGCAGGCCATTTAGGACTGAGATGAGGAAGAATTTCTTCACTAAGAGGGTGATCAACCTGTGGAATTCTCTACCACAGAAGGCCGGGTCACTGAGTATATTCAAGAAAGAAATTGGTAATTTTTTGGATATTAGGGGAATCAACGGGTATGGAGAGAAAGCAGGAATATGGCGTTGAGATAGAGGAATCAGCCAAGATCATATTGAATGGCGGAGCAGGTTCGAAGAGCCGAATGGCCTAATCCTGCTTCTAGTTTCTATGTCTTGCTTGACCTTGGAAACTTGATATTGTGCTTTTAACACTTTTCTCTGGGTTGCTACAGAAGTGAACAAAAGTAAAGAATTGTGACTCCATTTTATCACTTAAGTTACTATTCTCTTTCAGGAGTAGAAATTTAGACAGTTGATTTTCTATAGTGCTCTGTATGGGTGAAGAAGAATATCTCTCTCCCACCTCGCCATCCCTGTTGATTTTTATTTTACTCCTTGCCTGAGCAGAGTGGTGACTCTGAATAATTTTCTTCCCCACCTCTGCGCATGCAGCCTTGGGACCAATTGTAACTCAAAGCTGCCCTGGCAAAGATCAGTTAATTTACACAGAAGGGAAATTGGGATTGAGCTTGTACGGTTTGGCGTTACACTACAGTGTGTTTAGCTACTACATGTGTGAGTAAAGGTGAAGTTGTCATTCCTGAAGGCTTTTTTCATGCTCTTCCTTTCCTCCCAACAAAGTGGAACTGCTGTTATACGATAATATTAATTAGGAGCAGGAGTAGGCCACTTGGCCCCTCATGTCTGCTCCGCCACTCAATAGGATTATTGCTCATCTGATTGTAACCTCAACTCCACATTTGTGCCTACCCCCGATAACCTTTCATTCCCTTGCTTATCAAGAATCTGTCTAGCTTTGCCTTAAAAATATTCAAAGACTCTGCTTCCATCGCCTTTTGAGGAAGATAATTCCAAAGATTTACGACCTCTGAGAGAAAAAAATTTCTCCTCACCTGTCTCAAATGTGCGACCCCTTATTTTTAAACAATGATCGCTAGTTCTAGATTCACCCACAAGAGGAAATATCCTTTCCACATCTGCCCTGTCAAGACCCTTCAGGATCTTAAAGGTTTCAATCAAGTCCTCGCTCACTCTAAATTCCAGGGGATATAAGTCTAGCCTGTCAAACCTTTCTTCATAAGAGAACCCTCCCATTTCAGGTATTAGTCTGGTAAACCTTCTCTGAACTGCTTCCAACACATTTACATCCTTCCTTAAATAAGGAGACCAATACTATACACAGTATTCCAGATACTTCTCAGTATAACTGAAGCATAACCTCCCTACTTTTGTATTCAATTTCCTGCGCAATAAACGATAACATTCTATTAGCTTTCCTAGTTACTTGCTGCACCTGCATACTAACTTTTTGCGATCATGCATTAGGATACCGAGATCATTCTGCACCTCAGAGCTCTGCAATCTCTCACCATTTAGATAATATGCTTCTCTTTTATTCTTCGTGCCAAAATGGACAATTTCAATTTTGCCCGCATTACTCCATTTTCCAGATTTTGGCCCACTCACATGGCCTATCTTTGTCCCTTTATAGCCTCCTTGCATCCTCTTCACAACCTACCTTCTTACCTGTCTTTGTGTCATTAGCAAATTTAGCAATCATACCTTTGGTCCCTTCAGCCATTTCATTTATATAAATTATACAGAGTTGAGGTCCAAGCACTGATCCCTGTGGCACACTACTCATCACATCTTGCCAACCAGAAAAAAAGACCTACTTATGTGTACTCTGGGTTTCCTGTTAGCTAGCCAACCTTCTTTCAATGCCAATATGTTGCCACCTAGACCACGAGCTTTTATTTTCCCCAGTGACCTTTGATGTGGCACTTTGTCAAATGTCTTCTGGAAATCTTAAGTACAGTACATCCACCGGTTCCTTTTTTATCCACAGCACATGTGACTCCTTCAAAGAATGCAAATAAATTGGCTGAACGTAATTTCCCTTTCACAAAACCATGTTGGCTCTGCCAGATAACCTTGAATTTTTCAAAGTGCCCTGCTATAACATCTTTAATAGTAGCTTCTAACAGTTTCCCTATGACAGGTGTTAAGCTAACTGGCCTGTAGTTTCCTGCTTTCTGTCTCCCCCCCTTTTTGAACAAAGGAGTTACACTCGGTATTTTCCTTTTTCCCGAATCTATGGAATTTTGGAAATTTTTATTTTATTCATTCATGGGATGTGGGCATTGCTGGCTAGGCTGGCATTTATTGCCCACCCCTAATTGCCCTTGAAAAGGTGGTGCTGAGCTGCCGCCTTGAACTGCTGCAGTCCATGTGGTGTAGGTACACCCACAGTGCTGTCAGGGAGTTCCAGGATTTTGACCCACCGACAGTGAAGGAACGGCGATATATTTCCAAGTCAGGATGGTGAATGGTTTGGAGGGGAACTTCCAGGTGGTGGTGTTCCCATATGCCTACTGCCCTTGTCCTTCTAGATGCTAGTGGTCATGGGTTTGGAAGGTGCTATCGAAGGAGACTTGGTGAGTTCCTGCAAGTGCATCTTGTAGATGGTACACACTGCTGCTACTGTGCATCGGTGGTGGAGGGAGTGAATGTTTGTGGATGTGGTGCCAATCAAGCGGACTGCTTTGTCCTGAATGGTGTTGATCTTCTTGAGTCTTGTGGGAGCTGCACTCTTCCAGGGGAGTATCCTATCACACTCCTTACTTGTGCCTGGTGGATGGTGGACAGATATTGGGAGTCAGGAGGTGAATTACTCGTCACAGGATTCCTAGCCTCTAACCTGCTCTTGTAGCCACAGTATTTACATGGCTAGTCCAGTTCAGTTTCTGATCAATGTTGATAGTGGGGGATTCAATGATGATAATGTCATTGAATGTCAAGGGGCGATGGTTAGAATCTCTCTTTTTGGAGTTGGTCATTGCCTGGCATTTGTGTGGTGTGAATGTTAGTTGCCACTTGTCAGCCCAAGCCTGGATATTGTCCAGGTCTTGCTGCATTTGGACATGCACTACTTCATTATCTGAGGAGTCGCAAATGATCCTGAACATTGTGCAATCATCAGCGAACATCCCAACTTCTGACCTTATAATGGAAGATCATTGATAAGTAGCCGAAGATGGTTGTGATAATGCATCGACTATCTCATTAGCCACTTCTTTCAAGATCCTAAGATGAAGTCCATCAGGACCTGGGGACGTTTCAGCTGACAGGTGCAGCAACCTGCTCAGTACCTCTTCCCTGGTGATTGTAACTATCTTGAGTTCCTCCCTTCCTTCCATTTCCTGATTTAGTCATTTCTGGGATGTTACTTGTGTCCTTTATAGTGAAAACTGATGCAAAATGCTGAGAGTTTAATAGGTATGGGGTGTGCAGGTGTATATAAACTGTGCTGCTGGCAGTCTATAAAAGGAACATGTTTGATGGGATGAATGGGTTTTTCTCATTCTGCATTTAAAATACACGTATTTGATTTAAAAAAAAACTCTTCCTTGCAGATGGTTTTGGGACAAATTGAGGAGCATAGACGCAGCCATCAGCCAATCAATATCCCTTTCTTTGATGTATTCCTGAGGAACCTCTGTCAAGGTCTGTCCGAACGGCTCAATGATAACAGACTGAATCACGGCAAGTTTAAATTACGTGTGGGGCTAAAAGAGAGCATCTCTTTCCTACTTCACTTTCTTATTAAAATTAAGATATTCTAAATCAGTTTTGCTTTCCTACTTGTTTTACAGAAATGTGTATGAATAGTTGAACTTCATTGTAGCTATCTGCTTTCTCAATCCTTGTAATCCCAGCATTTAATTTGATGAAACTGGATTCCCTTTTGGATGGTGATTATAATGAACACAGTGTCATGACAGATTAGCAAGCAGTATTTGATGACAGTATTTGTAACTAACTGTATTGCTGCTGCTGGTCAGAACCCATCTGGAACACTAGTGGAAGTTCTGGCTACCTAATCATTAGAATGACATTATTGTCTTGAAGGATTAAAATAGCAACAGCAAGGATTATTCTGAGTACCAGGAACTTAAAATATAAGGTAAAAGCTTAAGGATATCGGACTGACTTATTTCCTTTAGAAAGACGAAACTTGGGCAATAAATAATTAACAGAAAAATTATCCAGTTAAATAGATGTGCCAGAATAATCAATAACTGAACAGTTAAGAGGTGTCACTGTTCGTACACTATCTCTTTGAAAGGAAAATGTGATTGATAACAAATCCATCACTAATGGGTAGAAATATTTATTTGGCTTTTTGCAGTTTTCATTTGGAAGCAGAAACTTATACATGGTACAGAATTAAAAGCAAGGAAGTGGAGAGGAGCTTTTACACAATGAAGACTACTGAAGTAGACAGTATAAATGGTCTCTGGATGCACCATCATTGGTTTCTTAGAGAGAAGGGGTTAAGATGGGTTGTGGGCATAACCTATTCACTGTGTCATGACCACGAGCTAAGAATTTGCATGTGTGTATGTAGCCCCCTTTTAATTTGCGAGTGATTCAATTTAAAAGTAACCAGCAGGCAAGCCTTATTCTTAAACAAGATAAAGGTTCGTTTACTTGAGTAAAAGTGATAAAGTTATTAACCAAAATACAGATACAATGATTAAATACTGATAAGGGTATAAAAAAAACTTAAAAAGATGAGATTTCAGATCAGTCGCTGTGAGCTATCGTTGCAGACCCATTGCTTGCAGTTGAAGTGTTGGTTGCCTGGAGTGAAGAGTTGTGTTCAGCAGCGGCTTCTGTAGTTGATTATTCCGTGTTTGCCTTTTCTATTGGACTCAGCAGGTAGAGTAGCTTTGTGGAGGGAAGGTTCTGCCAGCACGACATTTGAAGACAGCCTCGATTCCTTTTTCAGCAAATGAATGATAATTTCTAGACATCATCCTTTGTGACTCCGGGTGGCAGAGATAAACAACTCTCGTGCTGTTCACAGTTAGTTCAGCTGAGAGTTGTGGGCTGGAACTGATTAACTGAGGTCTTCTGGGTTCTCTGCACATTGCCACACAAAATGGTTTCTTACAGCCTCCTTTATACAATTCAAAAACACAAGAATGGCTGATATGTTAATTTAGATGAGTCATTGCTCCACAAAGTAAAGAAGTTAATTAAATTGCGATGTTTTGAAGTAGCCCCCCCCCCCCCCCCCCCCGCCCACCTTGGTATCAAAGGAGGCCGAAGTTTTCACACCTCTGAAAGATTTAACTGTGTTGTCCAAGGCACATTGAATTATTACTGACACTCTTGTTGACTGATTCTGAGATAACACAGTTCGACAATGTTTAAGCAATCATCTGTGGAGTCAGCTGTATTCAGTGACTTCCATCTTGAAAGGATTTTTAAAGCAGGAATGTACTTTTTACAATTTTCCTTAAAACACCACAATATCATAACTGCATAGTCATGATAAATATAAAAACAAAAAACTACTGCGGATGCTGGAAATCCAAAACAAAAACAGAATTACCTGGAAAAACTCAGCAGGCCTGGCAGCATCGGCAGAGAAGAAAAGAGTTGACATTTCGAGTCCTCATGACCCTTCAACAGAACTGAGCAATATCTGGAGAGGGGTGAAATATAAGCTGGTTTAAGGTGGGGAGGGGGGTGCATTGTAGGGACAAGCAAGCAGTGATAGGAGCAGATAATCAAAAGATGTTACAGACAAAGGAACAAAGAGGTGTTAAAGGTGGTGATATTATCTAAGAGAATGTGCTAATTAAGAATGGATGGCAGGACACTCAAGGTACAGCTCTAGTGGGGCCTCACACCTTCTCCTCCCTCCCAGAAACATGATAGGGTCCCCCTTGTCCTCAATTATCATCCCATCAGCCTCCGCATTCAAAGGATCATCCTCCGCCATTTCCGCCAACTCCAGCATGATGCCACCACCAAACACATCTTCCCTCACCCCCCCGGCGGCATTCCGTTGGGATCGTTCCCTCCGGGACACCCTGGTCCACTCCTCCATCACCCCCTACTCCTCAACCCCTACCTATGGCACCTCCCCATGCCCACGCAGAAGATGCAACACCTGCCCCTTCACTTCCTCTCTCCTCACCGTCCAAGGGCCCAAACACTCCTTTCAAGTGAAGCAGCATTTCACTTGCATTTCCCCTAACTCAGTCTACTGCATTCGTTGCTCCCAATGCGGTCTCCTCGACATTGGAGAGACCAAACGTAAACTGGGCGACCGCTTTGCAGAACACCTGCGGTCTGTCCGCAAGAAAGACCCAAACCTCCCTATCGCTTGCCATTTTAACACTCCACCCTGCTCTCTTGCCCACATGTCTGTCTTTGGCTTGCTGCATTGTTCCAGTGAAGCCCAACGCAAACTGGAGGAACAGCACCTCATTTTCCGACTAGGCATTTTACAGCCTTCCGGACTGAATATTGAATTCAACAACTTTAGATCTTGAACTCCCTCCTCCATCCCCACCCCCTTTCCGTTTCTTCCCCCTCCCTTTTGTTTTTTCCAATGATTTATATAGATTTTTCTTTTCCTACCTTGTTCCATTATTTTTAAATCTATACCTGTAATGGTCTGTCAGTCTTTCCACCCCACCCCCACTAGAGCTGTACCTTGAGTGTCCTGCCATCCATTCTTAATTAGCACATTTTCTTAGGTAATATCACCACCTTTAACACACCTCTTTGTTCCTTTATCTGTAACATCTTTTGATTATCTGCTCCAATCACTGCTTGCTTGTCCCTACAACTACCCCCCCCAACTTCTCTCCCCCCATCCCAACTTAAACCAGCTTATATTTCACTCTTCTCCCGATATTGCTCAGTTCTGTTGAAGGGTAATGAGGACTCGAAACGTCAACTCTTTTCTTCTCTGCCGATGCTGCCAGACCTGCTGAGTTTTTCCAGGTAATTCTGTTTTTGTTTTGGTCATGACAAATCTTTTGGGCCAAATGTCTAAAACATTTATATTCTAATTTACAGCAACTATAAGACCATAAGGCATAGGGGCAGAAGTCGGCCATTTGGTTCATCGAGTCTGCTCTGCCATTCAGTGTGATGATGACTGATCTGATAATCCTCAACTCCACTTTCCTGCCTTTTCCCCATAACCCTTGATTCCTTTACTGGGAAAAAATCTGTCTATTTCTGTCTTGAATATACTTAATGACCCAGCTTCTAAAGCCCTCTGTGGTAAAGAATTCCAAAGATTAACTACTCTCTGAGAGAAGGAATTCCTCCTCATCTCTGTCTTATATGGATGATCCCTTACTCTGAGATTATGCCCTCTGGTCTTAGGCTCACCCACAAGGAGAAACAACCTCTCAGCATCCACCATGTCAAGCCTAAGAATCTTATATGTTTCAAAAAGATCGCTTCTCATTCTTCTAAACTCCGTTGAGTACAGGCCCAACTTACTCGACCTCTCCTCATAAGAAAATCCCTCCATCCCCGGGATCAACCTAGTGAGCCTTCTCTGGACTGCTTCCAATGCCAGTATATCTTTCACAAAAACAAAAATACCTGGAAAAACTCAGCAGGTCTGGCAGCATCTGCGGAGAGGAGCACAGTTAACTTTTCGAGTCCGAATGACCCTTCAACAGAACTAAGTAAAAATAGAAGAGAGGTGAAATATAAGCTAGTTTAAGGGGGGGTGGGACAAGTAGAGCTGGATAGAGGGCCAGTGATAGGTGGAGATAACCAAAAGATGTCACAGACAAAAGGACAAAGAGGTGTTGAAGGTGGTGATATTATCTGAGGAATGTGCTAATTAAGGGTAGAAAGCAAGACAAGCAAGATACAGATTGCCCTAGTGGGGGTGGGGTGGGGTGAAGGAATCGAAATAGGCTAAAAGATAGAGATAAAACAATGGATGGAAATACATTTAAAAATAATGGAAATAGGTAGGAAAAGTAAAATCTATATAAATTATTGGAAAAAAAAGGGGGGGATCGGAAAGGGGGTGGGGATGGAGGAGAGAGTTCATGATCTAAAATTGTTGAACTCAATATTCAGTCCGGAAGGCTGTAAAGTGCCTAGTCGGAAGATGAAGTGCTGTTCCTCCAGTTTGCGTTGAGCTTCACTGGAACATTGCAGCAGGCCAAGGACGGACATGTGGGCATGAGAGCAGGGTGGAGTGTTGAAATGGCAAGCGACAGGGAGGTCTGGGTAATGGTCATTCGGACTTGAAACGTTAACTGTGTTCCTCTCCACAGATGCTGCCAGACCTGCTGAGTTTTTCCAGGTATTTTTGTTTTTGTTTTGGATTTCCAGCATCCGCAGTTTTTTGCTTTTATCCCAGTATATCTTTCCTTGGATAAGGGGCCAAAACTGTCACAGTATTGTAGGTGTGGTTTAACTGGTGTCTTGTACAGTTTTAGCAAGACTTTCCTATTTTTATACTCCATTGCCTTTGAAATAAAGGCCAATATTCCATTTGCCTTACCTATTACCTGTTGAACTTGTATGTTAGCTTTTTGGGATTCATGCACACAAGGACTCCCAAATCTCTCTGTGCTGCAGCCTTCTGCAGTCTTTCTCCATTTTAATAATATTCAGCTCCTCTATTCTTCCTGCCAAAGTGCATAACCTCAAATTTTCCCACATTATATTCCATCTGCCAGTTTTTTGCCCATTCACTTAACCGGTCTATATCCCTCTGCAGACTCGGCCTGCGTCATCCTCAGCACTTGCCTTCCCACCTAAATTTGTATCATTCGCAAATTTGGCGACAGTACATTCACTTTCCTCATCTAAATTATTAATATATATTGTAAATAATTGAGGCCCCAGCACTGATCCCTGTGACACTCCACTAGTTACTGGTTGCCACCCTGAAAATGCCCCCCTTATCCCAACCCTCTGTCGTCTTTTAGTTAGCCAATCCTCTATCCATGCTAATATACTACCCCCAAAACCATGGATCTTATCTTATTAAGTAGCTTTACGTGCAATACCTTATCGAACGGGCCTTTTGAAAATCCAAGTATATTGCATCTACTGGTTCCCTTTTATCTATCCTGCTTGTTACCTCCTCAAAGAATTGTAATAAATTTGTCAGGCATGATTTCCCCTTCATGAAGCCATGCTGACTCTGCTTGATTAGATTATGTAATTCTAAATGCTCTGCTATGACATCATTTATAATAGACTCCAACATTTTTCTAATGACAGATGTTAAGCTAACTGCCCTATGCTTACATGTTTTTTGTCTCCCTCCCTTTTTGAATAAGGGTGTTACATTGGCAGTTTTCCAATCCTCTGGGACTTTTCCAGAATCTAAGGATTCTTGGAAGATTACAACCAGTGCATCTACTATTTGTGTAGCTACTTCCTTTAATATCCGAGGATGCAACCCATCAGGTCCAGGGGACTTATCAGCCTTTAGCCCCATTAGTTTCCCTGGTACTTTTTTTCTAGTGATAGTTATTGTATTATTTCCTCCCTCTCTTTTGCCCCTTTATTATTTAGTATTGGAGTGCTATTAGTGTCTTCTACCGTGAAGACTGAAGCAAAGTATTTATTCAAATCCTTTGCCATTTCCTGGTTCCCCATTATTATTTCCCCAGCCTCATTTTGTAAGGGGCTCATGTTCACTTTAGTCTCTCTCTTCCTTTTTATATATTTAAAGAAACTCTTACTGTCCGTTTTTATATTACTTGCTAGTTTACCCTCAAAGTTTATTTTCTCCCTCTTTATTATTTTATTGGTCATCTTTTGTTGGTTTTTAAAACTTTCCCAATCCTCTGCTTACCACTAATCTTTGCCACATTATATGTCTTTTCTTTTAATTTGATCCTATCCTTAAGTACAAGAAGTGCCTAGGATTCTAAATTTACCACCATAGTTCTGGGATGCATGCAGGAATGAACACTGCGTGAACAATTTCATTCGTCCAAATTGAAGATATTGGTTAGCACCTCCTTCCCACCTGACTGGCATGACTACTTTAACCCAAATCTTGCAGATAACACAGCTTTCCTTATGCATTTGCAATCAGGTTTAACTGTTTAGGTTTGAACAATATGCCTTGTGGATGACATAAACACAAGGCCTTGTTTATTTTTTCTGCACTTCTGTGCTTCAGAAATAAAGATGCATGTTCCTTAACACTTTTATTGGCTGCTCCATTGAAGTGCAATCAGTTAGGTTGTTGGTCAGTGTATACAGAGGGCACGGAAGCAAAGCTGCAGCAAAGTTTACAGATGATCAAAAATAGGGTTGGGTTTGAACTACAGGGAACAAGTGTGGAACAATTGGTTGTGGATAGATTGGAAGTGGCACGTAATGTGGTCAAAACATGGTAACGAGCCTAAAAAAGGGAAATAAACTTTGGAAAATAATTGAAATAGCTCCAGGTTGCATAATGCAACATAGGGGAAGGATTTTGGGGATATAGTGAATCACTCAGCAGAATTAATAGCATAGTATGTGGCAACAGCCAAGGAAAGCTAATTGGATCTTAAGATGTACAGTCAGAGTGATAAAGCATAAATCACAAGAGGCGATGAGTCTGGACAGGGAATGACCATGCTTTTAATACTGTATGTAATTCTAATTTCCATATTACAGCAAGCAATCTAAACAATGGAACCAGATTAGAAGAGGCCAACCAACCTGATACCCAGTTTAAGTCATCTGAACTGTGAGGAGGGATTGAAATATCTGGATTTTTACTCTGGGGAAGAGAATGCTTCTGGAAATGTTCCAGATTTTTAGGGAGGAGATATATTAAACTCTAAAATTTGACATTTCCTCAAACACAAAAATTAGTGAATATGTGGTCAAAATTAGAAAATGATTAATGCGCAAATAGACTATTTAGATTTAACTGCTTTACGTAGAGGATGGTCAATGCATGGAATGTACTACCCTGAGTGGCAGGTAAATGGGAACATTATTCAAGGGAGAATTGAATAGATGTTTCAGCGGGCAGCTGAGGATCATTCATTGGTCAGATGGATTGCAGAGACTGGTCTCTTGCATTATTCCTATTCTTGAAAGATGCTGAAATCCTTTAACATTTTCACTTTATGTAGATTACTGTGTGTGCAATTGAGCTATGATTATTGTTATGATCCCAGCTGATTTTACTACTGGACTGTTCAGATCCCAGGGTGGAACGTGGCTTGATTGATCCTAACTTTTATCTTTTTGTTTAGAAACATGGAAAGTGGCCACTGAACAGAGCCACAGGAGTCAGCTGATGGAACTTTTACCAAATGAATAAAACACTTATTAAACAAGAAAAGATTAACTATATTACAATACTCCTTCATCCACACCAATACCTTTAGAGATATATACAGATTTGTAAGGATAACACAAGTTTCAAAAGCTATATTATACTCTGATGTTCACAGTCCATGTAAACCAGTAGGTGACTTGTGGTCAGGCACACCACACTCTGAAACGAAGTGACAGATGCCACCCCAAACAGATGCTATGGATCTCTCCTCAACTCCCCCCAGACACTTGTCACACCGTGAGCCAACTGGTCTCACTGAACTCTGCCTTTCATCTAAGAGTTTCCAATCTCCACTCTTGAAGAACTTGCTTTGGAATCTTCTCCCAAACTGATGCTTTCTCTCAGACGCCTTCCACAAAGGTTCACCTCCAGGGTTTTGAGCTCTCCTGGATCACCACGTACATTCAAGCTTCCTTCCAGGCACACACACTCACTGACTCAGCCGTGCCAACAGAACACCACTGTTTCACATGCCTATAGTAAAGAGTTACAGACCTTTGACTGCTTGGATCTTCTGGTTTCTAGTAAGCCTATATTGCTTTAAGTCTGTGTCCTGCAGCTTTCTCTCTTTAATCTTGGAGCCTTTCTCTCTGCTCCTTACTTTCACTTCCACAGAACAGGACCTTTCCCAGACTCCTGTTCTTCCTTTGACCAGATCCTGCTCTGTCTCACTCCTTGGTTTTGGGATCTTTCAGTTCTTTTGGGAAACCTGCTCTATCTACAGTTCTCTCTCCCAGTAGACTGCTTACAATTTGGTATCTCCCTTGAGATCCAGAACTTACTTGACATTCACTGTTACTTTAACTTTAGAGCAACTCAGCTAAGATTCTTAGACTTATTTTCCTCAGCAATCTGCTAGTATGTCAGCTAGAGAGACTTAAACTGCTCTCTTCACCTTAGAGCATAATGACCAACTGAACTCAAACTGTTTTTGGTTCTAATGAGTGGGCCTCCTGTTGCTAGGCAACAGCACAGCCTTTTCTACCTTGTTTTAACTTCCCTGAGCCACTATCCCCCCCACCCACCCCCTCCCCCCCCCCTCCTCCTTGATAACACAGCTCTCCACTTCAAGGGTCATAAAACTCATAATGCTGGCATCTTTTAAAATGAAACTAAAACCCAAGCTTCATCCTTTTAACCCACAAAATACAAAGGTCCAGTAACACTTCTGGGGATTTTTAAAAATTAACAGTAAAAGTTTTATTAGCAAGTATAAAAGAAAACTTAAGATCACATTTGCACAGTTAAGGTTAGTTTTACAAACATTCCCCCAAAAAAGACTCTCCACTTGGTCAAACCCACGAGTAAACACCTTCCAGGCAACACTCCCTTACAGATGTGTAACTATAAGAAATCCAGTAATATAAGCCTAGGCAAGCTGCTGTAGCTTCAATAAAGGCATACTGCATGACCTGTAACTCGCTTCCACTCTGCTGTGGTAAACCAAACTTCAGAATACAACTGCTTTTTGCAGCCCAAGACTTTTCTGGTTTGACTGGATGGTTGGCTGAAATGGCATCTCCTCCCAGCCCAGAGCTAACAGCTCCATCTCCGCTCCAGCTGCTACCTCAGCTATCTCAGAACAGCTAGAGTAACTAACTCTAAAATACCCTTTTCCCCCCTTTCATGTCAGGTTCCATTGTTTTCACACCTCTTTGAAACTCAAACCCTTCCAAATATAAGATCTTTAATGTTTCCATCTTGTCTTTGCTTTCAGGCCAATAAAATATAATATCCCCCCTTCTATTTACCTATGGAACTCCTACAAGATGCAAACATGTTTCTGGCTACTTCTGAACTCCCCTTTGATATTCAAACAAACTCTCGACTTGTCTAAAAATGCAAATGTTAGATCTAACTTGTTTACTTTTACCTCAACTTATCATCTCTATTCTTTGCATGTTTTAAACCTGCTAGACAACATGTCTCCTAATAATCTCTGCCCAGCTTAATTAAATCATTCATCCACACAGGCACACGCAGCCTTTTATGTGGCAGTCAGGAGGTTTCCTTACCCATGCTTAACCTGATGCCATGAGAATTCATGGGGTGTGGGGTCAATGTTGAGGACTCCCGAGGTTACTCCCTCCTGACTTGACTGTGTGTACCACTGTACCTCTGATGGGTCTACCCTAATGGGTGAGATAGGACATACCCAGGGAATGATGATGGAGGCACCTGGGACATCAGTTGGAAAGTATGATTCTGTGAGTATGACTATATCAGGCCTTTGCTTGACTAGTCTGTGGGACAGTTCTCTCAATCCTGGCACAAATCCCAGATGTTGACAAGGACTTTGCAGGGTTGAATGGGAAGGGTGTGTCTTTGTTGTTTCCATGCCAAGGTGGATGATGGGTGGTTCATCAGTTTTATTACACGGCTTTTCTGTAGCAGTTTGGTACAACTCGCTCGCAAATCGGTATTCCATTTTGGAGGCTGGTTCCTCCAGGGAGTGCAGACAGAGCCAGGCTTCTGGCAACACAAGCAGCCTGTCTGTACAGGAGGGGAGGAAGTCCAATAATAATAGAGGATTCTACAGTTACGGGAACAGATAGGCGCTACTGTGGCCGTCAACGTGACTCCAGGATGGTGTGTCGCCTTTCTGGTGCCAGGGTCTGGGATGTCACTGAACAGCTGCAGGGCATCCTGATGAGAGAGGGTGATAAGTCAGAGGTCATGGTACATGTTGGTACCAATGACATTGGTAGAAAGAGGGATGAGGTCTTGCATCAAGAATGCAGGGAGTTAGGCAGTAGACTAAAAAGCCTCATGGGTTGTAATCTCTGGATTACTCCCAGTGCCACATGCTAGCGAGCACAGAAATAGGAGAAAAGCGCAGATGAATACGTGGCTTAAGAGTTGGTGCAGGAGGGAGGGTTTTAGATTCCTGGATCACTGGGACTGTTTCTGGTGAAGGTGGGACCTGCACAAGCGGGACGGTCTACATCTGAACCAGAGCGGGACCAACATCCTTGCGGGCGGGTTTGCTAGTGCTGTTGGGAGGAGTTTAAACTAATTCGGCAGGGGGAGGGGACACAGAATGTTAGCAGAATAGGGACAAATCATAATACAGTAAAACAATCAAGTCAGAGGGAGTACAGCTGCATTAAGTTTTAGGGGAATAAGGCAAGGCTGGATGGCCTTTACTTTAATGCCAGGAGTATTACAGGTAAAACGGATGAGTTAAGGGTGAGGATTGACATGTGGAATTGTGATATAGAAGCCATCACAGAGACATGGTTGAGGGAGGGGCAGAATTGGCAGCTCAATATTCCAGGATATAGAATCTTCAGGTGAGACAGGGCAGGGGGTAAAAGAGGAGGAGGCATTGCATTATCAGTTAAGGAGTCAGTTATTGCAGTAAGGAGAGATGATATCTTGGAGGGGGCATCAAATGAAGCTTTGTGGGTAGAGCTTAGGAATAAAAAAGGGGCAGCCACATTGTTAGGTGTTTATTATCGGCCCCCAGATAGTCAGCGGGAAATTGAGGAGCAAATATGTGCACAATTCGCGGAGGTGTGTAAAAACAATAACAATAGGGTAATTACATTAGGTGATTTCAACTTTCCCAACATTAATTGGGATAGACATAGTGTTAAGGGCTTGGATGGAGTGGATTTCTTGAAATGTGTACAGGAGAACTTTTTAGGTCAATATGTAGAGGATCCAACAAGGAATGTCGCAGTGCTGGACCTAATTCCGGGGAATGAAGCCGGACAGGTGGTTGAGGTGGTGGTGGGGGAGCATTTTAGTGATAGCGGCCACAACATGGTACAATTTAAGCTTGTTCTGGACAAAGAAATCGACAAGTTGCAAAAAAAATGTTTTGGATTGGGGGAGAGTGGATTTTAGTAAAATAAGGCAGGATCTGGCCAAGGTAGACTGGGAACAGCTACTTGTGGGGAAATCTACAGAAGAGCAGTGGGGGGCGTTCAAAAAGGAAATGGGGAGGGTACAGGCTCAACATGTTCCCTCTAGGGTGATAGGAAGGAGTAACAAGCACAGAGAACCATGGATGACCAGGGATATTCAGGATAAGATGAGAAGGAAAAGAAAGGCTTTTAGCAGGTACAAGGGGAGCAAATCAGTGGAGGCATTAGTGGAGTACAGAAAGTGCATGGTGGAGCTTAAGGAAGCAATTAGGAGAGCAAAGAGGGGATATGAGAAAGCTCTGGCTGGTAAAAGTAGGGAAAATTCCAAGATATTCTATAAGTATATCAATGGGAAGAGGATAACCAGGGAAAGAGAAGGGCCCATAAGGGACCAAGGGAACAATCTATGGGTGGAGCCAAAGGACATTGCTAGAGCGTTGAACGAATACTTCACATTTGCCTTCACCCAAGAGAATGAGGATGAAGGAATGGAACTCGAGGAGAGAGACTGTGAGGTTCTTGAGCAAATTGATATAGGGAGTGACAAGGTATTGGAGATGTTGGCAGGCTTATAAGTGGACAAATCTCCAGGTAGGGATAATTTGTGTCCCAGACTGCTGAGGGAGGCAAGGGAGGAGATCGCAGGGGCTCTGACCCAAATTTTTAATTTCTCTCTGGCCACGGGGGAGGTGCCAGAGGACTGGAGAACAGCTAATGTGATTCCGCTATTTAAGAAGGGTTGTGGAGATAAGTCAGGGAACTGCAGACCAGTGAGTCTCACGTCAATGGTAGGGAAACTATTGGAGAAAATTCTGAAGGAAAGAATCTATCTCCACTTGGAGAGGCAAAGTTTGATCAGGGATAGTCAGCATGGCTTTGTCAGAGGGAGGTCATGCCTAACAAATTTGATTGAATTTTTTGAGGAGGTGACCAGGTGTGTAGATGAGGGTAGTGCAGTTGATGTAGGTTATATGGATTTCAGCAAAGCCTTTGACAAGGTCCCACATGGGAGACTTATAAAGAAGGCAAATGCACATGGGATACAGGGTAATTTGATAAGGTGGATTCAAAATTGGCTTAATTGTAGGAGACAGGGTGATGACAGAAGGATGCTTTAGTGACTGGAAGCCAGTGTCCAGTGGCGTACCACAGGGATCTGTGCTGGGTCCCCTATGGTGGGGGGGGTGGTAGAATTAGTAAGTTTGCGGATGACACAAAGATTGGCTGGTTGGTTAACAGTGAGGTTGAGTGTCTTGAGCTACAGGAAGATATAGACAGGATGGTCAAATGGGCAGATAAGTGGCAGATGGAATTTAACCCTGAAAAGTGTGAGGTGATACACTTTGGAAGGAGTAATTTGACAAGGAAGTATTCAATGAATGGCATGACACCACGAAGTTCTGAGGAACAAAGGGACCTTGGCATCTGTGTCCATAGATCTCTGAAGGCAGAGGGGCATGTTAGTGGGGTGGTGAAAAAGGCATATGGGACTCTTGCCTTTATCAATCGAGGCATAGATTACAAAAGTAGGGATGTCATGTTGGAGTTGTATAAAACCTTGGTGAAGCCACAGCTAGAGTACTGTGTGCAGTTCTGGTCGCCACATTATAGGAAGGATGTGATTGCACTGGAGGGGGTGCAGAGGAGATTCACCAGGATGTTGCCTGGGATGAAACATTTAAGTTATGAAGAGAGGTTGGATAGACTTGGGTTGCTTTCGTTGGAACAGAGAAGACTCAGGGGCGACCTGATCGAGGTGTACAAGATTATGAGGGGCGTGGATAGGGAGCAGCTGTTCCCCTTAGTTGAAGGGTCAGTCATGAGGGGGCACAAGTTCAAGGTGAGGGGCAGGAGGTTTCGGGGGGATTTGAGGAAATACTTTTTTGCCCAGAGGGTGGTGACGGTCTGGAATGCGCTGCCTGGGAGGGTGGTGGAGGCCGGTTGCCTCACATCTTTTAAAAAGTACCTGGATGAGCATTTGGCACGTCATAACATTCAAGGCTATGGGCCAAGTGCTGGTAAATGGGATTAGGTAGGTAGGTCAGGTGTTTCTCACGTGTCGGTGCTGACTCGATGGGCCGAAGGGCCTCTTCTGCACTGTGTGATTCTGTGAACTGAGTGGCTTGTTCGGGCATTTTAGAAGGTAGCTAAGAGTCAAGCCCATTGCCGTGAATCTGGAGTCACATGTAGGCCAGACCTAGCGAGGATGGCAGATTTCCTGCCCCACGATGCCTTAGTGATGCAGATGGATTTTACAACAAATCCGGTAGTTTCATGGTCGTTATGAATGAAACTAGCATTTTATTCCGTGTCTCCAGAGTATTAGGCTTTTGAAATACTCGCCCAGAAACATTACTGGTATTCTGCCGTCCACCAGGACAGAGTGGATGCTGAGAAAGCGTTTCCCAAATCTTGGTCACAGTCTCAGAATAAGGGATTGGCGGTTTAGAACTGAACTGAGAAGAAATTTCTTCAATCAGAGGGCTGTGAACCTTTGGACTTCTCTTTCCCAGAGGCCTGAGGGTGCTCTGTGGCTGAGTATATTCAGGTCAGTGGTTAATGAATCATAGGATACTAAGGGAATTGAGGAATATGGAGATAGTGCAGAAAGGTGAAGTTGAGGTATAAGATCAACTGTGATTTTGTTGAATGGCAGAGCAGGTTCGAAGTGCCAAATGGCCTTGCCTACTCTTGTTCTTATTTCTTACATTCCTAGCCAAGTCGGAATTGCAAAATCGTGCATAATTTGGCTGTTATTATCACCAAAGTGAGAACACTTCAATGAATTTGCCGATATCAGCATCCTTACGTACAGTTTGTACCATAGTGGAATCTGCCAGGTGAAGTTGGGCTCCTGAGAGATTCTATGTTGAGAAATCTCAGACTGCCCTCCATGATAGTCATCAAGGGAATACCCTAGCATTTCTCTCTTAGCAAAACTCACTTTTTTCCTCCCCAATTGGTTGCATTCGTTTACAGTACTACAAAGTAACAAAACACTAATTTGGATGATTTTTATGTTTTGCAATATTCATCATTTGGATTTCAGTGAAGAGTAATGAGAGTGCGGGAAACATTTGGGTTGTGTTTACCTGAATGTGAAAACGTCCAGCAGGGGTTGTGAATTAAGTGTAGCACTGCAATGTATTGTCACGTGTAGTCCATAATGACTTAAGTGTGATCACTGTTGTTGAGTATTGGTACCAACATGCTTAATCCAAATGACAACTCCTGATTATATTTGGGGGATTTTGTTTTCAGAATATCTAGTGACTAGCGGAGATTTGGAGGAGGCAGTTCACTCTTAGGATTTTGGTGGTGACGTTTATGGACCCCTTCATTGATTTGATCTAGGGAGTCATTGAGACCACTTGATTTGATCGAGCCAGCAGTCTCTTATCCTGCATTTTTACTGTCCTTGTGTTATTTTGCTCAAACTTAAAATGTATTTTAAACCTGCTAAGATGTTTGGTAGGTTGTTTCTCTGGCTGGTGGTTACTATAGTCTTTTCTTTCTTACTGTTCATCATTGTGTAGGTTCCAGTGTGGAGTTGAAAGAGGACAAGTGTTGGGAGAAGGTGGAGGTGTCCTCCAATCATCATAGAGCGAGCAAGCTAACTGACAAGAACACCAAAACGTACTGGGAATCAAATGGCAGCACAGGGTCCCATTACATTAACATCTACATGCACAAAGGGGTGGTCATCAGGTAAGTGTCAGGGACCCAGACTTTATGAGCTAGGCCTGTGTATATCACACGGTGACAGTGTTAGATTAGGATTGTTCAAGCATATTTCCTATGCGTAGAGCTGCTGAGAACACCCTACGAACTGCTGACCCAGCTGGGCTCATCTAACTCACTATGTAGCAAGATGTGAACCTGCAATCCTATTAATCTGAATACACATTTCATATTTTCTATACATGATTGTCCTACAAATCAGTGAATTGACAAGTGCTTTGAAGGTTACCTTGTTGTGACTAAATGCTAATCTGAGTGGATGCAAGAGTTGAATCTCCTGTGGTATTGCACATGGGTAATTGTGACCAAGTGTTGTCTTCAGGTTTATCAAGTTATAAGGTGAGAGGCTAATTTGACTGAGGCAATAAGAGGTAGGAAGGGAGAAACTTCCTACAGGAAGGAGAGATATTGGGAAAAGTACTTCAGCAAGGTGGAAGGAATGGAAAGAAGGCAGCCTCGGCCAGGATGTGGGACAAAGTACCACATTTTTTGGGAGTTGTGGGGATTGTATAAGTAGCTTTGCTGGGGCTGCGACAATTCATAGATTCATAGAATTATTGCAGCACAGAAAGAAAATATTTGGCCCATTGTGTCTGGTTCTCTGCAAGAGTAACTCAGTTAATCCTACTGCTATATTTTCCCTGTGGACTTGCAATTATTTTTTTATTTAGATACTTACCCAAAACCACAACAGAATCAGCCTCCACCAAACTCCGAGGCAGTACATTCCAGATTCTAAATACTCAATGCATAAAAAACATATTCCTCATGTCGCCTTTGATTCTTTTGCCACACGCCTTAAATCAGTGTCCTCAGGTTTCGCCCCTTCCGCCAATGTAAGTAGTTTCTCCCTATCTACTCTGTTGCAGATGCATCTGTCCATGAAGAAAGTGGTGGAGTTTTGTCACTGGACTGGTAATCCAGCGACCCAAGGTACCTTTGGGAACCTGGTTTCGAATCCCACCACAGGAGATGGTAGAATTTGAATTCAGTAAAAGTCTAATGATGACCATGAAACCATTGGCGATTGTTGTAAAAACCCATCTGGTTCACTGATGTCTTTTAGGGAAGAAAATCTACTGCCCTCACCTGACCTGGCCCACATGTGACTGCAGATCCGCAGTAATGTAGTTGACTCTTAAATGCCTTCTGAAATGGCCTAGCAAGCCACTCAGTTGTATCAAACTGCTATAAAGTCAATAAAAAGGAATGAAACCGGATGGACCACCCAGCATCAACCTAGACACTGGAAATGACAATGGCAATTGCATCCCTGTCAACCCTGCAAACTCCCCCTTACTAACACCTGGGGGCTTGTGCCAAAACTGGGAGAGCTGTCTCACAGGCTAGTCAAACAACAGCCTGACATAGTCATATTCACAGAATCATACCTCACAGATCTTGTCCCATACACCACCATCACCATCCCTGGGTATGTCCTGTCCCATCTGCAGGACAGACCCAGTAGAGGTGGCGGCACAGTGGTATACAGTCGGGTGGGAGTTGCTCTGGGAGTCCTCAACATCAACTTGGCCCCCATGAAGTCTCATGCATCAGCCCAATAATGGGCAAGGAAACCTCATGCTGATTACCACCTACTGCTCTCCCTCAGCTGATGAATCAGTACTCCTCCATGTTCAACACCACTTGGAGGAAGCACTGAGGGTGGCAAGGGCACAGAATGTATTCTTGTTGGGTGATTTCAATGTCCATCAACAATAGTGGTTCAATAGCACCATCACAGCCCGAGCTGACCAAGTCTTAAAGGAGATAGCTGCTAGACTGGGTCTGTGGCAGATGGTGAGGGAATCAACAAGAGGGAAAAACATACTTGACCTCATCCACACCATTCTGCCTGCCGCAGATGCATCTGTCCTTGATATTATCGGTAGGAGTGACCATCGCATAGTCATTGTGGAGACGAAGTCCCGCCTTCACATTGAGGATACCCTCCATCGTGTTGTGTGGAACTACAACTGTGCTAGATGGGATAGATTTCAAACAGATCTAACAACTCAAGACTAGGCATCCATGAGGTGCTGTGGGCCATCAGCTGCAACAGAATTGTACTTAACCACAATCTGTAATCTCATGGCCCAGCATACCCCCACTCTACCATTACCACCAAGCCAGGGGTTCAACCATGGTTCAATGAAGAGTGCAGGAGGACATGCCAGGAGCAGCAGTAGGCATACCTAAAAATGAGGTGTCAATCGAGAGAAGCTACAACACTGGACAACTTGCATGCCAAACAGCAAGTGATAGACTGAGCTAAGTGATTCCACAACCACCGGATTAGATCTTAGCTCTTAGCACAGTCCTGCCACATCCAATCGTGTATGGTGAGAGTGACTGCCCTTGACATCAAGGCCGCATTTGACTGAGTGTGGCGCCAAAGAGCCCTAGCAAAACTGGAGTCAATGGGAATCAGGGGAAAACTCTCTGCTGATTGGAGTCATACCTAGCACAAAGGAAGATGGCTGTGGTTGTTGGAGGTCAGTCATCTCAGCTCCAGGACATCACTGCAGGAGTTCCTCAGGGTAGTGTCCTCGGCCCAACCATCTTCAGCTGCTTCATCAATGACTTTCCTTCCATCACAAGGTCAGAAGTGGGGATGTTCCTTGATGATTGCACAATGTTCAGCACCATTGGTGACTCCTCAGATACGGAAGCAGTTCATGACCAAATACAGCAAGACCTGGACAATATCCAGGCTTGGGCTGACAAGTGGCAAGTGACATTGGCGCCATCCAAGTGCCAGGCCCTGACCATCTCCAACAAGAGAGAGTCTAACCATCGCCCCTTGACATTCAATGGCATTACCATCGCTATCAATATTCTGGGGCTTACCATTGACCAGAAACTGAACTGGACTAGCCATATAAATATTGTGGCTACAAGAGCAGGTCAGAGGCTAGGAATCATGTGATGAGTAACTCACCTCCTGACTCCCCAAAGCCTGTCCACCATCAACAAGGCGCAAGTCAGGAATGTGATGGAATATTCTCCATTTGCCTGGATGAGCGCAGCTCCCACAATACTCAAGAAGCTTGACACCATCCAGGACAAAGCAGCCTGCTTGATTGGCACCCCATCCACAAACATTCACTCCCTCCACCACCGACGCACAGTAGCAGCAGTGTGTACCATCTACAAGATGCACTGCAGGAATTCACCGAGTCTCCTTCGACAGCACCTTCCAAACCCACGACCGCTACCATCTAGAAGGACAAGAACAGCAGATACATGGAAATACCACCACCTGGAATTTCCCCTCCAAGCCACTCACCATAAATATATTGCCATTTCTTCACTGTCACTGGATCAAAATCCTAGAACTCTCTCCATAACAGCACTGTGAGTATACCTACACCACAGGGACTGCAGCAGTTCAAGAAGGCAGCTCACCACAGCCAGCGATGCCCACATCCCATAAATGAATAAAAAACCATTAGGAGTGACCACCACACAGTCCTTGCGGAGACGAAGTTCTGTCTTTATAGTGAGGATACCCTCCATTATGTTATGTGGCACTACCGCAATGCTAAATGGGATAGATTTTGAATAGATCTAGCAACTCAAATCTGGGCATCCATGAGGCGCTGTGAGCCATCATCAGCAGCAGAATTACATCCATCCACAATCTGTCCTCAATCACATCCTCAAACCTCATGGCCCGGCATATCTCCCAATTTACCGTTTCCGTCAAACTGGGGGACCAACCCTGGTTCAATGAACAGTGCAGGAGGTCGTGCCAGGAGCAGCAGCAGACAGAGCTAATGATGCGGTGTCAACCTGGTGAAGCTACAGCACTAAACTGCTTGCGTGCCAAACAGCGGAAGCAGCAAGTGATAGACAGAGCTAAGCAATCCCACAACCTGCGGATAAGCTCTGCCGTCCTGCCATATCCGGTTGTGAATGGTGGTGGACAATTAAACAACTCACTGGAGGAATAGGCTCCACAATTATCCACATCCTCAGTGATGGGGGAGCCCAGCACATCAGTGCAAAAGGTAAGGCTGAAGCATTTGCAATAATCTTCAGCCAGAAGTGCCAAGGGATGAATCATCACAGCCCCCTCCTGAGGTCCCCAGCATCACAGCCATCTTGATTCACTCGTGATATCAAGAAACAGCTGAAGGCAATGGATACTACAAAGACTATGAGCCCTGACAACATTCCAGCAATAGTACTGAAGACGTGCTCCAGAACTAGCTGGGCCTCACACTGCCCCACATTATACGCCATCTGCCATCTTGTTGCCCATTTACTTAACCTTCTATATCCCTGCAGCTTCTTTGTATCCTTCATACAGTTTGCATTTCCACCTAGCGTTGTATCATCAGCAAACTTAGATACATTGCCCTCTGTATCTTTGTCTAAGTCATTAATATAGATTGTAAATAGTAAATAGCTGAAGCAGCAGCACTAATCGTTGTGGCACTCTACTAGTCACATCCTGTCAACCTGAAAAAGCCCCATTACTGCGTTAATAGGCAAGATAGCCTTTATCTTGCCTATTAACCTTTTGAATGGCACCTTATCGATGCTTTTTGGAAATCCAGGTATACTACATCTACAGATTCTCCTTTATCTACCCTGCTAGGTACATATCACAGAGAATCTCAGAATTGTTACAGCCCAGAAGGAGGCCGTTTGTTCCATTGTGTCTGCACCGGCTCTCCAAAAGAGCAATTTGTCTAGTGCCATTTCCTCGCCTTCTCTCTCTAACCCTGCAGCTTAGATTCAGATAACAGTCTCATCCCCTTTTGAATGCCTCGATTGAACCTGCCTCCACCACATTTTCAGATAGTGCATTCCAGACCATAACCACCACCGTATGAAAAAGTTTTTCCTCATGTCGCTTTTGCTGCATTTTGCTAATTCATTTAATCCTGTGCCTCTTGTTTTCAAGCTTTTCACAAGTGGGAACAGTTTCTCCCTATCTACTCTGTCCCGACCCCTCCTGATTTTGAATACCTCTAGCAAATCTCATCTCAGCCTTCTCTTCAAGGAAAACAGTTCTAACTTCTCCAATCCTGAAATTCCTCATCCTGGAGCCATTCTAGTGCATCTTTTCTGAACTCTCTCCAATGCCTTCACAGCTTTCCTAAAGTGTGGTGCCCAGAACTGGACACCATACTCCAGTTGAGGCTGAATTAGTGTCTTATACAAGTTCAACATAACCTCCTTGTTCTTGTATTGTATGCCTCTAATAATATAGCCTAGGATACCATATGCTTCTTTAACTGCTCTCTCAGTTTGTCCTGCCACCTTCAGTGACTTATGCACATATTCACCCAGGTCCCTTTGCTCTTGAACTACTTGAGAGTTGTAGCCTTTAATTTATATTGTTTCTCCATGTTCTTCCTACCAAAATGAACCATTTCACATTTCTCTGCATTGAACTTCATCTGCCACCTGTCTGCACATTCCACCAACTTGTCGATATCCTTTTGAAGTTCTACACTTGAAATTGTGCCCTTTACACAAAGATCTAGTTCAAGAATATATATCAGGATGAGTAAGGGTCCCAACACTTACCCCTGGGGAACTCGCACTGCACACCTTGCTCCAGTCCGAAAAGCATCCATTAACCACTACTCTCTGTTTCTTGTCACTCAGCCCATTACGTATCCATGTTGTTACTGACCCTTTCATTCCAAGAGCCACAACTTTGCTCACAAGTCTTTGTATCAAATGCCTTTTGAAAGCCCATGTACACCACATCAACAGCATTCCTCTCATCAGCCCTCTCTGTTACTTCTTCAAAAATTCCATCAAGTTAGTTAAACACAATTGTCCCTTAACATTAATTGTCCCATGCTGGCTTTCCGTAATTAACTCATATTTGTCCATGTGACTAATAATTTTGTCCTGACTTATTGGGCAGAATCTTGCCCTTGGATGGCGGGCAGGCCCCACCGACTTGACGGCGGGTGGGCAGCCGACCCCCGCCACTGAAACGGGGCCCGCCGCCATTTTAAGTGGACGGGCCAATTAAGGCCCGCCCAGCGGCATCCCTGAATGGAAGTGCTATGCGCTTCCTATGGCGTGGGGGAGGAGGGATTCCCCAGCTGTCAAAGTCCTGTCTCAGGGAGAATACTGACAGTGTCAAAAACATTAAAAATAGAAACATTAAAAAATTATTAGCATGTCCCCCTCATGTGACAATGTCACACGAGATGGGACATGTTAATAAAGACCACATAAACTTCATTAATTTTTTACAATATGGACATGAAACTTCATCAATAATCTGGAGCCCGCTGGGGCTCCTGGCCTGCCTGCCAGCCTTAAGGTTGGACGGGCAGGTCTTTAATTACTTTAAATAGCCTGTCAATGGCCTCAATTGGCCATTGACAGGTCGGCAGGCGGACAGCTGATTTCACTGACCGCCCGTCTTCCTAAAAATTTAAATGGCCCGGAATGATGTCAGGGATTCCTCCCGACGTCGTCCCACGTCATTTTCACCTCGGCGACTGGGCCCCGCCTCCAAATCGCCGAGGGGAAAATCTTGGCCATTGTTTCTGGAAGTTTTCCCACCACCAGTGTTAAACTGATGGGCCTGTAATTGCTGGACTTACCTTTACACCTTTTTTTGAACAAGAGTGTAACATTTGCAATTCTCCAACCCTCTGGCACCACCCCTGAGTCTAAGGAAGACTGGAAGATTATGGCCAGTGCGTCCACAATTTCTACACTCACTTCCCTCCGTATTCTTTGAAGCATCTTATCTGATCCTGGTGCTTCAGCAACATTGACAAATTTATTGGAATTTTTTGACAAACACGATTTCTTTCGTAAGACCATACTGATTTTGACTGATGATACCATAATGTTCTAAGTATAGTAAGACTTTCTTAAGAATAAATTCCAGCAATTTTCTGATGACTTATGTCAGACTAATTAGTCTGTGGTTCCCTGTTTTCCCCCTCACTCCTTTCTTGAATAGCAATGTTACATTTGCTAACTTCCAATCTGCTGGGACTGCAGAACCTAGGGAATTTTTTCTGCTGATATTAATTATCTTAATTTCCTCACTCTTGTTAGCCCCTAGCTTGCTTTCTATTTCTGGTGTATCATTTATGTATGCTACTGTGAAGACAGACACACAATATTTGTTCAGTGTGTCTGCCATACAATTTGTAACACAATGGGCAAGATTTTTAGTTTGGTGGGCGCGCATGATCGGCAGGCCTGGGAGCATCTGGGGAATAGGCTGCCAACTGCAATTGGCCCCCAACCACGATTTCATGCTGGCTGGCCAATTAGCGGCCAGCCAGCGTGAAACATGCGCTGAAGTGCTCAGCGCTGCTAGGGTGGGGGCAGGAGGAGGGCGGGCCCTGATGTAAGCAGGGGCGAACGTGGAATGAAAGTTCCCTGAATGCAGAGAGCTGCCTCAGGGAGCTGAAGAATTTAAAAGCAATCAATAAAGATTTAAATATCCAGACAAAAATGTCCACACATCAGAATCACTCACCTGAACATATAGATGATGAAAATTCTGTCCAAATATTATTTTTTAAAATTTAATAATGCCCTTGGATGAGGTTTCATCAAAAATGCAAAGTCTGTGGCAGATTCGCCCGCCAACCATAAGGTTGGATGGACCACGAAAAATTGGGATCAATTGGAACTTTATTGGGCTCAGTTGCCCTCTTAATTGTCAGTGGGCATGCTTCCGACCGAAATATCGTGCGAGCGCTGGTTGACGTTGGGATGTTCACCTGACATCATCACGCGCTATTTTATGTTCCAGTGGGTCGGGTGCGCGCCTGCACGCGGAGCTAAAAATTCTGCCCAAGGATTTGTAAACATATATCTGCAGGTTCCTCTGCTCCTCCATCCACTTCAGAATTGTATCCTTCATATTATCTCTGTGTTCTTACTATCAAAATTTATCACAACACTCTTCTCTGCATTAAATTTCACCTGCCATGCATCTGACCATTCCACCAATCTATGCTCTCTTCGACCACTATCCTCCTCACGGTTCACTGTACTTCCAAGTTTTGAGCCATCTGCAAATTTTGAAACTGTGCCCTGAACACTCATGTTTTGGTCGTTAATATATATCAAGAAAAGCAGTGGTCCTACTATTGAGCCTTGTGGAACTGCACATCTACTTCCTCCAGTCTGAAAACTAACCATTCACCACTATTCTCTTTTTTGTCACTCAGCCAACTTTGTATCCATGCTGCCACTTTTCCTGTTTTTCCATAGGCTTTAACTTTGCTGTTATGTGGCACTTTATCAAATATCTTTTATAAGTCCACACACACCACGTAACTGCATTATCCTCATCTACTCTTGTCACCTCATCAGAAAATGTAATCAGGTCAATTAAATAGGTTTTTCCCTTAACAAATCAGCGTTGGATTTCCTTAATTAATCCACACTTGTCCGCGTGACAGTTTATTTTGTCCTGAATTATCATTTCTAAAACCCTTCTCACCACGGAAATTAAGATGACTGGCCTGTAGTTGCTGGGTTTATCCTTACCTCGTTTCTTGAATAAAGTTGTAGCATTTGCAATTCTGCATATTTGAGGAAAATTGGAAAATTATGACCAGTTCCTCCTCAATTTCCACTCTTCTCTTTATATCCTCAGATACACCTGATCCGGGCCTGGTAACTTAACAGTTTTAAGTATAGCCAACCTTATAATACATCCTCTTTATCAATGTTCAACCCATCCAGTGTTTCAGTTGCCTCCTCTTTCACTTTGACTTCAGCAGCATCTTCTTAGAACCATAGAAACCATAGAAAAGTTACAGCACAGAAGGAGGCCATTCGGCCCATCTTGTCCATGTCAGCCCGAGGACACCCAGGTGCCCTTTCTAATCCCACCTTCCTGCACCCGGCCCATAGCCCTGCAGCTTACAGCACTTAAGGTGCAGATCCAGGTACTTTTTAAAAGAGTTTAAAGTTTCTGCCTCTACCACCAACTTGGGCAGCGAATTCCAGACACCCACTATCCTCTGCGTTAAAAAGTTCTTCATCATGTCCCCCTACACCTTCTGCCACTTATCTTGAATCTATGTCCCCTGGTTCTAGAATTCTCCATCAAGGGAAACAATTTTATCCTGTCCACTCTATCTATTCCCCTCATAATTTTGTACACCTCAATCAAGTCACCTCTCAGCCTTCTTTGTTCTAAGGAAAATAACCCCAATCTATCCAATCTCTCCTCGTAGATACACTTTTCTAACCCTGACAACATTCTTGTAAACCTCCTCTGCACTCTCTCCAGAGCTATTACGTCCTTCCTGTAATGTGGTGACCAGAACAGCACACAATACTCCAGTTGTGGCCTCACCAGTGTTTTATACAATTCCAACATTATATCCTTACTTTCATATTCTGTACCTCTGCTAATGAAGGCGAGCATTCCATATGCCTTCTTTACAACCTTGTCTACTTGAACTGCTGCCTTCAGGGACCTGTGTACTTGTACACCAAGATCTCTCACTTTATCTACTCCTCTTAGTATATTCTCATTTATTTTGTAATCCCTGTAACTGTTTGACCTCCTTAAATGTAAATTTCCTTGGTAAATAAAATGCAAAGTACTAATTTAGTACCTCAGCGATATCCTCTGTCTCCAAGTGTAAATCTGGTCCCTGATTGACCCTACTCCACCTTTTACCACTCTTATTTATATACCTACAGAAGATTTTTGGATTCCCTTTTATGTTAGTTTTCATTCTCTCCTCATACTCTTTCTTTGCTGCTCTTATTTTTTTTCACTTTTTCTCTGAACATTTTACATACAGCCTAATCCTCAGTTGCACTATCTACCTGACATCTGTCATACATGCCCTTTTCCTGCTTCATCTTTCTGTCTCTTTTGAAAATAAACAGGGCCTATGAAAACAATGAACTTGATCTATTGCTTTAAGTTTGAAAGAAACCTGATGTCTTTTACAGAGAGATACATGCCCTGTGTTACAGGAATAGGTATGGATTTTCTTCAGGGTTGTTCCTGAGATGCAAAATTACAAATCTTAGCACTGGAAAAATCATCTTCACTTTTCCACTTGCAAGGGTAGATACCATATTGCAGATAAATGTGGAGATTTTTATAATGGGATTTTCCATAACACTTGGTTAACATAGCTTTCAATGCATTTTTAAATAGGTTGATGTGAACCATCTATCATTTTTAATACGTAAGACATATAAGAATGCATCCCTTGAATTTCTCTGGTGTAAGATTCCTGAAATTATCCAAATTGCTCAATGAGAGTGACAAATTAAGGGGAAAAAAGGGTGAAAACGTGACCTCAAATGACTTGTGCAGTAGAAACGCACAGATGCATAGGGCTATGCATTTTGACAGCAGTTGCAGTCTGTTAATGAGCGGTCTTTTACCTTGTGTTCCAGACAATTGACCTTGGTGGTTGCGAGTGAGGACTCCAGTTATATGCCAGCACGTGTGGTGGTGATGGGAGGGGATGATCCAAGTAACATCAGTACAGAACTAAACACAGTGAGTTACTAAGAGGAGTGCTTTTCGGCCAATGAGGCAAAAGCAAATACATCCTGTGATTTTTACAGTTTGTTCACTGACCACTTTCATTTTTAACTCCTGTGGTTTCTTGTGTTGCTAACTTTTTTGGCACTTGACGGTTAAGGAAGAATTATTTTTACATATGCTGATTAACAAAAATGCACATTTGTAAAACTGTAAAATACTAATATACCAATGCTTCCTGCTCTTCAGCTTTCACAGAATCACAGAATTGTTACAGTGTAGAAGGAGGCCACTCAGGCCATCGTGTCTGCATAGGCTCTTTGAGCATTTTAACTTGGTGCCAATCCCCTGCCTTTCCCCTGTAACTCTGCACATTGTTTCTATTTAAATAATTGTCCAATATCCTCTATAATGCCTCAATTGAACCTGCCTCCACCACACTTCCAGGCAGTGCATTCTGAACCCTAACTACTCACTGTGTGAAAAAGTTTTTTCTCATCTTGCATTTGCTTCTTTTGCAAAACACTTTAAAACTGTGCACTCTGCTTCTCGATCCATTTACAAGCAGGAGCAGCTTCTGCCTATCTATTCTGTCCAGACCCCTCATGATTTTGAAAACTTCTATCAAGTGTCCTCTTAGCCTTCTCCTCTGCCAGGAAAACAGTCCCAACTTCTCCAATCTTTCCTCATAACTGAAGTGTCTCACCCCTGGAACCATTCTCGTAAACCTCTCTTCAATGCGTTCTCATCCTTCCTATAGTGTGGTGCCCAGAACTGTACACATTACTCCAGCTGAGGTCTAACCAGTGTCTTATATAAGTTCATCATAACCTCCCTGCTCTTGTACTCTATGTCCCTATTAATGAAGCCTGGAATACGGTATGCTTTAGAAACAGCTCTCTCTACCTATCTTGCCACCTTTAATGACTAATGTACATATACACCCAGGTCTCTCTGCTCCTGCACACTCTTTAGAATAGTATCCTTTATTTTATGCTGCCTCTCCATGTTCTTTGTACCAAAATCACCTCACACTTCTCCACATTGAACTTCATCTCCCACCTACTGCCCACTCCACCAATGCGTCAATGTCCTTTTGAAGTTCTACACTGTCTTCCTCACAGTTTACAATTCTCCCAAGTTTTGTGTCGTCCGCAACTTTGAAATTGTCCCCTGCACACCAAGATCTAGATCATTTATATATATTATATATATATATATATAATATATATATCAGAAAAAGCAGGGGTCCTAATATAAACCTCCCTCCAACCTGAAAAATACCCATTAACCATTACTCTCCGTTTCCTATCCCTCAGCCAATTTTGTATCCACGTTGCTACTGTCTCTTTTATTCCACGACTTATAACCTTCCTCACAACTCTGTTGTGTGCAACTGTATCGAACACCTTTTGGAAGTCCATGTACACCACATCAACAGCCATGCCCTCATCAACCATCTCTGTTACCTCTTCAAAAAACTCCAGCAAGTTAGTTAGACACGATTTCCCTTTAACAAATCCACGCCGACTCTTCCAAATCAATCCACATTTTTCCATGTGACTATTAATTCTATCCCGAATAATTGTTTCTAGAATTTTCCCCACCACCGAAGTTAAATTGACTGGTCTGTGATTCCAGGGCAGATCCTTACAACCTTTTTTGAACAAGGGTGTAATGTTTGCAATTCTCCAGTCCTCCAGCACCTCCCCGAATCCAGGGAACATTGAAAGATTATTGCCAGTGCCTGTGCTATTTTCACTCTCACTTCCTTCAATATTCTTGGATGCACCTCACCTGATCCCAGTGCTTTATCAAATTTAAGTACTGACAGCTTATCCAATACCACCTCCTTATCAATTTTAAACCCTTCTAGTGACTGAGTTTCCTCCTCTGTCAACATGGCCTGGGCAGCATCTACCTTGTAGGTAAAGACAGATGCAAAGCTTTAATTTAACACCTCAGCCACGCCTCTTGCCTCTATGTGTAAATCTCCTCTTCGGTCCCTAATTGGCCCTATTCCTCCTTTTACCACTCTTTTACTATTGATGTGCTTATAGAATACTTTGGGATTTCCTTTTATGTTGGCTGCCAGTCTTTTTTCATAATCCCTCTTTGCTTCTCATATTTGCTTTTTCACCTCCCTTCTGAACCTTCTGTATTCAGCTTGGTTCTCAATTGTATTTGCTCCCTGACACCTGTCGTAAACACACTTTTTCTTCTTTAACTTAATTTCTATCTCCTTTGTCATCCAGGGAGTTTTGGATTTGTTTGTCCTACCCTCCCCTTTTGAGGGAACGTACCTTGACTGTGCCTAAACCATCTCCTCTTTGAAGGTAGCCCATTGTTCAGCTATTGTTTTTCCCGCCAACCTTTAGTTCCATTCTATCTGGCCCAGCTTTGTTCTTGCTCCGTTGAAGTCCGCTCTCCACCAGTTGATTATTCTTACTCTGAATCGACCAATGTCATTTTCCACCGTCACCCTAAACCTTATGATGCAATGATCACTGTCCCCTAAATGTTCCCCCACTGTCACTTGATCTACTTGGCCCATCTCATTCCCAAGAACCAGGTCTAGCAATGCCTCCTTTCTTGTTGGACTGAACACATATGCTGTAGGAAATTCTCCTGAACACAATCTAGGAATGCCTGTCCCTCACTGCCACTTATACTACCACTATCCCAGTCTATATACGGGTAATTAAAGTCCCCCATTATAATTATTCTATGATATTTACAACTCTCTGTAATTTCCTTGCAGATTTGTTCCTCTATGTCCTTCCCACTAGCTGGTGGTCTATATAAGGCCGAACAATGTAATTGCACCCTTCTTATTCCTTAGCTGTAGCCAAATCGACCCTGTCCTTGAATCCTATGACACACCCTCTTTCTCCAGTACTGCAATACTCCCCTTAACCAAAAACCCCACCCCTTCTCCTTTTTTCTCTTTCCTATCTTTTCTGAACACCTTGTAACTGGGAATATTTAACACCCAGTTCTGCTCTTCCTTAACCCAGGTCTCCACAATCGCACGTCATAATCCCACAAGACAATCTGTGCCTGTAACTCCCCAATTTTATTAACTCTACTCCGTGCATTCACATACATGCAGTGTTACCCTGATTTAGGCTTCATCACTTGCTCCCTTACTCCGACTCCATCTATTACTTACTATTCTCTATTTTAGTGCTATCTGCCTCTCCCAGCATTCCATGCACCCTGGTATTACTCTCTAATATTCTCTCCTGGTTCCCACACCCATGCTGAGTTAGTTTAAACCCTCCCCAACAGCACTAGCAAAATGCCACACAAGAAACTCAGTCCCGGCTCTGTTCAGATGCAACCCGCCTGGCTTGTACAGGTGCCATCTCCCCCAGAGCCAGTCCCAGTGTCCCAGCCATCTAAAGCTCTCCCTCCTACACCATCTTTCCAGCCACGCCTTCATCTGTCTTATCTTCCTATTTCTGTACTCACTTGCATGTGGCACCGGGGGTAATCTGGCGATTACTACTTTAGAGGTCCTGCTTACTAACTTTCCACCTAGCTCCCTAAATTCCGAAGCAGGGCCACATCCCCCTTCCTACCTATGTCATTAGTACCAGTGTGGACCACGCCTTTCCCTACAAGAATGTCCTGCAGCTGTTCTGTGACATCCTTGACCCGAGCACCAGGGAGGCAACAAACCATCCTGGAGTGACGTTGACAGCCGCAGAAATGCCAGTCTGCTCCCCTAACTAAAGATTCCCCTATCAGTACTGCCCTTCTGCTCTTCTTCCTCTCCTCCTGTACAGCTGGGCCACCCATGGTGCCATAGACTTGGCTTTTGCTGCACTCCCCCAAGGGTTCACCACCCCCACTGATATCCAGAAAGGAAAATCGGTTAGTGAGAGGGACCTCTGGGGACTCCTACACTACCTGCCCATTTCTCTTGGACTTGGGAGTGGCGGTCACCACTCCCTATCTGCCTGCTTGCCCCTAACTTGTGGTGTGACCACCTCTCTGAACGTGCTCACGGACGCAGGGCAGTGACTCTAGCTGCTGGTCAAGCTCTGAAATGCGGAGCTCAAGCTTGTGCAGGCGGTGACACTTCCTGCACATGGGCTCGTCTGGGTGATGTGAAATGTTCACGACTCCCCACATTCCACAGGATGGGTATTCCGCTTGGCTGAGCTGTCCTGCCTTGCCTTAACCTTAAACTTTTAAATAATTTTATTTATTTTAACTTTAGTTACTTTAACTTACTTTAACCATACTCTTGCACTATTAACTTTCAACTGGATATTAGTAGAAAGGAGAAATTCTTTGCCCTTGCTCACAAATCAGTTCCCTCTCCTGTGCCTATAAATTCTTACTTTCCTTGGGCTAGTTTAGAAATTTACATTTTTCAAAATTACTGCGTTTGAAACGTAGTCCCTAACAGCAGCTGCTTAGGAACCAATCAGCTCACGACTTTCCTGTGATATTGCTCTCATACTTTTTTTCAAATCCACCGAGCAACTCAGAAAGGGTGTTCCCGCTCCTGACTCCTCCCTTTACCCACAGACCCAGAACGTGCTCCCATGCAGGTCCGATTCCTCTCCTTACTCACAGTCCCGGAACATGCTCCCATGCAGGTCCGACTCCTCTCCTTACTCACAGTCCCGGAACATGCTCCCATGCAGGTCCGATTCCTCTCCTTACTCTCAGTCCCGGAACGTGCTCCCATGCAGGTCCGACTTCTCTCCTTACTCACAGTCCCGGAACGTGCTCCCATGTAGGTCCGACTCCTCTCCTTACTCACAGTCCCGGAACGTGCTCCTATGCAGGTCCGATTCCTCTCCTTACTCACAGTCCCGGAACGTGCTCCCATGCAGGTCCGACTTCTCTCCTTACTCACAGTCCCGGAACGTGCTCCCATGTAGGTCCGACTCCTCTCCTTACTCACAGTCCCGGAACATGCTCCCATGCAGGTCCGATTCCACTCCTTACTCACAGCCCCGGAACGTGCTCCCATGCAGGTCCGATTCCTCTCCTTACTCACAGCCCCGGAACGTGCTCCCATGCAGGTCCAATTCCTCTCCTTACTCACAGCCCCGGAACGTGCTCCCATGCAGGTCTGATTCCTCTCCTTACTCACAGCCCCTGAACGTGCTCCCATGCAGGTCCGATTCCTCTCCTTACTCACAGTCCCGGAACATGCTCCCATGCAGGTCCGATTCCTCTCCTTACTCACAGCCCCGGAACGTGCTCCCATGCAGGTCCGATTCCTCTGTTTATTCACAGCCCCGGAACATGTTCCCACGCAGGTCCGATTCCTCTCCTTACTCACAGTCCCGGAACGTGCTCCCACGCGTGTCCGAGTCCTCACCCCCAGAAGGTAAGTGAAAGGCCCCAAGCTTCAGCCTCGCTTTATTCACAGGCCCAGAACGTGCTCCCACGCATGTCCGACTCTTCTCACCCCCAGAAGGTAAGTGAAAGGTCCCGAGCCTCAGCCTCTCTATTCAGAGTTCCAGAACGTGCTCCTATGCAGGTCCGATTCCTCTCCTTACTCACAGTCCCGGAACGTGCTCCCATGCAGGTCTGATTCCTCTCCTTACTCACAGTCCCGGAACGTGCTCCCATGCAGGTCCAATTCCTCTCCTTACTCACAGTCCCGGAACGTGCTCCCATGCAGGTCTGATTCCTCTCCTTACTCACAGTCCCGGAACGTGCTCCCATGCAGGTCCAATTCCTCTCCTTACTCACAGTCCCGGAACGTGCTCCCATGCAGGTCCAATTCCTCTCCTTACTCACAGTCCCGGAACATGCTCCCATGCAGGCCCAATTCCTCTCCTTACTCACAGTCCCGGAATGTGTTCCCATGCAGGTCCAGTTCCTCTCCTTACTCACAGCCCCGGATCGTGCTCCCACGCAGGTCCGGTTCCTCTCCTTACTCACAGTCCCGGAACGTGCTCCCACGCGTGTCCGAGTCCTCACCCCCAGAAGGTAAGTGAAAGGCCCCAAGCTTCAGCCTCGCTTTATTCACAGGCCCAGAATGTGCTCCCACGCATGTCCGACTCTTCTCACCCCCAGAAGGTAAGTGAAAGGTCCCGAGCCTCAGCCTCTCTATTCAGAGCTCCAGAACGTGCTCCTATGCAGGTCCGATTCCTCTCCTTACTCACAGTCCCGGAACGTGCTCCCATGCAGGTCTGATTCCTCTCCTTACTCACAGTCCCGGAACGTGCTCCCATGCAGGTCCAATTCCTCTCCTTACTCACAGTCCCGGAACGTGCTCTCATGCAGGTCCGGTTCCTCTCCTTACTCACAGTCCCGGAACGTGCTCCCATGCAGGTCCAATTCCTCTCCTTACTCACAGTCCCGGAACGTGCTCCCATGCAGGTCCAATTCCTCTCCTTACTCACAGTCCCGGAACATGCTCCCATGCAGGCCCAATTCCTCTCCTTACTCACAGTCCCGGAATGTGTTCCCATGCAGGTCCAGTTCCTCTCCTTACTCACAGCCCCGGATCGTGCTCCCAGGCAGGTCCGATTCCTCTCCTTACTCACAGTCCCGGAACGTGCTCCCATGCAGGTCCGATTCCTCTCCTTACTCACAGTCCCGAATCGTGCTCCCAGACAGGTCCGATTCCTCTCACCCCCGGAAGGTAAATGAAAGGCCCCAAGCCTCAGCTTCTCTTTATTCACAGCTCCAGAATGTGCTCCCACACATGTTCGACTCCTCTTGCCCTGGAAGGTAAGTGAAAGGCCCCAAGTCTCAGCCTCTCTTTATTCACAGGCCCAGTGCGTTCTCCCACGCAGGTCTGACTCCTTTCAGCCCCGGAAGGTAAGTGAAAGGCCCCGAACTTCAACCTCTCTATTTAGAGCCCCAGAACGTGCTCCCACACATGTCCGATTCCTCTTGCCCCTGAAAGGTAAGTGAAAGGCCCCAAGCCTCGGCCTTTCTTTATTCACAGCTCCGGAACGTGCTCCCACACATGTCCGACTCCTCTTGTCCCCTGAATGTAAGTGAAAGACCCCGAGCCTCAGCCTCTCTTTATTCGCAGCCCCAGGACGTGCTCCCACACATGTCTGATTCCTCTTGCCCCTGGAAGGTAAGTGAAAGGCCCCAAGCCTCGGCCTTTCTTTATTCACAGCTCTGGAACGTGCTCCCACACATGTCCGACTCCTCTTGCCTTCGGAAGGTAAGCTTTCACAGAAAGTTCAAGATGTCAACTCACCACCACCTTCTCGAGGGCAATTAGAGATGGGCATTAAATGCTGGCCTAGCCAGCGACGCCACGTCCCATGAAAGAATAAAAACAACATACACACAAATAGACAGTCATCTGCTTGAGGGATCCATGGAATGTTTTCAATACCGTTAAATTTGATTGTGTCACAATGTTTCAGCAGTTTTATTTTCCTTTTTGAATCTTGTTTGGCTTTACTTTCAATTTGGGGATGTAGTTTATTACTTTTCACATGACGTTTTTGGCTCACATGTCCCAGTGGTGCATTGGAACAGATCATGAAATTCTGATGATACAGGATTCTCAATGAAATTTTTAAAAGAAAGAAACAAAATTGTGACTATGAAGTCCTTGCAGTTCATACTCAGTCTAGCACAACAGCTTCGTCTCTTGCCTGGGGACTGGTAGGAGGAAGCCTGCTCCTTAGCACTAATGCCTACTCCTACAGGTGTAACTTGTGCTGTGGATGGCTGATATTTGGTGGATGTCAGGGCATATCTTCTACCAGACTACCACTCTGGTTTGGGGCCATGTGATCCCTCTGGCTCTGGGCTGACTAATGGATTAATGTCTCATAGCCTGTTGATTTTCTGGCCTGGATCTGACTCACTTTGATTGTGTCATCCCAAGGTTACAGGGGTGTGGCTATAAAGTAATCAGGGTTGGACAATAAATATTCCAGGGTACACAACATTTCAAAAAGACAGGCAGAATGGAAAAAGGAGAAAGGAGCCCTGCTGATAAGGATGGGCTAAAGGTGGTAGTGAAAAAGGATCTTAGCCAAGATCAGGAAGTAGAATTAGTATGGATGGACATTAGGAATAACAAAATTCAGAAAATAGTGGTGGAAATAGTTTATAGGCACTCTAACAGTAGTTATATCATTGCACAAAGCATTAAGCATGAAACCGCAAATTGTTACAGCGCAGAAAGAGAACATCAGCCCGTCGTGTCTGTGCCAGCTCCCTGAATGAGCAATTCAGCTGGTTCCATTCCCCCTCCTCCTCCCCGTAACCCTGCACATTCTTCCATTTCAGACAGTAATCCAAATCCCTCTTGAATGCCTCAATTGAACCTGCCTCCACCACAGTGTCAGGCAGTGCATTCCAGATCTTAACCACTTGCTGCGTGAAAATATTTTTCCTCATGTCTCTGTTGCTCCTTTTGCCAATTAGCTAGTATGCAGGCACAGCATGTAATTAGGAGAGCTGATAGGATGTTATTGTTTATTCTGCAGGGAATTGAGTACAAAAGTAGGGAGGTAATGCTTCAGATATGCAGGGCATTGGTGTGACTACATCTGGAGTACTGTCTACAGTACTGGTCTCCTTATTTAAGAAAAGATGCATATGCATTCGAAGCAGCTCAGAGAAGGTTTACTAGACGAATACCAGGAATGAACGGGTTGTCTTATGAGGAAAGATTGGACAGGTTAGGCTTGTATCCACTGGAGTTTTGAAGAGTAAGAGATTATTTGATCAAAATCTTTAAGATCCTGAGGGGTCTTGACCGAGTGGATGCGGAGAGGATGTTTCCTCTTGTGGGCGAATCTAGAGCTAGGGATCACGGTTTTAAAATAAGGGGTCGCTCATTTAAGACAGAGATGAGGAGAATTTTTTTCTGAGGGTCATGAGTCTTTGGAACTCTTTCTCAAAAGGCAGTGGAAGCAGGATCTCTGAATGTTTTTAAGGCAGAGCTAGATAGGTTCTTGATTAACAAGGTTGCGGGGGGGAAAGATTATTGGGGGTAGGTGGGAGGTTACAATCAGATCATCCATGATCTTATTGAATGGCAGAGTAGGCTCAAGAGGCCAAGTGGCCTCCTCCTGCTCCTTGTTCATATGTTTGTAATTACCGTAAACCTGTGTCCTCTCGTTCTCAACCCTTCCACCAATGGGAACAGTTTTTCCCTATCTACTCTGTCCCGACCTCTCTTGATTTTGGATACCCCTATCAGATCTCCTCTTAACCTTCGCTTCAAGAAAAAGAGTCCCAACTTCTCCAATCTACCTACATAACTGAAGTTCCTCAGCCTTGGAACCATTCTCATGAATCTTTTCTGCTTTCTCTCTAATGCCTTCACATCTCTCCGAAAGTGTGAAGCCCAGAACTGGACACAATATTTCAGTTGAAGCTGAACTAGTGTTTTATACAAGTTTAATATGACCTCCTTGCTTTTGTATTTTATGCCCCTATTAATAAAGCCTAGGATACTGTATGCTTTATTAGTTGCTTTCTCAACCTGTTCTGCCACCTTCAATGATTTATGCACTTGTATACCCAGGACTCTCTGCTCCTGTACCCCCTTTAGAGTTGAACCCTTTGTTTTATATTACCTCTCCATGTTCTTCCTGCCGAAATGAATCACTTCACATTTCTCTGCAGTTAATTTCATCTGCTACCTGTCCACCCATTCCACCAACCTGTCCATGTCCTCATCAACTTCTACGCAATCTACTCTCAGTTCACAATGCTTTCAAGTTTTGTATTATCTGCAATCTGGGTCAAAATCCTGGAACTCCCTCCCTAACAGGACTGTAGGTGTACCTACACCACATGGACTGCAGCGGTTCAAGAAGGCAGCTCACCACCACCTTCTCAAGGGCAACTAGGGATGGGCAATAAATGCTGGCCCAGCCAGCGAAGCCCACATCCCGTGAATGAATTTTAAAAAAATTTTGAAATTGTGTCCCGTACACCAAAGATCTAGGTCATGAATATATTTCAGGAAAAGCAAGGATTCCATCACTGACCCCTGGAGACTCCAATGCAAACCTTCCTCCTTTCCACCTGGATAAAATCCTCCTGCCCATTATTGGGATTTAGCTCGATAAAGCCCCTCTGTGCATTGTTGGGAGTTTTGGTAGGTGTTAAAGGTCCAATGGTATGAATCCAGGTACAGCAGAGTATATATCCCTCAATCAACACCAAAAATTAGACAGTCATTAATGTCAGTGCTTAGATGGGACCTTGTCTTGTGTAAAATGCCTGTTGCCATTATTTACCTAAGTCACCAAAATATTTCCTTTTGTGTGAAGCACTGAGTTTCTGAGAGAGATGGATGTGTCTTTTTAGCCATTAGCATTTGGCTGTCAACGCAGTACAGTTGTACATTAAGAAATGCCGTATGCTGCAACATGTCCTTGTTTAGAGACTTCCCACTTCCTGAGCTTGCCTTTGATTACAGGTGAACGTGGCACCCACTGCCAGCCGCGTTTTACTGCTGGAGAATATGACTCGTTACTGGGCAATTATCCAGATTCGGATTAAGCGATGCCAGCAGGTAGAACCTTTGACTATTTTGGACTCTTAGAATATATCATTAGAATATATCATTAGTGTTGTTATTGTTGAAGTAACGATAACACATTTATTAACATAACTTGTTTTCAAAATTCCATGTATTCTTCAATTTCTTCCTTTACTGGCTTCATATTTGCTGTGCAGAAATGTTATTTAAGTAGAGTAGCTGGAGTAGAGCTGCTATGTCTAATTAATCATTTGATTTCCAAAATCAGGGTGGCATTGATACTCGTGTTCACGGATTTGAAGTTTTGGGGCCAAAGCCAACCTTCTGGCCAGTATTCAAGGAGCAACTTTGCAGTCGGACGTACCTCTTCTACACAACGAAGGCGCACACTTGGTGTCAGGAGATTCAGGAGGATAGGATGCAGCTGCTGCAGCTTTTCAACAGGTAAGTGACCCAGCAAGTGTGGTACAATAAAATCCCACTGCTGAATTCACATCAAACTGAGAATTGGAATCCATGCTTGGATGCTGGATCCAGGCTAAACAGACAGCATCTGTAGAGAGGTGTCACACAAAAAGTTAGGATGCAGGATAGGTCTCATGGAGTTGGGGGTAATATATTAGAATGGTTAGAGGATTGGTTAATGGACAGGAAGCAGAGAGTTGGATAAATGGGGCATTTTCAAATTGGCAGACTGTAAATAGTGGAGTGCCACAAGGATCAGTGCTGGAGCCTCAGCTATTAACAATTTTTATTCTCTTTGTGGGATATGGGTGTCACTGGCTAGGTCAGCATTTATTGCCCATCCCTAATTGCCCTTGAGAAGGAACTGCTGTAATCTATATGGCGTAAGTGCACCCACAGTGCTGTTAGGAAGGGAGTTCCAGGATTTTGACCCAGTGACAGTGAAGAAACTTAGACAGAGAGTAATGTATCTGGGATGCTTTTTGGGAATGCCAGCTGTGCGGAAGACACAGAGGCTGCAAAGAGATAGGCAGACTGAGTAGACAACAAAGCGACCGTAAAATTTGAGAAGTATGACGTTATTCATTTTGGTAAAAAGAATAGAAAAGTAGAATATTTTTTAAAAGGCATGAAACTTTTAAATGTTGATGTTCAGAGAGACTTAGGTGTACTTGTACAAGGAACTCAAAGTTATCAAGCATATACAGCAAGCAATTAGGAAGGCAAGTGGCATGTTCGTCTTTGTTGCAAGAGGATTGGAGTGCAAAAATATGCAAGTCTTGCTACATTGGTAGAAGCCTATGGTGAGATCCCACCTGGAGCACTTTGTACATTTTCATCTCCATATTTAAGGAAGGTTATACTTGCCTAGGAGGCAAAACAGCAAATGTTCACTAGATTAGTTCTTGAGGTGAGAGGGTTGAGTAAATTGGCCCCATATTCACAGAATCACAGTGCAGAAGAGGCCCTTCGGCCCATCGAGTCTGCACCAACACGTGAGAAACACCTGATCTACCTACCGAGTCCCATTTACCAGCACTTGGCCCATAGCCTTGAATGTTATGACATGCCAAGTGCTCATCCAGGTGCTTCTTAAAGGATGTGAGGCAACCCATCGCCACCACCCTCCCAGGCAGCGCATTCCAGACCGTCACCACCCTCTGGGTAAAAAGGTTTTTCCTCACATCCCCCCTAAACCTCCTGCCCCCTTGTGACTATCCCTTCAACTAAGGGGAACAGCTGCTCCCTATCCACCCTGTCCATGCCCCTCATAATCTTGTACACCTTTATCAGGTTGCCCCTCAGTCTTCTCTGCTCCAACAAAAACAACCCAAGTCTATCCAACCTCTCTTCATAACTTAAATGTTTCATCCCAGGCAACATCCTGGTGAATCTCCTCTGCACCCCCTCCAGTGCAATCACATCCTTCCTATAATGTGGCGACCAGAACTGCACACAGTACTCCAGCTGTGGCCTCACCAAGGTTCTATACAACTCCAACATGGCCTCCCTACTTTTGTAATCGATGCCTTGATTGATAAAGGCAAGTGTCCCATATGCCTTTTTCACCACCCCACTAACATGCCCCTCTGCCTTCAGAGATCTATGGACACACCGCCAAGGTCCCTTTGTTCCTCAGAACTTCCTAGTGTCATGCCGTTCATTGAATACTTCCTTGTCAAATTATTCCTTCCAAATTGTATCACCTCACACTTTTCAGGGTTAAATTCCATCTGCCACTTATCTGCCCATTTGACCATCCTGTCTGTATCTTCCTGTAGCCCCAGACACTCAACCTCACTGTTAACCAACCAGCCAATCTTTGTGTTATCCGCAAACTTACTAATCCTCCCCCCACATAGTCATCTATGTCGTTAAAATAAATGACAAATAATAGGGGATCCAGCACAGATCCCTCTGGTATGCCACTGGACACTGGCTTTCAGTCACTAAAGCATCCTTCTGTCATCACCCTCTGCCTCCTACAACTAAGCCAATTTTGAATTCACCTTATCAAATTACCCTGTATCCCATGTGCATTTTCCTTCTTCATAAGTCTTCCATGTGGGACCTTGTCAAAGGCTTTGCTGAAATCCATATAAACGACATCAACTGCACTACCCTCATCTACACACCTGGTCACCTCCTCAAAAAATTCAATCAGATTTGTTAGGCATGACCTCCCTCTGACAAACCCATGCTGTCTATTCCTGATGAAACTTTGCCTCTCCAAGTGGAGATAGATACTCTCCTTCAGAACTTTCTCCAATAGTTTCCCTATCACGGACGTAAGACTCACTGGCCTGTAGTTCTCCGGCTTATCTCTACAATCCTTCTTAAATAGCGGAATCACATTAGCTGTTCTCCATTCCTCTGGCACCTCCACGTGGCTAGAGAGGAATTAAAAATTTGGGTCAAAGCCCCTGCGATCTCCTCCCTTGCCTCTCTCAGCAGTCTGGGACACAAATCATCTGGACCTGGAGATTTGTCCACTTTTAAGCCTGCCAACACCTCCAATACCTTGTCACTCCCTATATCAATTTGCTTAAGAATCTTGCAGTCTCTCTCCCCGAGTTCGATACCTTCATCCTCATTCTCTTGGGTGAAGATGAACGTGAAGTATACATTCAACACTCTAGCGATGTCCTCTGGCTCCACCCATAGATTGCCCCCTTGGTCCCTTATGGGCCCTACTCTTTCCCTGGTTATCCTCTTCCCATTGACATACTTATAGAATATCTTGGGATTTTCCCTACTTTTACCAGCCAGAGCTTTCTCATATCCCCTCTTTGCTCTCCTAATTGCTTCCTTAAGCTCCACCATGCACTTTCTGTACTCCGCTAATGCCTCTGCTGATTTGCTTCCCTTGTACCTGCTAAAAGCCTCTCTTTTCCTTCTCATTGTAACCTGAATATCTCTGGTCATCCGTGGTTCTCTGGGCTTGTTACTCCTTCCTATCACCCTAGAGGGAACATGTTAAGCCTGTACCCTCCCCATTTCCTTTTTGAACGCCCCCCACTGCTCTTCTGTAGAGTTTCCCACAAGTAGCTGTTCCCAGTCTACCTTGGCCAGATCCTGCCTTATTTTACTAAAATCCACTCTCCCCCAATCCAAAACATTTTTTTGCAACTTGTCGATTTCTTTGTCCAGAACAAGCTTAAATTGTACCATGTTGTGGCCGCTATCACTAAAATGCTCGCCCACCACCACCTCAGCCACCTGTCCGGCTTCATTCCCCACAATTAGGTCCAGCACTGCGACATTCCATGTTGGACCCTCTACATATTGACCTAAAAAGTTCTCCTGTACACAATTCAAGAAATCCACTCCATCCAAGCCCTTAACACTATGTCTATCCCAATTAATGTTGGGAAAGTTGAAATCACCTAATGTAATTACCCTATTGTTATTGTTTTTACACACCTCCGCGAATTGTGCACATATTTGCTCCTCAATTTCCCACTGACTATCTGGGGGTCTATAATAAACACCTAACAATGTGGCTGCCCCTTTTTTATTCCTAAGCTCTACCCACAAAGCTTCATTTGATGCCCCCTCCAAGATATCATCTCTCCTTACTGCAGTAACTGACTCCTTAACTAATAATGCAATGCCTCCTCCTCTTTTACCCCCTGCCCTGTCTCGCCTGAAGATTCTATATCCTGGAATATTGAGCTGCCAATCCTGCCCTTCCCTCAACCATATCTCAGTGATGTCTACTATATCACAATTCCACATGTCAATCCTTATCCTTAACTCATCCGTTTTACCTGTAATATTCCTGGCATTAAAGTAAAGGCCATCCAGCCTTGCCATACTCCCTTGAAGCTTATTGCAGCTGTACTCCCTCTGACTTGATTGTTTTACAGTATTATGATGTGTCCCTATTCTGCTAACATTCTGTGTCCCCTCCCCCTGCCGAATTAGTTTAAACTCCTCCCAACATCACTAGCAAGCCTGCCCGCAAGGATGTTAGTCCCGCTCTGGTTCAGATGTAGACCGTCCCGCTTGTACAGGTCCCACCTTCCCCAGAAATGGCCCCAGTGATCCAGGAATCTAAAACCCTCCCTCCTGCACCAATTCTTAAGCCACGTATTCATCTGTGCTATTCTCCTATTTCTGAGCTCACTAGTACGTGGCACTGGGAGTAATCCAGAGATTACAACCCTAGAGGTCTTGCTTTTTAGTCTACTGCCTAACTCCCTGAATTCTTGATGCAAGACCTCATCCCTCTTTCTACCTATGTCATTGGTACCAACATGTACCATGACCTCTGCCTTATCACCCTCCCCCTCCAGGCTGCCCTGCAGCTGTTCAGTGACATCCCGGACCCTGGCACCAGGGAGACAACTTACATCCTGGAGTCACGTTGACGGCCACAGTTACGCCTATTTGTCCCCCTGACTATAGATGCCCCTATTACTATTGCTCTTCCTCCCTTCCTCCCCTCCTGTACAGATAGGCCAGAAGCTTGACTCTATCTGCATTCCCTGGAGGTACCAGCGCCCTCATCAGCCTCCAAAACGGAATACTGATTTGTGAGCGGGACCCCAGGGGACTCCTGAACTACCTGCCTGTTTCTCTTGGACTGCCTGGTGGTCACCCATTCCCTTCCTTCCTCAAGTCCCTTCATCTGCGGTGTGACCACCTCTCTAAACATGCTATCCATGATGCTCTCAGACTCGCGGATGCTCCACAGTGTCCGCAGCCTCCGTTCCAGCTCTGAAACCCGTGCTTCCAGGAGCTGCAGCTGGGTACATGTCCTGCACACATGCTGGTCCTGGGCACTGGAAATGTCCCCGGCTTCCCGCATGGAGCACGAGAAGCACACCACGGCTTTGAGCTCTCCTGCCATGACTTATCCCTTTAAATTAAACCTTTTAAGTCAATTACTCTAGGGCCCTTCTTTCCTGATCCTCGTTACTGCAGAGTATACAAACTGTAAACCACAAAACCACAAATTCTCTGGGGTTTGAAAAATGAGAGGTGATCTTATAGAAACATATAAGATTCTGAAGGGGCTCGACAGGGTAGACACTGAAAGGCTGTTTCCCCTGGCTGGGGAATCTAAAATATGAGAACACAGTCCCAGGATAAAGGGGTGATCATTTAGTACTGAGATAAGGAAAATCTCTTCTCTCAAAAAGGATGTGAATCTTGGGAATTCTGTAGTCAAGAAGGCCTTGGATGTTCCATTGTTGAGCAAATTCAAGACCGAGAATCTTGGTCTCTTGGAATCAAAGGATATAGGGAATTGTCAGGAAACTGGAGTGAAGCAGAAGATCAGCCATGATTGTATTGAATGGCAGACCAGGCTCGGAATCTACTCCTTCTATTTCGTACATTCTTATGAGAGAAGGACAAATGAATGTTTTGGACCTTTTCCAAAATGGTCTTACTGAATTGAAATGTTCCACTGAGCATTTCCAACTTTTTCAATCTTAGTTTTCCCAGCATCTGAAGTTTTATGCTTTTGGTTTATTTTGGAACTATAGATGCTAGTATATTGTAGTCTTTAGTTGACATTTTAGCCCATCCAATGGAAGATCTCATGAAGACCCCCATTTATTAAGTGGACAAAGTAACCTGATTTTTTTTCTCTGTCTGCAACATATCGCAAACCATAGACTCTTAACTTTCCTCAGGTAAGTTTCTGCAAAAAATAATCTAATATATGTGTAGAGATCATTTACACAGCGTAGTGTATGTGACAATGAAACTAAGCACTTTCAAAAGGGAAGGTTCTAGGAACCAATCAAAAAATGTTTATGTCTGGTGAGATGCCCTTTGAACTTCTTTCCCAATACGTTGAAGATTTTTACCTCTATATTTCCCAGGAGCGATTCCACATGATATCTGCCAGTAATGAATAAAAACATGTCCCTTTTAGTATTGAACTGTAATCCCAAGAAATGTAACTTGTGAATCAATCAGAAAGATTTGTATTTGTAATAGATGTATGGAAAATGAGTTGCTTCATTTCTTCACAGGTTAAACAGTGCTTTGCGACATGAGCAGATGTTTGCTGATCGTTTCCTTCCAGATGCAGAAGCAGCCGAAGCATTGGGACGGACATGTTGGGAGGCTTTGATCAATCCCATTGTATTCAGTATTACAGCTTTGGGTATGTATCACAAACTAAGGTTATGGACCAGCAACTTTATGACACACGGACTTCAACAATGTATTTTTTGTTTTCCTTTGCTGCCCTCATGCCACAAAGTTTCCCAGTAATGAGAAGGCACAAACTGAAGGTAATCATAAAAAGTAAATGCGAAGTTAGAAAAAACATATAGGGTGATTAAGAAGTGAAATTATCAGCCATAAATTGTTGGTAAAAGAGAACCCCTCTATTTGTTTAAAAGAGAATTAATCAGTTGCTTAACTAAGTGGAATATTAGAGCATGAGGAATGAGCAGGGCAGTGGGATTCGATTAGGCAGCTTGTGTGGGCGAAGCATTGGTACAAATTCAATATGCCAAATGGCCTGCTCCTGTGCTGCGACATTCTAAAATTCTGGCGTTTATCACTAGTGGTGAGAACAAGTTGAGGTGATGAATGAAGAGTGTGTCACGCACCATTAAAGTATCACATGCCATTGAAGAGCATTGGGTTTGGTGTTTTTTTGCCTCCCCTGTCTATCATGCATCATGTCAATGCACTGAATGCACCTTGTGACAACACAATATGCTCTGATGGCAAAGCTGATCAATTGCCTATAAATTGTCATCTTGCATGTTTATTTTGACGTCACGGTTATAATTCTATTGTCTTGCTTCAGACAACACTAACCCTAGCCCATTATCCTGGCTACTGAGTGAATACCTGGAGAATTCAGAAGTCTTGAAGCGGGGCAAAGGCCGAGCTGCCATATTTAATTCCAGGGTTCGACGCCTCTGTCACCTTCTAGTTCATGTAGATACCAGCCGGATGGAAATGGAGGAGCTAAAACCAACTGCTAAACCTGGTAAGGATACTGGCCATGGATAAAACCCACTGTATTATGTTTTCATGAACTTCAGTGGGCCTGTTATAAAACTGGAAAGTAGTTTTAGAAAGAAAGAGCAAACTTGTATTGATACTGTCCTTTATCACCTCTCTCATGTCCTGAAGTGCTTTTTGTGAAATGAATTGTTTTGAAGTATTGTCACTGTCAGCATTCCTTGCTATATTACCCATCATTGTCTCCACTCTGCAGGATCTTTTGTAGTGTTTATAAGTTGTCACTGTGTGAAGTTGAGGGGTTTTTTTGTGCCAAAAATATTGCTATCAAAGAATGCCTTTGGAGCTGAATTTGAATATTTACACTTTGGACTCGTAAAGGATTCACCTTGTCAGATATATCACATTTACACTTTAGAATAGAAAGGAAAATTAAACTTTACTACCAGCTGCTTGCTCTATTAATCTGGAGGAAACAATAGTTTTATTACTATGTTGATTAAGGGTACTATTCCAGTGCTGGAAAGGAAAAATGTTCTAGAGGGGCCAAGGACAGAATCTTTGATTAGAGCTAAGAAACAACAGAAGTATCATTAGAGTACTGGGCGTATTTTATAGGCCACCAACTGGTGAGAAAGATATAGAGGAACAGATTTGCAAAGACATTACAGGGAGGATCTCTAAGCTGCCTGGAGCACTGACTGTGTGGAGTTTGCCTTCCGATGCCTCTGGGGACCTGGAGGCTGACTGGAAAATTCAATTTGGCCTCCAACCATAGGCCTTAAAGTGGCTCAGCTGGTTATGCTCCACTTGCAAGTGAGTAGCCCTGCTACTTCCATCTCACCCCCAGGAGAATGGCCCAGGCGAGGAATGGAAGTGGGAAACTTGCATGCCAGCTGACGCTGTGAAATTCAGCGCTCACCTGCCTATCTGCCTGCCTCATCAAGGACTAAAAATTCAGCCTTCACTATCTAAATGTGGAGGAGTTCCATTTGTCAGCGTCATTGTCCTTCTTCTTATCACATTTGGGCTGACTGGCCAGTTTCTGAGCTGTGGACTGTGTAATTTTATGTCAAAAATAAAGGACATCAAAGCAGGTTGAGGCATTCAGGGGAGCTGTTGGACTGCTGGGTGTAACTTAAGTCGCATGCACTGAGCTTTCTATTACAAACAAGCTGCTTGAGGGAGGGAGAAGAAAAATCAAAAGTGGAGTCTCAGCTGTCTCAACTATCCTTAAATAAAAGCAGCACAGTGAAGAGACGATTTTTTTATTCTTTCGTGAGATGTGGACATCATTGGCAAGGCCAGCATTGGTTGCCCATTCCTAATTGCCCTTGAACTGAGTGGCTTGTAGAGGATAGTTGAGCTGCCTTGGGTCTGGAGTCACATGTAGCCCAGACCAGGTAAGGGTGGCAGATTTCTTTCCCTAAAAGGCATTATAGAACCTGATGGGTTTTTATAACAATCGATGATAGTTGTCATGATCACCATGACTGAGACTAGCTTTATATTCCAGGCTTATTAATTGAATTTAAATTCCACCAGCTGCCATGGTGGGATTTGAACCCGTGTCCCCAGAGTTACTTATCTAGTGACATTACCACTACACCACCACCTCCCCACATATTCTTTGATGCGAGCCTTGGATTAGATAAAATGGGCCTTGCAGTATAGAAGCTCATAAAAATGATGCTGTGCTGAGTCTAGTGTCTATACTGGGTGTATATTAAGTGTCAGTCATGGCTCAGTTGGCGGCACTCTCTCCACAATGTTTCAGGTTCAAGTTCCACTCCTGGGTTTGAGCATAAAAGTCAAGGCTGATACTCCAGTGCGTTGCTGAGGGTGTGCTGCATTGTCGGAGGTGCAGTCTTTGGGATGAGCTGTTAAACTGGGGCCCATCTCCCTGCTCAGTTGGATATAAAAGATCTCTCAGAACTAGGAGTTATCTCTGGTGTCCTGCCCAACATTAGTCCCTCAATCAACATCACAAAAACAAATTATCTAGTCATTATCACATTGCTCTTTGTAGCAGTTTGCTGTGTGCAAATTGGTTGCTGTGCTTCCTACATTACAACAGTGACTACACTTCAAAAAGTACTTCACTGGCTGTAAAGTGCTTTGAGAACTCCAGTGGTCATGAAAAGCACTATCTAAACGTTTTTCCTTTCTTTTCATAATTCATTTGACTTTTCTTCAGTCATTAGTAATTATTGCAATTATTGTACTTTAGGAGAAAATTTAGGGACAGTGCTCAATGTATCTTAAGGTTCAGGTTGGCTATGGAAAAGAACAAAGAACAATCCAGAGTAAGAGGAATTAACTGGGGGAAAGCCGACTTCAATGGGGTAAGAATAGATCTGGGCCAAATAAATTGGAATCCAAGGTTGGGAGGGAAAATAGTAACCAAACAATGAGCTACCTTTAAAGAAGATAGTACAGGCACAGTCAAGGTGTATTCCCACGAAGAAGAAAGGTTGGGCAAACAAAACCGGAGCTCCCTGGTTGACAAAAGAAATAGAGATTAAGCTGAAGGAGAAAGTGTGCTTATGACAGATGTCAGGTGGATAATATAAGTGAGAACTAGGCTGAATACAGAATGTTCAGTGGGAAGATGAAAAAGCAAATAAGAGAAACAAAGATGGAGTATGAAAAGAGACTGCCAGCTAACGTAAAAGGCAATCCCAAAGCCTTCTGTAGGCATATAAATAGTAAAAGGGTGGTAAAAGGAGGAGTAGGACTGATTAGGGACCAATAAGGGGATTCAGACATGGAGGCAGGGGGAATAGCTGAGGTATGCTACCCAGGTCATGGTGAAAAAGGACATAATTAGTACACTAGAAGATTTTAAGGAGGAAGTGTTAGATAGGCTGACTATATTTAAAAGTTGATAAAGCACCAGGACCGGATGAGGTGCATCCAAGGATGCTGAGGGAAGTAAGAGTGGAAATTGCGGAGACACTGACCGTAATTTTCTAGTCTTCTTTGGACTCAGGTGTGGTCCTAGAGAACTGGAGAATTGCAAATATTACACCCTTATTCGAAAAAGGATGTAAAGTCAAGCCCAGCAACAATAGGCCGGTCAGTTTAACTTATGTTACGGGGGGACATTTAGAAACAATAATTTGGGACGAAATAGTCATATGGACAAATGCGGGTTAATTATGGAAAGCCAGCACGGATTTGTTCAGGGAAAATTGTGTTTAACTAACTTGGAGTTTTTTGAAGAGGTAACAGAGAGGGTTGATGATGGTAATGCTGTTGATGTGGTGTACATGGACTTCCAAAATGCATTTGATACAGTGCCACACAACAGACTTGTGAGGAAAGTTATAGATCATGGAATGAAAGGGACAACGGCAACATGAATATGAAATTGGCTGAGTGACGGGATGTTTTTTTTGGACTAGAGGAAGGTTAGTAGTGGAGTTCCCCAGGTACTCTTGCTTTTCCTGATGTATGTTAATGACCTAGACCTTGATGTACAGATTTAAAAATTTGTGGATGATAAAAAACTTGGAAGCATTGTGAAATGTTAGGACGATGGTGTAGAACTTCAAAAGGACACAGAGAAGTTGGTGAAATGGGTGGATAAGTGGCAGATAAAGTTCAATGTGAAATAATGTGAAGTGATTCATTTTTGTAGGAAGAACATGGAGAGACAATATAAAGTAAAGGGTAAAATTCTAAAAGGGGTACAAGACCAGAGGGACTGAGGTGAATATGTGCATAAGTCATTGAAGGTGGCATGATAGGTTGAGAGAGCTGTTTGTAAAGCATACAATATCCTAGGCTTTATTAGTAGAGGCGTACAGTACAAGAGCAAGGAGATTAGGTTGAATTTGTGTAAGACACTAGTTTGGCTTCAGCTGGAGTATCATGTCCAGTTCAAGGCACCACACTAGGAAAGATGTGAAGGTATTGGAGTGGGGGGAAAAAAGATTCATGAAAATGGTTCCAGGGAAGAGGAACTTCAGTTACACAGATTGGAGAAGTTAGGAGTGTTTTTCTTGGAGAAGAGAAGCCTGAGAGGTGAGAGGAAAAATTGTTCCCGTTCATGAAAGGATTGAAAGGGCACAGATTTAAAGTATTTGGCAAAAAAAGCAAAAGTGACATGAAAACATTTTTCACACAACAAGAGGTTAAGGTCTGGAATGCACTGCGTGGGAGTGTGGTGGAGGCACAATTGAGGCATTCAAAGGGAATTAGACTGTTACCTGAAAAGAGAGAACGCAAGGTTACAGGGAGAAGGTGGGGAAATGGTGAGTTGCTCATTTGGAGAGCCGATGCAGACACGATGGGCCGAATGGTGGCCTCCTGCGCTTTAACAATTCTGAGATTCTGCAACAATTGCTTAACTAACTTGCAAGTTCATTACACAGCATGTCTCCACTCCTTGGGTTAATTAGTTCTGATAAGCCCTCTTCCTTCGAAAGTAATTTTCATTGAATTTTGAGTGAAACACAAACCTTTCTTTGCTGTCTCTGTTGTGGTTTTTATTGGTAGGCTGCAGACATTCTGATTTCAGGATGTGGTGGATGCCTTCCTGTTCCCAGAGCTCCATGAATGTTGCTGGTTGCCAAGCACACCTGAGTGACTCAGCAGGGAAAGTCTGGCTGAGATTAAAAGTTCTGTGCTGTAAGGGATAGAATGTGACTCATTAGATTGGTGTGGAATGGGCAAGGTCTTGTTGTTCTTAAAGAAATATCTTCTTTATTGTGAATCTTTTAGAAAATGGGATTTGAAAATAAAAGATGACAGTCAACTGGAGTCGGTCAATCATATAAACATGTGTTTGTGCTTTGCAGATGGCAAAAACAGATCAAAAGACAGCAGCAGCAGCACCTCTGGGCCTGTGAAAGGGCAGATGCTGAGCAAGCCCAGCAGCATCTCTGGGATAGCTCAATGTTGGCACGGAGTAGTACAGCAACAGGTAAGGATAGTGGTGAGAAATTTGCACTGTTTGGCAGAATTCCAACTTTTAGTTCATGGAATTCCACCCTTGGTAGGATGGAGCATAAAGGAAGAGATAAAGAGAGTTTGTCAGAAAGGCACGGTGATAATCATGGGAGATTTTAATTTACATAAAGACTGGAAAAGTCCAAGGGGCAAAGGTAGCCTAGATGGGGAGTTCATAGAATGTTTCCGGGATAGTTCCTTAGAACAGCATGTCCAGGAGCCAACCAGAGAGCAGGCTATACTAGACCTGGTATTGTGCAATGAGATGGGATTAATTAATGACCCCATAGGTCATTAGGTGCAGTCACCATAATATAAAAGCAAAATACTGCAGATGCTGGAAATTTGAAGCAAAAACAGAAAGTGCTGGAAAAACTCAGTAGATTTAACAGCATCTGTGGAGAGAAAAACAGAGTTAACGTTTCGAGTCCGTATGACTGTTCTTCAGACCATAATGTGATTGAATTTTACGAGCGACCTGTGGGAGGAGAGGCGCAGGGCCAACAGGAAGTCCAAGGCGGAAGGGGCCACAGAAGATGCCACTATCCTGCTGCCAGGTTTTACAGGCGGCGATGCAACTACCTCAATATGTCTGAGGTGCAATGCTGAAGGAGGCTCCACCTCTCAAGGGAGACCGTGACCTCCATCTGTCAGATGATTGGCCCTGAGATCAGCTCTGACTGTGTGGGTGGACACCTCATGCCTGTGGCTCTGAGGCTCACAGCGGCCCCTAACTTCTATGTCTCTGGCTCTTTCCAGGGGTCAGTGGGGGATTTTTGCAGAGTCTCCCAATCAGCTGTCCACAGTTGCATGAAGCTGGTGACAGAAGCTCTATTCAGGCGAGCACTGACCTTTATTCTTTACTGTATGGACAAGGTCAGCCAGGCTGAGTGAGCCAGAGGCTTTGCAGCGATTGCTGGGTTCCCCTGCGTCCAGGGTGCCATCGACTGCATACAGGTGGCCATTAGAGTGCCAGTGAGTCAGCCTTCATCAACCGGAAGGGATTCCACTCCATGAACGTGCAGATAGTGTGCATGAACATGCAGATAGTGTGTGATCACAGGATGCAGATTCTGCAACTCTGTGCAAGGTACACTGGCAGCTCCCATGACGCCTACATCTTCAGATGCTCCCAGGTGCCGAGGCTATTCAGTGCTCCAGCCCGACCGGATGGATGGCTGCTGGGTGATGAGCTATCCTTTGAAGAGGTGGCAAATGACGCCTCGCCACCACCCAAGAACAGAGGCAGAGAAGCGTTACAATACAAGCCATGCCTCCACAAGGGTGGTGGTAGAGAGGACCATAAGTCTCCTCAAGATGTGCTTCACATTCTTCCTCAAGTGTGGCACTCAGAACTGGATGCAGTACTCCAGATGAGGCCTACTAGTGTCTTATACAAGTTCAACATGACCTCCTTGCTGTAGTACTCAATGCCCCTAATAATAAAGCCTAAGATACTATATACTTTATTAACTACTCTCTCAATATGCACTGCCATCTTCATTGATTTGTGAACGTATACACTGAGGTCCCTTTGTTCCTGCACCTCCTTTAGAGTTTCTCCCTTTATTTTATACTGTCTCTCCATATTCTTTCTGCCAAAATGAATTACCTCCCACTTCTCTGCATTGAACTTCACCTGCTACTTGTCTGCCAAATCCACCAACATGTCTAAGACCTTTTGAATTTCAAGACTATACTTATCACAGTTGACAACATTTCCAATCCTCGTATCGTCTGCAAATTTTGAAATTGTGCCCTGCAACCACAGTCTAGGTCATTGATATATATCAGGAAGAGCAAGGGTCCCAACACTGACCCCTGGGGAACTCCACTACAAACCTTCCTCCAATCTGAAAAGCAACCATTTAACACTACTCTCTGTTTCCTGTCACTCAGCCAATTTCTTATCCAAGCGCCTACTTTCCCTTTTATTCCATGAGCAAGAATAATGCTCACAAGTCTGTTTTATGGCACCGTATTAAATGCCTTTTGAAAGTCCACATATACCACATCAACAGTGTTTGCCCTTATCAACCTTCTCTGTTATCTCTTCAAAAAGACTCCAGCAAGTTAGTGAAACATGAGTTTCCCTTCATGAATCCATGCCGGGTTCCCTTAATTACCCTGCACTTATCTAAGTGACTATTGATTTTATCCCGAAATATAGTTTCCAGAAGTTTTTCTACCACTGAAGTCAAACTACCTGGTCTGTAGTTGCTGGCTTTATCCTTGCACCCCTTTTTGAACAAGGGTGTAACATTTGCAATTCTCCAGTCTTCTGGCACCACCCCTGTGTCTAAGGAAGACTGGAAGATTGTATCAGTTACCTTCTCTTTCACCTCAGCCTAGGTAGCATCTGCTTCCTTTGTAAACACAGGTGCAAAGTACTCATTTAATACCTCCACTATTTCTCCTGCCTCCGTATGCAAGTCATATTTCCTATCCTTGGGATTCCCTTTTATATTATCTGGCAGTCTCTTTTCATGCTCTCTCCTTGCTTTTCTTATTAGTTTCTTCACTTCCCTTCTGGTGCTTCTATATTCAGCCTGATTCTTCATTGTATTTTCTATCTGACGTCTGTCGTATGCGTACTTCTTCCTTTTCATCTTTACCTCTATCTCTCTCGTCATCCAGGGTGCTCTGGATTTATCTGTCCTCTCTTTCCCCTTCAAGGGAATGTACCTTGACATTGCCTGCAATACTGTTTCCTTGATGGTGATCAATTGTTCAGCCACCGTCTTTTCTGCCAACATTTGATTCCAACTCACATGACTCTTCTCATCCCATCGAAGTTGGCTTTCCCCAAATTAATTATCTCTGCTCTTGATTGTTCCTTGTCCTTTTCCATAGCCAACCTAAACCTTTATGATACAATGGTCATTGTCCCCTAAATGCTCTCTCCACTGATATTTGATCCACTTGGGCCAGCTGATTCCCCAGAACCAGGTCCAACAGTGCCTGCCCTCTTGTTGGACTGGAAACATACTGCTGCAGAAAATTATCTCTTAACGCATTCGAGGAACTCTCACCTCTCTCATCCCCTTGCACTACTCTTATCCCAGTCTATATTGGATAATTGAAGTCCCCCATTATAATTACTTTGTAATTCTTGCACCTCTCTGTAATTTCTTTGCAAATTTGTTTCTCTACATCCTTCTACCAATTGGTGAGCTATATACTACAACGATCAATGTTATTGCACCTTTTTCATTCCTTACCTCTAGAGAGAATCATTCCTTGACCCCTCTGGAACATCCTCTCTCTCCAGTACTGTAATGTCATATTTAATCAGTACTGTCACTAGCCTCCCCCCTTCCTTCCTTTCCTATCTCTCCTAAATACCTTGTACCCAGGAATATTTAACACCTAGTCCTGCCCTTCTTTGAGCCAGGTCTCTGTTATAGCAATAAAATCATAATTCCATTTGTCAACATGTGCCTGTAGTTCATCAGTCTTATTAACCACACTCTATGCATTCACATACTTGCACATTGACCCTGATTTAGGCTTTTTTACTTTCCCCCTTATTCTGATCCCATCTAATGACTTACTATTGACGACTCTAATTCTATCAAACTCTCCAAGTATTCCATCTACCTTAATTCTACTCTCTTTGTTGTTAGTTGATACTTCTCTACTTCCCACTGCCAGTTTTTCTCTTCTGCACTCTGAATTCAGTTCCTCAGTTTCCCACTCCCCTGCCAATCTACCCACCCCACCCCCTGCCCCCAAAAGCACTTGCAAACCTCCTTGCGAGGATATTAGTCCCAGTCTTGTTAAGGTGTAACCTGTCCTCCTTGTACAGGTCCCATCTGCCCCAGAACTGGTCCCAATGCCTCAGAAATCTAAAGCCCTTCCTCCTTCTCCATTTTTCCAGCCACGTGTTGAACTGTTCAATCTTCCTATTCCTATCCTCACTAGCATGTGGCACTGGGAGTAATCCTGAGATTACTGCTTTTGAGACCCTGCCTTTTAATTCCCCACCTAATTCCCTAAAATCTGCTCTCAGGACCTCATCCCTTTTCCTACCTATGTTATTTGTCCCAGTGTGGACCACAACCTCTGGCAGTTCGCCCTCCCCCAAAAGAATGTCCTGCAGCTGCTTTGTGACATCGTTGACTCTGCCACCAGTGAGGCAACAGACCATTCTGGAGTCACATCCATGGCTGCAGAAGCACCTGTCTGCTCTTCTAGGGGACTACCCTATAGCACTTCCTCTCTTCTTTCTCCTCCCTTTTGTGCAGCTGAGCCACCCTTGGTGCCATGAATTTGGCCCTTGCTACAGTCCTCTGAGGAACCATCTTGCTCACCAGTATCCAAAATGGAAAATGGCTAGAGAGCGAGAGAGCCTCAGGAGGTTCCTGCATCACCTGCCTGTTTCTCTTAGATACCCCGGCGGTCACCCATTCCCTCTCTGCCTGTGTACTTCTTAATTGCGGTTTGACCACCTCTCTAAACGTGCTATCTACGTAATCCTCAGCCTTGCGGATGCACCACAGTGACTCCAGCACCACTCAAGCTCTGCAACCCGGAGCTCAAGTTTCTGCAGTTTCTGACACTTCCTGCAAATGTAGTCATCGAGGGCACTTTGTACCTGCGCGCCCTCCCACATCCTGCGGGATGCAGATTCCATATTGCCAACCTGCGCTGACATACCTTAAATTTTACATGAAGTGTTTATTACAGTATGGTATATATAATATAGCCAATAACTTGTGAAATGGTTCATTTCATGGGGTGTTTCTTGAATTTATTGTGTAATATTGGTGAAGCATTAATATTTGAGAAGTTGTCAGTTGCAGAGCGGTTATGTAATTGTATTTTCACTGACCTCATACCTCAAATACATGGCTTAAACATTATCAGCCTCTAGAGGCAGAGTTATGGTACTGCAATTTTAAAATTCACTAAAGAAACATCAGATTGGCAATGGTACTTCCATCGTTTGTTTCTGACAATATTTTTTTCCATTAGGTAAAACGCTTTCTAGATGGGGCTTGGAATTCTCCTGATTTTGTCAAACGTTACAGGGATATGTATTTGAAGTTGAAGAATGCCATGGAGGAACTGTTTGGGCAACAGATGGCCTTTGTATTAGCACTGCGCAAGGGCTTCGCAGCAGCACTCCTTCAGCTATCCCATCTCACCGCCATGCATGTAAGTGAAAATGTGACCTCCTCACCACTGCATTGTTCACCATTGAACAATTCCAGCTACAACCTGCTCGTCTCATATTGGCATAAGCCGTACAATATCCTGTACACACTGAGGTTCTGGGTACAAACTGAACAGAAGAGTATGAGAAATAGGAGCAGGAGTAGGCCATTTGGCCCCTTGAGCCTGCTCCTATTCAATAAGATAGCCTTAATTCCACTTTCCAGCCTGCACCTCTGTAACCCTGGACTCCTTTGTCGAGCAAAAATCTGTCTTAATTCAGCCTTGAATGTATTCAATGACCCAGCCTCCACTGGTCTCTGTGGAAGAGAATTCCAATGACCCTCTGAGAGAAGAAATTCCTCCTCATCTCTCTCTTAAATGAAGGACCATTTATTTTTAAACTGTGTGCCCTAATTCTGGATTCTCCCATGAGGGGGAACATCCTCCCAGCATCTATCCCGTGAAGCCCCTCTCAGAATCTTACATGTTTCAATAAGATCACCCCTCATTCTTCCCATGAGTATAGGTGGTGTAGCGGTAATGTCACTGGACTAGTAATCCAGAGGCCCAATCTAATGCTCTGGGGACATAGATTCAAACCCACCATGGCAGCTGTTGGAATTTAAATTCAGTTAATAAATCTGGAATTGAAAGCTAGTCACAGATGACCATGAAATTACCATCAATTGTAAAAACCCATCTGATTCACTAATGCCCTTTAGTGAAGGAAATCTGCCATCCTTACTTGGCCTGGCCTACATGTGCGCCCAGACTCTGAGCAATGTGGTTGACTCTTAACTGCCCTCTGAAATAGCCTAGCAAGCTCCTCAGTCCAAGGGCAGTTAGAGCTGAAACTTCAGAGGTGGGGTGAGAATGACTGCCCTCGATATCAAGGCAGCATTTGGCTGAGTGTGGCATCAAGGACCCTAGTAAAGCTGGAGTCGATGGGAATTGGGGAAAACTCTCCGCTAGTTGGAGTCAGACCTAGCACAAAGGAAGATGCTTGTGGTTGTTGAAGGTCAATCAGCTCAGCTCCAGGACATCACTGCAGGAGTTCCTCAGGGTAGTTCCCTGGGCTCAACCATCTTCAGCTGCTTCATCAACGACCTTCCTTCCATCATAAGGTCAGAAGTGGGGATGTTCGCTGATGATTGCTCAATGTTCAGCACCATTCGCAACTCCTCAGATACTGAAGCAGCTCATGTCTGAATGCAGCAAGACCTGGACAATATCCAGGCTTGGGCTGACAATTGGTAGGTAACATTTGTGCAACATAAGTGTCAGGCAATGACCATCTCCAACAAGAGAGAATCTAACCATCGCTACAAGTGGCTACTAGGGCAGGTCAGAGGCTGGGAATCCTGCGATGACTAACTCACCTCCTGACTCCCCAAAGCCTGTCCACCATCTCCAAGAAGTGTAATGGAATACTCTCCACTTGCCTGGATGAATGCAGCGTCAACAACACTTGAGAAGCTTGACACCATCCAGGACAAAGCAGCCCCCTTGATTGACATCCCATCCACAAGCATTCACTCCCTCCACCACCGACGCACAGTAGCAGCAGTGTGTACCATCTATAAGATGCACTGCAAGAACTCACCAAGTCTCCTTGGACAGCACCTTCCAAACCCCTGACCACTACCATGTAGAAGGACAAGGACAGCAGACACATGGGAACACAACCACCTGGAAGTTCCCCTCCAAGCCACTCAACATCCTGACTTGGAACTATATTGCCGTTCCTTCACTGTCGCTGGGTCAAAACCCTGGAACTCCCTCCCTCAAAGCACTGTGGGTGTACCTACACTACACGCACAGTGGCAGCAGTAGCCTGTCTACAAAATATACTACAACAACTCTCCAAGGCTCATCAACGTCATCTTCCAAACCCGCAACCTTTACCATCAACCTGCACCACACGGATTTTTGCAGTTCAAGAAGGCAGCTGATCGCCATCTTCTCAAGGGCACTTAGGGATGGGCAATAGATGCTGGCCTAGCCAGCGATGCCCACATCCTGTAAAAGAATTTTAAAAACTTTCCTCATAAGACAACACCTTCATCTGAGGAATCAGTCCAATGAACCTTATCTGAACTGCTTCCATTGCAAGCATATCCCTCCTTAAGTAAGGCAACCAAAACTGTACACAGCTCTCTAGGGGTAGTCTCAGCAACATTATGTACAGTTGTATCAATATTTCCCTACTTTCATACTCTGTCCCCCTTGCAATAAAGGATAACCTTCCATTTGCCTTCCTAATTACTTGCTTAACCTGCATGACAACTTTGTGATTCATGTAAGAGGACCCCCAGATCCCTCTGTATCACATCATTATGTAGCCTTCCATTGAAATAATATTTTGCTTTTCTATTTTTTCTACCAAAGGATATTCTCACATTTTCCCACATTATTCTACATCTTCCAAATTTTAGTGCACTCACTTATCTCTCTCCCTTCGCAAACTCTGTATCTTCCTCACAACTTGCTCTCCCACCTTACTTTTTACTGTCAGCAAATTTGGCTACAGTACACTCGGTCCCTTCATCCGGGTCATTAATATAGATTTTAAATAGCTGAGGCACTGATCCCTGTGGCACACCACTAGTTACAGTTTGCCAACCTGAAAATGATCCACTAATTCCTACATTGTTTCCTGGTAGTTAGCCAATACTCTCTGCATGCTAACATATTACCCCCAATGCCACGAATGCTCGTGTCTTAACCTTTATGAGGCAACTTATACCTATAAACCACTCCCACCAGTGGCTTGTTTCCTTTGCTATTTCTCAACTCCTCCAAACTGATTCTACATCTTTGATCAAGATCTTTTCTAACTACTACACTGATCTCACCCTTTATTAAACCAGCTATCCTACCACCTATTTCTCTCTTCCTATCTTTCAATGCCCTTGAATGTTCAGTTCCAAACCTTGCAACTACATCTCTGTAATGGCTGTCATATCATACCCATTTATTTCCATTTGTGCCATCATTTCATCTATGTTGTAATGCTACATACATTCACATAAAGAGCCTTTAATTTTGTCTTTTTACCATGTTCCTTACTCTGACCTTATTTGCTGGTACATTCTTTCATTTGTATGCTCTATCCCTTCCTGCCACACTTTGATTACCATGACCCTTATCTCTATCCTGCACTAGTGCCTTGTCCTTTCTCATTTCTAAAATTCTCCTCATCTGAACTCTTTCCCCTCCAGCCCCCACATCCCACTATTTAGTTTAAAGCCCTCTCTGCAGCTTTAATTATTTGATTTGTAAGGGCACTGGTGCCTGTGAGGTTCAAGTGAAACCCTTCCCAACAGAGCAGTTCTCTCTTTCCCCAGTACTGGTGCCAGTATCCTATGAATGGAAACCCATTTCTCCCACACCAATCTTTGAGCCACACATTCGACCCTCTGATCTTATTTATCTATGCCAGTTTACTCTTGGCTCAGGTAGTAATGCAGAGATTATTACCTTACTGGCTCTGCTTTTTAATTTAGTCCCTTGCTGCTCAAACTCCCTTAGAGAGCCTCTTTCTTAGTTCAACCTACGTCGTTGGCACCCACAACAACTGGATTCCCCCCCTTACCACTCCAAGTTCCTATCCAGCCTCATGGAGTTGTCCTTAGCCCTGGCACTGGGCAAGCAACAAAGCCTTCAGACTCTGCCTTTTACTCTTTGTGTTGGAGGAGGATGGTGTGGTCAGCAGTGTCAAAAGCTGCGGACAGGTCAAGAAATACAAGGTTTCATTTACTTCTGTCGAGTTACATACGATGCCATTTGTCACTTTGAGAGCTGTTTTAGTACTGTGCCAGGTGTGGAAACTTGATTAGAGGGTTTCAAACATGGAGTTGTTGGAAAGATGGGCATGGATTTAGGAGGCGAGGACTCCAGTCACATAAGAACATAAGAAATAAGAGCAGGAGTAGGCCATTCGGCCCCTCAAGCCTGCCCTGCCATAAAACAAGATCATGGTTGATCTGCCCCAGACCTCAACTCCTCTTTCGTGCCAGCTCCTCATAGCCCTCAACTCCCCAATATTTCAAAAATATATCTACCTCCTCTTTAAATACTTCAGTGATCTAGTTCCACAGCTCTCTGAAGTAGAGATTTCCAGACATTCACTACCCTCTGAGAGAAGAAATTCCTTTGCACCTCAGTTTTAAATGAGTGTCCCCTTATTCTGTAACTATGTCCCCTAGTTTGAGATTCCCCTACTAGTGGAAACACCTTCTCAACATCTACCCTGTCAAGCCTCCTCAGAATCTTGTACGTTTCAATAAGATCACCCCTCATTCTTCTAAACTCTCATGAATAAAGGCCAAACCTGTTTAGCCATTCTTGATATGTTCAAGGGCTTTGGAGAGGAAAGAGAGATTGGAGATGGGGCAGTAGTTTCCAAGAACGATGGGGTCAAGGGTTTGTTTTTGGGGAGAGTGTGATGATTGCATATTCAAAGAAAAAGAGAGGGGTAGCACAGGAAGAGAGAGAACAGTTAACAATATCAGCTAACATGGCACCAGGAAGGGATGTTGGGTGGTCAGCAGTTTAGTGGGAATATGGTCAAGGGCGCAGGGGGTGCGACTCATGGATAAGATGAGCTTGGATAGGGCATGAGACGAGAAACTAGAGAAAGTGCGGAATTCACGGTTAAAGCAGTGGGGACCTTTAGGGGAAGTTTGTGGCCAGGTGGGATAGTTGAAGGGAGGAATGTGGCAGAGGCAGGTGATTGGATTGTCTCGAACTTAAGCATAGGCGGCCTTGCAGGTATTGTTGGAGGGGAGAGGACAGTTTGCAGTAGAGAAAATAAGCCAGGGGGAGGTGGCAATGTGGTTATCTTTACATTCTAGGATGTTCCTGGAATAGTGAGCAACGGCATGAATGAAGGTTACTTAAAAAGATGGGCTGATGCAAAGGCGCAGAGGGGCAATGTTACTGAGTGGATTTAGAGGGTCTATGTGATTGAGAGGATATAGGATCTGAAAACTAGCTTGGGCTCTAAAAGAACAGTGAGGTTTTGGCTAGTCCCAATCAACCTGAAAAAGTGGCTGGGAAGAAAGGTAGAAACAGCATGGAGCTTTTGGGTGAAGGCAGAAACTAGTGACTTTGGTCTGCCCTGTGTGTAACGAGAGGAAATTCCAATTTATCCTTTTTTTTTATTCATTCACGGGATGTGGGCTTCCTTGGCTGGGCCAGCATTTATTACCCATCCCTAGTTGCCCTTGAGAAGGTGGTGGTGAGCTGCCTTCTTGAACCGTTGCAGTCCATGTGGTGTAGGTACACCCACAGTGCTGTTAGGAAGGGAGCTCCAGGATTTTGACAGTGAAGGAACGGAGATATATTTCAAAGTCAGGATGGTGAGTGACTTGGAGGGGAACCTCCAGGTGGTGGTGTTCCCATCTATCTGCTGCCCTTGCCCTTCTAGATGGTAGTGGTCGTGGCTTTGGAAGGTGCCGTCTAAGGAGCCTTGGTGAATTCCTGCAGTGCATCTTGTAGATAGCACACACTGCTGCTAATGTGTGTCGGTGGTGGAGGGAGTGAATGTTTGTGGATGTGATGCCAATCAAGCGGGCTGCTTTGCCCTGGACGGTGTCCAGCTTCTTCAGTGTCGTGGGAGCTGCAGTCACCCAGGCAAGTGGGGAGTATTCCATCACATTCCTGACTTTGTGCCTTGTAGATGGTGGACAGGCTTTGGGTAATCAGGAGGTGAGTTACTCTTTGCATGTTTCCTAGCCCCTGACCTCATATGGCCACAGTATTTACATTGCTAGTCCAGTTCAGTTTCTAGTCAGTAGTAATCCCCAGGATGTTGATAGTGGGGGATTCAGTTATGGTAATACCATTGCATGTCTAGGGGCGATGGTTAGATTCTGTCTTGTTGGAGATGGTTATTGCCTGGCACTTCTGTGGCGCGAATGTTGCCCGCCAGTTGTCAGCCCAAGCCTGGATACTGTCCAGGTCTTGCTGCATTTGGACATGGACTGCTTCAGCATCTGAGTCATTGTGAATGGTGCTGATCATGAATGCTGTAATCATTAGCGAACATCGCCACTTCTGATCTTATGATGGAAGGAAGGTCATTGATGAAGCAGCTGAAGATGGTTGGGCTGAGGACATAACCCTGAGGAACTCCTGCAGTGATGTCCTGGAGCTCAGACGACTGACCTCCAACAACCACAACCATCTTCCTTTGTGCAAGGTGTGACTCCAACCAGCAGAGAGTTTTCTACCTGATTCCCATTGACTTCAGTTTTGCTAGGGCTCCTTGATGCCACACTCGGTCAAACGCAGCCTTGATGTCAAGGGCAGTCACTCTCACCTCACCTCGGGAGTTCAGCTCTTTTGTCCATGTTTGAACCAAGGCTGTAATGATGTCAGGAGCTGAGTGGCCCTGATGGACCCCAAACTGAGCATCAGTGAGCAGGTTATTGCTAAGCAAGTGCCGCATGATAGCACTGTTTATGACCCCTTCCATTACTTTATTGATGATGGAGAGTAGACCAATGGGGCGGTAAATGGCCAGGTTGGATTTGACCTGCTTTTTGTGTACAGGACATACCTGGGCAATTTTCCACATAGCTGGGTAGATGCCAGTGTTGTAGCTGTACTGGAACAGCTTGGCTGGGGGCGCGACAAGTTCTGAAGCACAAGTCTTCAGTACTATTGCTGAAAAATTGTCAGGGACCATAGCCTTTGCAGTATCCAGTGCCTTCAGCCATTTCTTGATATCATATGGAGTGAATCGAATTGGCTGAACTCTGGCACCTGTGATGCTGGGGACCTCCAGAGGAGGCTGAGATGGATCATCCACTTGACACTCCTGGCTGAAGGTTGTAGCAAATGCTTCAGCCTTATCTTTTGCACTGATGTGCTGGGCTCCTCCATCATTGAGGATGGGGAAATTTGTGGAGCCGCCTCCTCCAGTGAGTTGTTTAATTGTCCACCACCATTCACAACTGGATGTGGCAGGACTGCAGAGCTTAGATCTGATCCGCCGGTTGTGAGATCGCTTAGCCCTGTCTTATCACTTACTGCTTATGCTGTTTGGCACACAAGCAGACCTGTGTTATAGCTTCACCAGGTTGACGTCTCATTTTTAGGTATGCCTGGTGCTGCTCCTGGCATGCCCTCCTGCACTCTTCATTAAACTAGGGTTGATCCCCTGGCTTGATGGTAATGGTAGAGTGGGGGATGTGCTGGGCCATGAGGTTAGAGATTGTGTTTGAGTACAATTCTGCTGTTGCCCCACATGGATGCCCTGTTGCTAGATCTGTTCAAGGACATGCAAAACCATTTAGCGTGGTGGTAGTGCCACACAACACAATGGAGGATATCCTCAATGTGAAGGTGGGATTTTGTCTCTGCAATGACTGTGCAGTGGTCACTCCGAGCAACCGATACTGTCATGGGCAGGTGCATCTGCGGCAGGCAGGTTGGTGGGGACGAGGTCAAGTATGTTTTACCCTCTTGCTGGATCCCCCACCACCTTCCTCACCTTCACCACCTGTCGCAGACCCAGTCTAGTAGGACTCGGCTAGCTCGGTAACCACTCTTGGTGATGGACATTGGTGTCCCCCACCCAGAGTACATTCTGCGCCCATGTCACCCTTAGTGCCTCCTCTAAGTGATGTTCAACATCAGCTGAGGTAGGGTGGTACGTGGTAATCAGGTTTCCTTGCCCATGTTTGGCCTGTTGCCATGAGACCTCATGGGGTCCAGAGTCGATGTTGAGGACTCCCAGGGCAACTCCCTCTCGACTGTATACCACTGTGCCACCACCTCTGCTCGACCTACCCAGGGATGGTGATGGTGTAATCTGGGACGTTATCTGTAAGCTATGATTCCATGAGGATGACCATGTCAGACTGTTGCTTGGTCAAACAGCTCTCCCAATTTTGGCACTAGCTCCCAGATGCTGCGATTGCCATTTCCGATGCCTGGCGGTTCGTCCAGTTTCATTCCTTTTTTGACTCTTTGTAGCAGTTTGATACAACTGAATGGCTTGCTAAAGTCAACTGCTGTGGGCCAGACCAGGTAAGGACAACAAATTTCTTTCCCTAAAGGGAACCAGATGGGTTTTTACAACAATCGACAATCATCATTAGACTTCTTATTGAATTCAAATTCCACCATCTGCCATGGTGGGATTCGAACCCTGGGCCTCTGGATTACTAGTCCAGTGACAATACCACTACGCCATCGCCTCCCCCTGGACTAGATGACTGAGAAGCAGGACCGTTTCGGTGCTGTGGTTATTATGCAAACTTGATTGGAGAGACTCAAAACATAGAGTTGTGTGATCGATGGACACAGGTTTGAGACGTGACAACAGTTTCAAAGTGTTTGTGGAGGAAAATGATTTTGGAAGTGATCGTATTTTGCAAGGACAGAGTGGTTGTGGGTGGTTAGGGGTTTTGACAAGGCGGTGATGACAGTTTTGAAAAGGGAATACTTGAGGAAACGAAACCATTCATAATGTCAGTTTGTTTTAAGGGCCAAGAAGCTCAGTGGTTAACAATTTAGTGAAAATGGGGATTAGGACTGTTGGTATTGTGTGTCAGAGACAAAATTGACAAGATAGGAGAGAGAGAGATTTAGGTAGGAAGGTCAGTTAGTGTTTCCTAATTGAAGTCCATGTAATAGTGAGATGAGTTGAATGTAACTCTGTTCTTTAGGTCAGTGAGCGGTTTGCACAGTACATTGATCAACGCATCCAAGAAAGTGAGATGAACACGAGTAATGTGGAAACACTAAATCAGCTGCAGCAATTCTTGGAGCCGATGCTGTTCCTCTCAGGACTTGAGCTGGCCAACATGTTTGAACATTTCTACAGGTAAGGAGAATGGATTACAGGAATGGTGGTAAAGGAGGAAATAATATCTTGGTTAACGGTTTGGTAGCCATTCGCTAATTGCACAGTTTTCTATATGCAATTCCGGAGATGATAAAGCAATGGACACCCACAAGCAGCAACACAACAACCAGGTGCTGATAAGTAGCAATGCTAATCAATGACCACCTCCAACAAGAGAGAGCATAATCACCTTGCATAACATTCAGTGGGATTGCCATTGCCAAATCCCCCATCTTCAAGACCCTGGGGGGTCACTATTAATTAGAAACTCAACTGAACCAGTGAGACAAATTGGCGTGGTAACTACCCAAATTAGAGCTTGGATATTCTGTCCCTGAGGAGCAAGTCGTAAGTATGATGGAATACTATCCACTTGCCTGGATGAGTGCAGCTCCAACAACACTCGAGAAGCTCCACCAATCCCGGTCAAAACTGCCCACTTGATCGGCACCCCTCCAGCACCTTAAACATTTCACTCCCTCCACCACTGGTGCAAACATGGCTGCAGTGTGTACCATCTGCAAGATGCATTGTAACAAATCACCCAAGCTCTTCAGCAAGTCCATCACTTAGGAGGGGAAGGATAGCAGGTGCTCGGGAGCACCATCACCTTCAAGTTACATACCATCATGTCTTGAACATACATCACCATTGCTGGGTGGAAATTCTGCAACACTCAACCTAACAACACTATGGGAGTAACTTCAGAAGGACTTCAGTGGTTCAAGAAAGCAGGTCATGGTCACTTTGAGGGCAACTATGGATGAGCAATGGCCAGCTGAGAGTGGAAAACATCTGAAAATAAACTTTTTGGTGCATTTCTTTACCCTGGACTGTTTCTTTTTGGACAGATACTATCTGGCAGATCGGCTTCTAGGCCAAGGGAAAGTGTGGCTAGAGCGAGCTGTTATCGATCACATCGGAACCTGTTTCCCCAGCAGATACCCTCAACAGATGCTGAAGAATCTTACCGCATCGGATGAGCTGCAGCAGGAGTTCCACCTCTACAGGCTGCAACAACTCGACAAGAAACTGGAGGATCTGGATGACGAAGTAAGTATAGGATATCCAGCTTATACTTTGCAGAAGGGCAGGAGAGAGTCTCATCACCTACATCTAAATATGCAGCAGTTCTTTATTTCCGTCGTTCTGTGAAATTTAAAACAACAGTAATTCACTTGAGCCACACACCATCTTGACTTGAAATTATATCGCGTTTTTTCGTTGTTGCTGGGTCAAGAACCTGGAATTCCCTTCCTAATAGCACTGTGGGTGTACCTACATCAGATAGATTGCAGCAGTTCAAGAAGGCGGCTCACAACCACCTTGAGGACAATTTGGGATGGGCAACAAATGCTGACATTGCCAGCAATGCTCCCATTCCATAAAAGGATTAAAAAATACCTTGTAATCTATTGCTGGGGCCCATTTTAAGTCCAGAAACATGTGACAAATATCTTGCTGCTGCACTACACTATGGTTTTGATGGGGTGACCTCATTTTTGGAAATCCAGTTTAAGTTAGACCCTGATACTGTACAGACAAAACAAATCCCATTGTCTTGCGTCCAGTGCTTGGTTAACTGTGATTAATAATTGTAAAGTTGAGAGTGTACATTGATGATTACAAGTAACTTAAAATGACTAATAAAATGGATGATAGAGGCATATGTATTTAATAGAACGATGATTTTTTTAGGCCCTAAAAATGCCTTTGTTCTCGACTGTTCACTTACAGAAAATATTGTCTGTATCTAATTTAAAAAGTAAACAAATGTTCTTATAAATCGGATCCTGTGGCTGGTCCATTTAGCATCCTATCTTGATGGTGCTTTCATGGTACGACAATAATAACATTTCTCCTCCGTTTTGGCATTTAGCCACTGCCTTTCTCAGTGCTTTGTAGCTTAGCACCTAGGCATTGTAAATGGTGCCCTGATTTGGGATAATGATTGAAAATTTATGCTCAATAGTTTGCAAGATTATATTTGGACAATCAAGGTATGGGCCATACCATGGACCGATCCTTTGAGTGCAATGCATTGTTCCTTATAATACTCCCAATTGCGGACCCTCCCCATTTTGTGCCTTGTTATTCAAAACACATGTACCCTGACGATCCTCCACTGCCTCTGATTTGTCATGCTGCTTGGCTCGAATCTAGTATTAAATGAGCAGAAATGTCATTCAGTTAATATTGGAAAGACCGAAGCCTTAGCCTCTGCCACAGGCTCCATTCCATAGCCACTAACTCTAGCCCTCTCCTTGGCCTGAGGCCGAATTAAATCGTTGACAACTTTGTGGTTCCTGTTTGACCTTGATGAACTTCTGATCACATATCCCCTGCATCACGAAGACAGCCTACTCCCTCCTCTGCAACATCACCTGCTTCCAACCCTGCCTCAGCTCATCTGTTGAAATACTCTTCCATACCTTTGTTACCTCTATATATAACTGTTCCAATGCTCTTCTAGCTGGCCTTCCATCCTGCACCTTGTATAACCTCAAGCTCATCCAAAGCTAGGATATGAGCAGCACCAAGTTCCACTGGCCTAACCTACATTGTCTCTCAGCAGCACCTCGATATTAAAATTCTCATCCTTGTTTTCAAATCCCTCCATTGTCTCAGTCTCCCCATCTCTGTTGCCTCCTCAAAACTTACCAGCCTGCAAGACCTCTGTGGTCCTCCAATTCTGGCCTCTTTCACACCCCAGATTTTAATCGCTCTATCATTGGTGACCATATTGCCTAGGCCTTAAGTTCTGGAATTTCCTCTCTAAACCTCTTCACCTCACTACTACTTCTTAAAACCTACCTTTTAGACCAAAGCTTTGGTTACCTGTCCTAATAGCACAGCCCTTAGCATACCGTGCACAGTCATGCTCTCCATACCATAAAAGAGATATAGAAGCACTGAAGCAACTGCAAAAAAGATTTACACAGATGGTTCCAGATTGAGAGATTACAGCTATTGAGAAAGATGGGACAAATTGAAAGATTGAAAAGTGCAGACTTAGAGGAAATCTAATAGAGCTCTTTTAAATTATGAATTGGTTGGACAGAGTAGATATGCGGAGAATGGTTCAACTTGGAGCATCCAAAACTCGGAACCATAAATTCAAGATAATTACTGATGAATCCAATAAGGATCATAGTGTTCACTATGGAGAAGGACGATGTAGGTGTAGAAATCAGGGAGGGGGACAGTGATATACTTGAACAAATTAACACTGAAAGGGAGGAGGTATTAGCGGTTTTAGCAGGCTTAAAAGTAGATAAATCCCCAGGCCCGGATGAAATGTATTGTAGGCTGCTGCATGAGGCAAGGGGGGAGATCGCAGGGGCTCTGACACTAATTTTGAAATCCTCTCTGGCCACAGGAGAGGTGCCAGAGGACTGGAGGATAGCTATTGTGGTACCATTATTCAAGAAGGGTAGTAGGGATAAACCAGATAATTACAGGCCAGTGAGTCTAACATCAGTGGTAGGGAAATTATTGGAAAAAATTCTGAGGGACAGGATTAAACTGCACTTGGAGAGGCAGGGATTAATCAGGGATAGTTAGCATGGCTTTGTCAGGGAGAGATCATGTCTAACAAATTTGATTCAATTTTTTGAGGAGGTGTAAATGAGGGTAGTGCAGTTGATGTAGTCTACATGGACTTCAGTAAGGCTTTTGACAAGGTCCTGCATGTGAGAATGGTCAAGAAGGGAAGAGCCCTTGGGATCTAGGGCAATTTGGCTCCAAAATTGGCTTAGTGGCAGGAAGCGGAGGGTGATGGTCGAAGGTTGTTTTTGCAATTAGAAGCCTGTGACGAGTGGTGTACGCAGGGATCGGTGCTGTTTGTAGTGTACATTAATGATTTAGACATGAATATAGGAGGTATGATCAGTAAGTTCGCAGATGACACGAAAATTGGTGGTGTTGTAAATAGTGAGGAGGAAAGCCTTAGATTACAGGATGGGCTGGTAAGATGAGCAGAGCAGTGGTAAATGGAATTTAATCCTGAGACGTGTGAGGTGATGCATTTTGGGAGGACTAACACGGCAAGGGAATACACAATGAATGGTAGGACCCTAGAACGTACAGAAGAGGATCAGAAGGACCTTGGTGTACATGTCCATAGATCCCTGAAGGCAGCAGCACAGGTAAATAAAGTGGTTAAGAAGGGATATGGGATACTTACCTTTTATTAGCTGAGGCATAGAATATAAGAGCAGGGAGGTTATGTTGGCGCTGTATAAAACGCTAGTTATGTCACAGCTGGAGTACTGGGGGGTTCTAGTCACCACACTATAGGAAGAATATGATTGCACTGGAGAGGGTGCAGAGGAGCTTCACCAGGATGTTGCTTGGGCAGGAGCATTTCAGCTATGAAGAGAGACTGGATAGGCCAAACCCTAGTTTTCCTTAGAGCAGAGAAGACCGAGGGAGGACCTGATAGAGGTATACAAAATTATGAGGGACATAGGTTAAATAGGAAGAAACTTTTCCCCTTAGCGGAGGTGTCAATAACTAGGGGGCATAGATTTAAGGTAAGGGGCAGGAGGTTTAGAGGATATTTGAGGAAAGCTTTTTCATCCAGAGGGTGGTTGGAATCTGGAACACACTGCCTGAGGGAGTGGTAGAGGCAGGAACCCTCACAACATTTAAGAAGTATTTAGATGAGCACTTGAAACACCAAAGCATACAGGGCTGCGGGCCAAGTGCTGGAAAATAGGATTAGAATAGATAGGTGTTTGATGGCCGGCACGGACATGATGGGCCAAGGGGCCTGTTTCAGTACCGTATAACTCTATGACTCCAAGAAATTTCTTCACTCGGAATGTGAAATTCTCATCATAGGAAATGATGCTTTCAAAAGGAAACTAGAAACGTTGTTATCAAACTTTATTGGTTGAAGGACTCCTTATCAAATGGATTAGTCATCACTGACCCGCCATCTAAATTATAGTACTCATAAAGGTGTTGCATGCAATGGGTGTTTTAATAAAACAGGCATTTACTTCCAGATATCAGTAAGATGGGGCTGCCTCTTTCTCTTTTCATTGTCTGTCCTTGTGCACTCCTCTCCTGGGTGAGGCAGCCAGCCAGCCCATTCAGTTCTGTAATGTGACGGCTGCACTTCACTCCCAGCTCACGTTTCACGTTGTTTTGCTGTCGCCTGTTTTGAAAATCACTGAACTAGATGAACGAAAAAGGAGTAGAAACAATTTTTTTTCATTATTCATTCATGGGGTGTGGGCATTGCTGACTAGGTCAGCATTTATTGCCCATCCCTAATTGCCCTTGTTCAGAAGGCATTTAAGAGTCAACCACATTGCTGTGTGTCTGGAGTCACATGTAGGCCAGCTGAGGTAAGGATGGCAGATTTCCTTCCTTAAAGGACATTAGGACAGATGGGTTTTCACAACAAACCACAATAGTTTCATGGTCAACATTAGACTTTTAATTCCAAATTTTTATTGGATTCAAATTCCACCACCTGCCGTGGTGGGACTTGAACCCGGGTCCTCAGGGCATTATCCTGGTTCTCTGGATTATCAGCCCAGTGACAATACCACTATGCCACTGCCTTAGACTTCAAGGAGATCTAATAGAGCTCTTTTAAATTTTAAATGTTAAATACAGAGTAGATGTGCAGAGAATGCAGAACATCCAAAACTAGGAAGGTTAAGATGAAGTAGATGGAATGGGAGGAGGCTTGTGTAGAGTATAAACACTAGCACTGTATATTTTATTTAATATCTCATGTGCTTCAGTGCCAAATTGCCTTGGGCATTTTAGTATGTTAAAGGTGATGAACTTGTTGCATTTATACAAACATAAACTTTACAGTGAACCTTCTTGTTTTGTACAGATGATGGAAGACCAGATATCCTCGACAGAAGAAGAAACTGATTTGAAAGTACTTGTGCTTTCTCCACGTTGTTGGTCCATATCTTTTCTCTGTTATCATGATGATCCCAGAGCATTCTTCCCATCTGCCCTCAGCAATTTCCTGGAGGAGTTTTCCGACTTCTACACTATTAGTTAGTATATGAATCAAATCCAGAAATGTTGTCTTTTGTGCATAGAACCAAGAAGAAGCCATAAAAGTTCAAGTACAGCAATTAAACCCAAATTAGTTGAAAACCTGCTGCCCAGAGGCAGTAGTTACATTGCTGTCTAATACAAGAGACAAGGTGAAAATGCTTGGAAAGGAAATATTTGTAGGGCTCTGGGGAAAAGATGGTGGCATGGGATTATTTGGATTGCTGTTTCAAAGAGCCCATCTGTATGATGGGCTGAATGGCCTCCAGTACTATATGATTCTAAATTGACTTTTATGCTGAGAGATTTTTCTCTCAATTTTAGTCTCTGTGCTGAACAAGTCTCCAGTTGGTACAATTTCAAGCCAAATCGTTGAAGGAAACTCCTTAACTCCTCATCCTAAACTGCCAAGATTCTTAATAATTGTTTTCTTTATTCTTTCATGGGATGTGGGCATCTTTGGCAAGATCAGCATTTGTTGCCTATCCCTAACTGCCTTTGAACTGAGTGGCTAGCTAGGCCATTCCAAAGAGCAGTTAAGAGTCAATCACATTGCTGTGGGTTGAGAGCCACATATGGCACGTAAGGATGGCAGATTTCCTTCCTTAAAGGGGCATTAGTGAATTAGGTGGATTTTTATGTTAATTGATGATAGTTTCATGGTCACTGTTAACTGAGATTAGGTTTACGTTCCAGATTTTTTTTTTATTAAGTATCCACCAGTTGCCAGAGTGGATTTGAATCCATGTACTCTGGGCATTAGCCTGGGTCTCTGGATTAGTAGTCCAGTGACATTATCACTTTGCCACCATCTCTCTCAGTTGTTATAGTTTGTACTACCCCCTTTGCTGAGTGGACTGATATGAGAGTGAAACAGTACCACCAGAATGTACAGGTTCTAATCAATGATCCAGAGTGAGTTTCTTTGCTTGAATTTGGGCTATCAAAGGAACTGTTGAATGGAGTGGAGATGCTGGTGCCTACATGTCTCTGAAATTGTATCAAGGCAATAATCCTGCAGGGAATAAAAGCTGTTTTATTTTGATGCACCATAGAGAGATGTATGGGGTGAAGTAGTCATTTTGCAAGCCTTGTTGGACTTGTGTTCCTCATCTTCATAAAGTTGCACACTCACATCATCTCTGTCCTCTTGAAACTTAGATAACCCCTGTGTGGCCCAGTGCAATGGCTTCAGAATTTGTGATCTCAATTTCAAAATCCTCAGGCCTTGTTGCCCCCAACTTGACCTCCTTCCTTACAGGCCTGCTCCCTGACACCAGGCTTCCCTTTGTTCCCAGCTTCCTCTGCATGCTACTGGTGGCAGTTCATTCAGCCAACATTCTTCTGCCCTCTTGGAGCATTCTATTAAGGTCCCACCTTGATGCCACCTCTGCTGCCTTCTTTAATATGCATACCTTTAGTTTCCCATACAAGCCATCACTATTTTATCTTTACAAGAGCAAAGTACTAGAGAAAACACTGGAAATGCTCATCATGTTTAGTTGCATCTGTAGGGAAACAGGTCCGTGACCAGTTGTCAGAGTTGGGAGTGCTTGGAGGTGTAATGGTTTTTAAGCCATGCAAGGAAAGGCGGGGAGGGGAGGCAAGAAGAAACAGAAGCTTATATTTATATGGCATTCTTAATATAAAATGTGTAAGATGCATTGCAGGAGAGTTGTAAAGCCAAGAGCTCAGTCCAACTAGTAGCTTTAAAAAAGATAGAGGCAAGGTTTAGGTACTGTCTTCACAAAGGAGGACACAAATAACATAACAGAAATGTTGGGGAACACAGGGTTTAGTGAGAGGGAGGAACTGAAAGAAATCAGTATGATTAGGAAAATGGTGTTGGGGAAGTTGATGGGCTTGAAGGCCGATAAATCCCCAGGGCCTGATAATCTACATCCCAGAGTACTTAAGGAAATGGCCCTAGAAATAGTGGATGCATTGGTGGTCATCTTCCGAGATTCTATAGATTGTGGAACAGTTCCTACAGATTGGAGGGTGGCTAATGTAACCCCACTATTTAAAAAGGGAGGTAGAGAGAAACAGGGAATTATAGACCAGTCAGCCTGACGTCGGTAGTGGGGAAAATTCTAGAGTCCATTATAAAAGATTTAATAGCTGAGCACTTGGAAAACATTAGCAGAATCGGACAGAGTCAGCATGGATTTACGAAAGGGAAATCATGCTTAAAATAAACCAGGGAACTACAGGCCAGTGAGTCTCACCTCAGTGGTAGGGAAACTATTGGAGAAAATTCTGAAGGAGAGAATATATCTCCACTTGGAGAGGCAAGGTTTGACCAGGGATAGTCAGCATGGCTTTGTCAGAGGGAGGTCATGCCTAACAAATTTGATGGAATTTCTTGAGGAGGTGACCAGGTGTGTAGATGAGGGTAGTGCAGTTGATGTAGTTTATATGGATTTCAGCAAAGCCTTTGACAAGATTTCACCTGGGAGACTTATAAAGAAGGCAGATGCACATGGGATACAGGGTAATTTGTTAAGTTGGATTCAAAATTGGCTTAGTTGTAGGAGACAGAGGGTGATGACAGAAGGCTGCTTTAGTGACTAGAAGCCAGTGTCCAGTGGCGTACCACAGGGACCTGTGCTGGGTCCCCTATTATTCGTCATTTATATAAACGACATAGATGACTATGTCGGGGGCAGGATTAGTAAGTTTGCGGATGACACAAAGATTGGCCGGGTGGTTAACAGTGAGGTTGGGTGTCGTGGGCTACAGGAAGATATAGACGGGAAGGTCAAATGGGCAGATAAGTGGCAGATGGAATTTAACCCTGAAAAGTGTGAGGTGATACACTTTGGAAGGAGTAATTTGACAAGGAAGTATTCAATGAACGGCATGACACTAGGAAGTTCTGAAGAACAAAGGGACCTTGGCGTGTGCATCCATAGATCTCTGAAGGCAGAGGGGCATGTTAGTGGGGTGGTGAAAAATGCATATGGGACACTTGCCTTTATCAATCGAGGCATGGATTACAAAAGTAGGGAGGCCATGTTGGAGTTGTATAGAACCTTGGTGAGGCCACAGCTGGAGTACTGTGTGCAGTTCTGGTTGCCACATTATAGGAAGGATGTGATTGCACTGGAGGGGGTGCAGAGGAGATTCACCAGGATGTTGCCTGGGATGAAACATTTAAGTTATGAAGAGAGGTTGGATAGACTTGGGCTGTTTTCGTTGGAGCAGAGAAGACTCAGGGGGCGACATGATCGAGGTGTACAAGATTATGAGGGGCATGGACAGGGTGGATAGGGAGCAGCTGTTCCCCTTAGTTGAAGGGTCAGTCACGAGGGGACACAAGTTCAAGGTGAGGGTCAGGAGGTTTAGGGGGGATGTGAGGAAAACCTTTTTTACCCAGGAGGTGGTGACGGTCTGGAATGCACTGCCTGGGAGGGTGGTGGAGGTGGGTTGCCTCATATCCTTTAAAAAGTACCTGGATGAGCATTTGGCACGTCATAACATTCAAGGCTATGGGCCAAGTGCTGGTAAATGGGATTTGGTACGTAGGTCAGGTGTTTCTCACGTGTTGGTGCAGACTCGATGGGCTGAAGGGCCTCTTCTGCACTGTGATTTTCTGTGATTCTGTGAAATTTCAGAACTTAAGAGCCTAGGCAGCTGAAGGGAATGGCCACCAGTGGTGGAGCAATTAAAATTCAAGAGGCCAGAATTAGATGAGCGTAAGTACCTTGAAGGGTTTTAGGGCTGGAGATTACAGAGATGAGGAGCCATGCAAGAATTTTAACATCAAGCCATTGCTTGCCTGGTAGTTAATATAGGTTAGCGAGCACAGGGGTGATGAGTGAGTGAGCCTTGGTGCCAGTAGAGTTTTGGATGACCAAGTTTACAGAGAGTTGAATGTGGGTGGTCAGCCAGGAGTGCATTGGAGTAGTCAGGTCTAGAAGTAACAAAGACAGAGGGTTTCAGATAAGCTGAGGCTGGGGCAATGTCGGGTGGTCTTAGTGATTCCATGAATATGTAGTCGGAAGCTGATCTCTGGCTCAAATATGCTACCAAGGCTGCAAACAGTCTGACTTAGTCTCATAATGTTGCCAGGGAGAAGGGTGGAATCAGTAGGTAGGGAAAAGTTTGGAGCAGGGAACGTGGACAATGGTTTCAGTGTTCCCAGAATTTAATTTCTACTCATTGAGTCCTGGAGGTCGGATAAGCAGTCTGATAACTTAGCAATGGTGGAGGAGTAAAGAGAGGTGGGGGTGAAGTAGAGTTGGGTGTCATCAGCATACATGTGAAAACCTTGTGCTTTCAGATGAAGTCATTGAGGGGCAGCATGTAGATGAGAAATAGGAGGGGGCCAAGGATTGAGCCTTGGAGAACAACAGAGGTAACAGTGCGGTAGTGGGAGGCCCATTGCAGGTGACACTCTGGCTACAATTAGATAGAAATAGAACCAGGCGTCTGTAGTCCCACCCAGCTGGATGGCAGTAGAAAGGCATTGGAGGACAAGGAGGGTATGTTCAACCTAGTCAAAGACTGCAGACGGGTTGAGAAAGATGAAACGGGATAGTTTGCCTTCATCACAGTCGCGTATAATGTCATTTGTAATTTTCTTAACTGTTTTGGTAGGTGACAGGTATTGAAACCTGATTGGAGGGATTCATGGTCCAAGAAAGAGGGGCATGAATTTGGAGGCAGCAAACTGTTCAAGGACTTTGGAATGAAAAGGGGGTGGTTAGAGATGGGGTGATAGTTTGCAAGGGCAGTTGGGCCAAGGGTTGTTTTTTATTGAGGAGAAGGGTGATGACGTCAGATTTAAAGGAGCGGGGGGCAGCACCTGAAGAGAGAGAACGTTTTTCAACATTGGCTAACATGGGGGCCAGGAATTTGGAATTAAAAGACTAATGATGACCATGAAACCATTGTCGATTGCTGTGAAAAACCCATCTGGTTCATTAATGTCCTTTAGGGAAGGAAATCTGCAGTCCTTACCTGGTCTGGCTTACATGTGACTCCAGACCCACAGCAATGTGTTTGACTCTTAAGTGCCCTCTGAAATGGCCTAGCAAGACACTCAGTTGTAACAAACCGCTACAAAGTCTCAAAAAAAGAACAAATAACTGGACAGACCACCCGGTATCGACCTAGGCGCTGGAAACAACAGCAACAAACTCAACCCTGTCGACCCTGCAAAGTCCTCCTTGCTAACATCTGGGGGCTAGTGCCAAAACTGGGAGAGCTGTCTCACAGACTAGTCAAGCAGCAGCCTGACATAGTCATCCTCACTGAATCATACCTTACAGATAATGTCTCAGATACCACCACCATCCCTGGGTATGTCCTGTCCCATCGGCAGGACACACCCAGCAGAGGTGGCAACACAGTCGGGAGGAAGTTGCCCTGGGAGTCCTCAATATCAAATCCGGACCCCATGAAGTCTCATGGCATCATGCCGTCAAACGTGGGCAAGGAAACCTCCTGCTGATTACCACGTATCGCCCTCCTTTAGCTGATGAATCAGTGCTCCTCCATGTTGAACACCACTTGGAGGAAGCACTGAGGGTGGCAAGAGCGCAGAATGTACTCTGGGTGGGGGACATCAATGTCCATCACCAAGAGTTGCTCGGTGGCATCATTACTGACTGAGCTGGCCTAGCCCTAAATTACATAGCTGCTAGACTGGGCCTGCGGCAGGTGGAGAGGGAACCAACAAGAGGGAAAAACATACTTGACCTCATCCTCACCAACCTGCCTGCCGCAGATGCATCTGCCCATGACAGTATCGGTAGGGTTGACCACCACACAGTCATTGTGGAGCCAAAGTCCTGCCTTCACGTTGAGGATACCCTGCTGTGTGGCACTACCACCGTGCGAAATGGGATAGATTTTGGACAGATCTAGCAACTCAAGACTGGGCATCCATGAGGCGCTGTGGGCCATCAGCAGCAGCAGAATGGTACTCGAACACAATCTATAACCTCATGGCCCGGCATATCCCCCACTTCACCATTACCATCAAGCCAGGGGATCAACCCTGATTCAATGAAGAGTGCAGGAGGGCATGCCAGGAGCAGTACCAGGAATACCTAAAAATGAGGTGTCAATCTGGTGAAGCCATAACGCAGGACTACTTGCGTGCCAAACAGCATAAGCAGCAAGTGATAGACCGAGCTAAGCATTCCTATAAGCAATGGATCCAGGCATGAATGGCGGTGGACAATTAAGCAACTCGATGGAGGCTCCACAAAAATCCCCATCCTCAATGATGGAGGAGCCCAACATATCAGTGCAAAAGATAAGGCTGAAGCATTTGCAACAATCTCCAGCCAGAAGTGCTAAGTGGATGATCAACCTCAGCCTCCTCCAGAGGTCCCCAGGATCACAGGTGCCAGTCTTCAGCCAATTCGATTCACTCCACGTGATGTCAAGAAGGCACTGGATAGTGCAAAGGCTATGGGCCCTAACAATATTCCAGCAATAGTACTGAAGACTTGTGCTCCAGAACTTGCCATACCCCTAGCCAAGCTGTTCTGGCACATCTATGACACTGGCATCTACCCAGCTATGTGGAAAATTTCCCAGGTATGTCTTGTGCACAAAAAGCAGGACAAATCCAACCCAGCCAATTACCGCCCTATCAGTTTACTCTTGATTATCAGTAAAGTAATCGAAGGGGTCATCAACAGTGCTATCAAGCGGCACTTACTTAGCAATAACCTGCTCACTGACGCCCAGTTTGGGTTCCTGTGGGGCCACTCAGCTCCTGACCTTATTACAGCCTTGGTTCAAACATGGACAAAAGAGCTGAACTTGCGAGGTGAGGTGAGAGTGACTGCCCTTGACATCAAGGCAGCATTTGATTGAGTGTGGCATCAAGGAACCCGAGCAAAACTGGGGTCAATGGGAATCAGGGGGAAAACTCTCCACTGGTTGGAGTCATACCTAGCACAAAGGAACCTGGCTGTGATTGTTGGAGGCCAGCCACCTCAGCTCCAGGACATCGCTGTAGGAATTCCTCAGCCCAACCATCTTCAGCTGCTTCATCAATGACCTTCCGTCCATCATAAGGTCAGAAGTGGGGATGTTCGTTGATGATTGCATAATGTTCAGCACCATTCTTGACTCCTTGGATACGGAAGCACTCCGTGTCCAAATGCAGCAAGACCTGGACAATATCCAGGTTTGGCCTGACAAGTGGCAAGTAACATTTTCACCACACAAGTGCCAGGCAATGACCATCTCCAACAAGAGAGAATCTTACCTTTGCTCCATGATGTACAATGGCATTACCATCACTGAATCCCCCACTATCAACATCCTGGGTGTTACCATTGACCAGAAACTGAAATGGACTAGCCATAAAAATACTGTGGCCACAAGAGCAGGTCAGAGGCTAGGAATCCTGTGAAGAGTAACTCACCTGCTTTCTCCCCAAAGCCTGTCCACCATCTACAAGGTACAAGTCAGGTGTGTGATGGAATACTCCCCACTTGTCTGGATGAGTGCAGCTCCCACAATACTCAAGAAGTTTGACACCATCCAGGACAAAGCAGGCCGCTTGATTGGCACCACATCCACAAACATTCACTCCCTCCACCACCGATGCATAGCAGCTGAAGTGTGTACTGTCTACAAGATGCACTGCAGGACTTCACTAAGGCTCCTTTGACAGCACCTTCCAAACCCACAACCACTACCATTCAGAAGGACAAGGGCAGCAGATAGATAGGAACACCACCGCCTGGAAGTTCCCCTCCAAGTCACTAACCATACTGACTTGGAAATATATCACCGTTCCTTCACTGTCACTGGGTCAAAATCCTGGATCTCCTTTCCTAACAGTTGGTGTACTTACATCACATGGATTGCAGCGTTTCAAGAAAGCAGCTCACCACCACCTTCTCAAAAGCAACTAGGGATGGGTAATAAATGCTGGCCCAGCCAGCGAAGCCCACATCCCGTGAATGAATAAAGAAAAAAAGGAGGGGAAGCTGGGTGATCAGTAGTCTCATGGGAATATGATCAAGGGTCCCATGGACCAGAATAGCTTGGAGAGAGCATGAGGAGAGATAGGAGAGAAACTAGAGAAAGATGCAAGTTCAGGGCTTGGGCAGTGAACACTTTGACAGGAAATTTGGCTAAGTGGGCTAGCTAAGGGTGGGACATACAGAGGCAGCTGATTGAATGGCCTTAATTTAGTGACAAAGAAGCCCATGAGTTGCTCGCAATTACTGTTGGAGGTGAGGATGGAGGAGACGGGCGTGGGGTTTAAAAAGGTGGCTTGTAGGATATTGAGAAAGGCCATTTCACGTTGCTACTATGCTGTCGTCAAGCTGAAAATATGTTCTGCCTACTACACAAATGAGTATTGTGGTATGTGAATTTCAGTGCAATGCCCGGCACGTAGTCCATATGCCCCATTGACTGACGGATCATATCCCATAGCACATCCCTTCGGCTGTTTGCATTAGGCACTGTACTGACCATACTCAACCAATCCATGCTTGACAAACTCAGAACTTAATGTCTAATATTAATGTGATTCTGCGATTGGACAGCACTTGCGGAACAATGCCGAGTGTGCTAATAATTACTCTTAACCAATTTAAGATTATCAGGTGGGCTCACATTTTCCCTGCCATAGGAAAAATGTTAGAAACTATCATTAAAGACGTTATAGCAGGGCACTTTGAAAAATTCAAGGCAATCAGGCAGAGAATATGAGAGGGGGAAACCGTGCTTAACCAATTTATTGGAGCTCTTTGAAGAGCTAACAGGTGCTGCAGATAAAGAAGAGCCAGTGGATGTACTGTACTTAGATTTCCAGAAAAAGTGCCATATCAAAGGTTATTGCAGAAAATAAAAGCTTATAGTGTAGGGGGTAACATTGACATGGATAGAAGATTGGATAGCTAACAGGAAGCAGCGAGTAGGCAAAAATGGGTAATTTTCTGATTAGTACAATGTAACAAGTGGTGTGCCACGGGGCTCAGTGCTGGGGGCTCAACTTTTTACAATTTATATAAATGAGTTGAGCTAAAGGATGGATGGGATGGTTGCCAAATTTGCTGGTGCTACAAAGATAGGTAGGAAAGTAAGTTGTGAAGAGGACATAAGGAGGCTACAAAGGGATGTAGATAAGTTAAGTGAGTGGGCAAAGCTCTGGAAAATGGAGTATAATGTGGAAAAATGTGAAATTGTCCACTTTGGCAGGAAGAATAAAAGAGAAGCATATTATCTAAATGGTGAGAGATTGCAGAGCTCTGAGATGCAGAGGGATCTGGATGTCCTAGTGCATGAAGCACAAAAGGCTAGTATGCAAGTACAGCAAGTAATTAGAAAAGCTAATAGAATGTTATTGTTGATTATGAGGGGAATTGATTACAAAAGTAGGGAGGACATGCTTCAGTTATACAGGGCATTGGTGAGACCACATCTGGATTACTGTGGACAGTATTGATCTCCTTATTTAAGGAATGGTGTAAATGCGTTGGAAGGTGTTCAGGGAAGGTTTACTAGACTAATATCTGGAATGGACAGATTGTCTTATGAGGAAAGGCTGGACAGGCTGGGCTTGTATCTACTGGATTTTAGAAGCAGGCGACTTGATTGAAACATATAAGATCCTGAAGGGTCTTGACAAGGTGGATGTGGAGAGGATGTGGGAGAATCTAGAACTAGGGGTCATTGTTTAAAAATAAGGGGTTGCCCATTTAAAACAGAGACGAGAATTTTTTTCTCTGAGTGTCTTTGGAACTCTCTTCCTCAAAAGGCAGTAGAAGTAGAGTCTTTGAATATTTTTAAGGCAAAGGTAGATAGATTCTTGATAAGCAAGGGATGAAAGGTTATTGGTGGTATGTGGGAACGTGGAGTTGAGGTTACAATCTGATCAGCCATGATCTTATTGAATAGTGGAGCAGGCTCGAGAGGCCAAGTGCTCTTGCTTCTAACTCATATGTATGTTTGTACATATGTGGCTCGTTTACGCTTGCTAAAAGCTGTATAAACTCATATGCAGTGACCCGGCCTCTGCAGGCAAAAGGGATATGTCCAGACATTGTACCATTTTTGAATAAAAACATGGGGCACAATAGCTCTGTGGTACATTTGCCATGGCAACATCTCGGCCAATCAGAACTGACTTGTCAACCAATCCGCACCCTTTTGTTATGCAGTATGAATTGTTCTTCCTTTTGAAATTTGGCATTCTTGCATCTGTCCTAATGAGTGCAAGATGAAAAGCTTCAACAACATGTCTCTTTTTTAGCAGCACTCAAGTTCTATACTACCAATTAACTATAGGTCTGGTTACCTAAAAATTTAATAATAAATGGGAAATAGGAAATAGATATGGGATGGTATGAAGGAGTCCATGGTTAAAATTGGAAGTCCCATGGTGTTACAACAATGATATTGATAAGGTGGAGTCATCATGGAACATTGATGAACTGTTGTCAGAGCTCAGGAAGGTTTGTGATTGGGTGACAGCCAGGAGAGATGAAATGACGAAAGGGGTGGTGGTGAAAGGCAACAAGAGGTGATAATGGAACAAGTAAAGAAACAAAGGATGCGTCCAGAGGTGTGAATGGGAAAGCAAAATCATCACAAACAACTTCTCTCTAAAAGAAAGGGGCAGAGGTTATGATCTAAAAGCACTGAACTCAATATTGATTGTAGAAGCTGCAAAATGCCTAGTCATTGCTGTGCCTCGAGCTTATACTGAGCTTCATTGGAACCATGTAGGCAGAGAGCAGAAATGTAGAGGAGACCACATTATGAGTAGCAAACACAGTTGGTCAAATTGAAAGAAGTACAAGTGAATTTCCATTTAACCTGCAAGCCTTAGATTGTGAGAAAGGAGCAGGTTAAAGAGCAGGATTTGCATCTCCTGTGCTTGCATGTGAAAGTGCTGTGGGTAGGGGGTGGGTGTTGAAGGTGTTTGAGAGTGGATCAGGGTGTCACACATGGAGTGGTTTCTTCAGAATGCTGGGTGGGGAGGGGGGAGATGAGTTTTGTGGTGGCGGAAATGGCAAAGGTATGATCGAATGAAAGCAGAGACTGGAAAGTGAGGATGAGGGGAAACCTATCATGGTTCTGGAAAGAAGGTGATAGCAAAAGTGTGTGACATAGAATGTACATGGTGGACAACTCTGTCAACTGGGGTTGGTGAGAGAGGAGGTGGTTAACCTCAGTTTAGAAAAAAGGATGACATCCAGAGTTGCTGGTATGGAAGGTTGCATCGTTACAATAGATGTGATGGAGACAAACTGGGAGAATGGAATGAGTCTTTACAGGAAGTAGGGCAAGAGGAAGTGTAGTCAAGGTAGTTGTGGGAGTCAGTGGGCCTATAGTAAATATTGGTCCATAGCCTAATACCCAGAAATGAAGACAGAAAGATCAAAGAGGGGCAGAAGAGAGTCAGAGATGAACCATGTGATAGTGAGAAAAGGATGGAAATTTGAAGCAAAGTGAATGAAATTTTCCAGTTCAGGGTGAGAGGAGGAAACAACAATGATACAGTCAACAATATAGCAAAGACAGAGGCGAGTAAGGGGGTCTGAGTAGGGCTGGAACCAAGAATTCCCCTGTATTCTATGGAAAGATAGGTATAGCAAGAATCAGGCAGGTTTCTCTAACACGTTTTATTTGGTGAAAGGAGTTATAGAAGTTGTTCAGTGTGAGCCAGAGGAGGGTTTTTTTTAATTCATGGGATTTGGGCATGGCTGGCATTTGTTGCCCATTCCTAATTGCCTTTGAACTGACCTCGCTAGGTCATTTCAGAGGGCAGTTAAGAGTCAACCACATTGCTGTGGGTCTAGACTCACATGTAGGCCAGACCAGGTAAGGATGGCAGGTTTCCTTCTCTAAAGGACATTAGTGAACCAGATAGATTTTTGCGACAATCGATGATAGTTTCATGGTCGTCATTACTCAGACTAGCTTTATAATTCCAGATTTATTAACTGGATTCAAATTCTACCAACTGCTGTGGTGGGATTCAAACCCATGTCCCAGAGCATTAGCCTGGGTCTCTGGATTACTCGCCCAGTGACATCATCACTACGCCACTGTCTCCACTTGATGATGGTGGATGGAGACTGGTTGGGCCTCTGTTCAAGGAAGAAGCAGAGAGCATCCTGGTGGGGTTGGGGGTGTAGAGAGAGTTGGATGTCCATGGTGAAATGGAGCCAAGAAACTGCAAAGTGCTAAAATGGCAGAGGGCATCGTAAGAATCATGGATGTAGCTAGAAAAAAAGTTGGGATAAGAAGAAATCAGTTCAGTGAGGCACAAACAGGCTGAAAGGATGAATCTACCAGGGAGTCCGGTTTGTGCATCTTGAGAAGAAAGTAGAAGTAAGCTGGTCAGGTTTGGGGATTGAGGTTGCAGGTCATAGAAGGAAGTTCTCCAGAGGAGATGAGGTCAGTGACTATCTTGGAAATAATAGTTTAATGTTTGGTAGTGGGATCATGGTCCAGGCAGAGATAGGACAAAGTGTTAGCGAGTCGGCGTTCAATCTGTTGCAAAAAAACAGCAGCACCACCAATTTCAGCAGGTTTGATGATGATGTTAGGATTGGCTCTGAGGGAACAGAGTGCAGCAAGTTCACAGGGAGATAGCTTAGAGTGGGTGAGAGGAGCAGAGAAATTGCGATTGCCAACGTCACATTGACGGTTCTCGATGAAAAGATTTAAAGAGATTAGATGGAGGTATCCAGGTAGAAGGAGGGTTCTGAAGATGAGAGAAAATTTCCACTGTGTGGGTGGGGGAAGACTCCTGGCCAATGAAGTGGAAGTTAAGGCAATGGAATAGAGCTCAGCCTCATGCCGAGCTTAAAATTCATTGAGATGGGTGTATAATAGGGTTTTTACTGAGGGCTGATTGTTCAGGGTCGGAGGGGTTTGCAAAAGTATGGCAAGAGATGGGGTTAGAGAAAAGTGATTGGGGAGAACAATCTGACGATCTGGAGGGACAATGGTATCCATGATTCGTTGAAACCTGCAACCGTAACATCTGAAAGGAAGGAAAAATGTTTTTTTGTTAAAGTGAAGGATGAAATGAAACAGTGGACCAGGATAGTTTTGAGATAGAGAGTCAGTGCTGCTGAGGAGAAAGGTCGAAAATGTGCATGTGGCAGTGCGTGGCATGGAATGTGGATGTCTGGTTCTTGGAGATATCTCTAATAATAGAGGATCGAAATATGAAGGGTGGAATTTGAGTTGGAATCCACTTGGAATAAGTTGAGCCAGAGACGGTTACCGAGGAAAGAGATGTGGCTGTAAGCATTCCCAGTTCTTGCAAAGGGTCACCAATATGAAACATTAACTCAGTTTTTCCCTCCGCAGATGCTGCCAGACATGCTGAGTATTTCCAGCATTTTCTGTTAACTATTTCTATTTTTGCTTTCATTGCCCTGTTCAGCAGTCACTCCCAGGTTCAAGAAGCCTTACTCTGCCTGTGAGATTTGTAGAAATGAAAGTTGTGTGTAGTAGTGGTGTTCTAGAATCCATTATTACAAAGTCTAGTCTCTGATTTCTATCCTTTCACTCCCAGGTCAGAATGTATATGGATTCAGCAGCACAAAGCCTCGGCGGTTACAGTGGACATGGCTGGGACATGCTGTCATCTCCTACGGATCGCTGACTTTGCATGTGTCCACTCTGCAAATGTACATCCTGCTGCAATTTAATGAACAGGAGGTAAACCAGCACTGTCCATACTGGCAGAAACCATTTAACAAGTTATAGCTCTACCTAGCATTGCTGATTCTCAGCAATGTGTACATTTTTTGTGCACTATACCCATGTGTATGTCTTGCATCTTAACCTTGCTCATAAACTAACTGCTATTTTATTGTTAATGGAGATGTGACATTCTAACATATTTTGAATAAATCTCATGGGCCATGTTCTGTTGAGCATTTCGAGATGAAATTTTCCATCAACAATTCATTTTATTAACTAATGTGATTGCTGTGATGTGCACTGTGAATAGAAATGTTCTGACTACTCATTTGGTATTGATCATTTTTAAACACATTTTAATATAATTTGAACTAAAGCCCTTAGGAATAACACTGATAAAATATGATTGCATCATAGCCCTCATATAAACTTCATAAACATATCTATTATGTTGAAAACATTGAGAGGTTTACAATTTCTGTTTGAAAACTTCATTGTCATGTTCTGACTATGGCAAAGCCAATTCTAACAGTATTGACATTTTGCCTGGAAATACCTATTATGCTCTCAGGTAGTATTGTGAAGGTGGTGTTCAGAGTAGTTAAGAGTTCTGCTTTGTGTAATGTGTAATCTTCGCATGAAGTTTTGTATTAAAAAGCAAATTTAGTTGATTGGTTATATAAATTAGATATTGCAATTTTAAAGGAGTAGAAGAATGGTCGATCTCAGGGTTTATGTACATAAATCTTGGCAGGTAGCAGGACAAGTTGATAAGGCTATTTTTTAAGAACAGGGGACTTGTGGCTGTATAAATAGAGTTCAAAAGCAAGTGAGTTATGCCTTTGTAAATCATTGGATAAGCTTCAGCTGGACTATTGTATTCAATTCTATGCACCAGACTTCAGGAAAGATGTCATGACCTTGGAGCAGGCGCAATGGAGATTTACTATGCATGACTACAATTTACTGGAAGATTTACTAGGATGAGCTACTTCAGTTATATGGAGAGACTAGAGAAGCTGGGATTGTTCTCTTTTGGGCAAAGAAGGCTGTGGAGAGGTTTAATAAGGGTGATCAAAATTATAAAGGGTTTTGATAGAGTAAATAAGGATAAACCGTTTTTACTGGCAGAAGGGTCAATAACCAGAGGACACAGACTTAGGATCATTGGCAAATGAACCAGGGGGCTTGAGAAATTTCTTTATGCAGCTACTGGTTATGATCTGTAATGCACTATCTGAAAGAGCGGTGGAAGCAATTCAATATTGACTTTCATGAGGGAAATTAGATAAATACTTAAATTTCTAGGGCAAGGGAGTGAGACTTACTAGATATCTCTTTTGAAGAACTGGCACAGGCATGATGAGCTTCTGTGGTCAAGATTGTAGGATTCAAATTTTTTGCACTCTCTTTTGATTTTTATCTGTAAGGAAGTTCCTGTGGAGACCATCTTAAAATCGACTGGTTTGTCCCCAGTTCTGGTTAGTCATGCATTGGAACCTCTGATAGGAGAAAATGACATCCTCGTACAACCAGACACTGACAAAAATAAACTCAAAGGTACGTACACTTCTCCTAGCTCTATTACCCCTGATCCCTCTATAGGCATTAACCCATCAAAGAATTCTAGTATTCTTGCAGCATACTATTGTAAGTTATACTTATTGTGTAAGAGAAGTGTTTTATTCTTCCAGTTCTTCCCTTTGTCCCTGAAGCTTCTGATTTCTGGTTTTGGTACTGGTGCTTACAGCTCCACCATTGCCTTCTGGATGTGTTATTGAGACTGAGGATCAGCACACTGTTGAATCACAGACCGACCTGGTTTGTGGCGTGCCCATGATGTTTACTATCAGGAATTGCTGGACAGTGAACAGGAATGGCTGAATTTAAAAATAAATTTGGTTTTGCATTCTCCAGTTCAGACTGGCTCAACCAAATTGTTGAGCTTCAAATGCTGCTCCAGCTAAAATCGCCTAAGTCCAGACAGAGTAATGACCACACTTGGAATCCGCAGCTTCAATGTTCAGTTCCATAACCTATGGTTGATATGTGCAGGAAGCTAATGGAGACCTGTATCTTTAGTTGCAATATATTGTCATTAAAAAAAAATTGAAGTTTATTTGAAAGTTGCTAATGACTTTGATGCTGAATAATCTGGCAGCAGAGTGGATTTTACATCTGTACAACACCAGGTATGTGACAAGGATGTCCAGATTTTCTACTCATTGATGTTTCTGATCTGCTGCTGTATATACAGTAAAGCCATGATTTGTGACTGTGACAAAGGTAAATTTTCCCTCCTTGTGCTTCTTGACCGCTCTATAGCCTTTGACATGGTTAAGCACACCGTTCTCCTCCAAGCCTCTCCACTGTCGTCGAGCTAGGTGGGACTGCTCTCACATGGTTCCATTCTTATCTATCTAATCGTAGCCTGAGAATCAATTGCAATGGCTTCTCTTCCTGCTCCCACACCATTACCTCTGGTGTCATACTAGGATCTGTCCTTGGCCCCACCTTGGCAACATCATTTGAAGGCACAGCATTAGTTTTCATATGTACACCGATGTCACCCACCTCTACCTCACCAGCACTTCTCTCAGCTCCTCCACTGATGCTAAATTATCAGAGTGCTTATCCGACCTCCACTACTACATTAGCAAAAATTTCCTCTAAATAAATTTTAGGAAGACTGAAGCCATTGTTTTTGGTCCCTGCTCCAAACACTGTTCCCTAATTACTGACTCCCTGGCAATGGTTTTAGATTAAGCCACTCTGCTTGCAACCTTGGTGTCACATTTGAATGTGAGGTGAGCTTCTGACCTTATATTCACGTCATCACTAAGATAGCCTATTTCCACCTCTAATATTGCCCGTTATGCCCCTGTCTCGGCTCATCTGTTACTGAAACCTTCATTCATACCCTCGTTACCTCTAGACTTGACTAATTCCAATGCACTCCTAGCTGGTCCCTCACATTCTACCCTCCGTAAATTTGAGCTCATCCAAAACTCTGTCATAACTCTCAGCAAGTCCTGTTTCCCTATCAAGCATATGCTCACTGAACTACATTGGCTACCAGTCAAGCAACACGTTAATTTTAAAATTCTCATCCTTGTTTTCAAATCCCTCCATGGCCTCATCCCTCTTTATCTCTGATCTCCTCCAACCCCACAACTCTCTGTGATATCTGTGCTCCTTTAATTCTGGCCTTTTGTGCATCCCTAGTTTTAATCGGTGGCCGTGCCTCCAGTTGCCTAGGCCCAAAGCTCTGGAATGCCCTCCTGAAACCTCGCTGCCTCTCTACCTCATTTTCCTTCTTTAAGACATTTCTTAAAACTTACCCCTTTAACTAAGTATTATGATGCAGCCGATAGTAAAGACTGAGTTGTTCAAATCCCAGAAGGAAACTTGAGACAACTGTCATAGCCCATTTTTGCAATTTGTATGTTTTGAGATTTAATAGACCTCTGACAGAGCACATCCTGGACATGTCGCATTCAAAATGAGTTTCTTTCAGCTCTGGGTTCTTGCAGACAGCAGCTTGAAGCTTACAGGCTGGAGGCTTCTCACACTTGTTGGATCTTAAAATGCCCCCGCCTTACACGCAATCTCCTTTCTCCTTTATACTCATCTTCCTTTTTGAATGTACATTTTCCATTGTATCACTAGACTTTTAACTTTACCTCTTCTAACAATAACATCCTTTCATCCCACCAATTTTATTAGTAAGCTGAAAAAATAAACACCTTGTTTGGCATCTTCTAGCTAGGTGCAATATTTAACCTGCAGTCTTCAATGGTTTCTTTTAACAAATGCAAATTTACACTTTACCTAATTAACATCTCAAAACTACTATACATCAACTACTATACACCCAAACTAGCTGGCTTTAATTCAATTAAGACAAAAACACTCACAGACCCCACTAGAACTCAATTTAAAAAAATAATTTCCAATAACATTATAGCCATTAATATCTCTTCATGACACTAAGCTTTTGGTCATCTGACCTAATATGTCTTCCTGTGGCACAGTGCCATACTTTGTTTTATAATGCTCCTTGAAGTGCTTTGGGCTGTTTCATTACATTGAAGTGTGATATAAAGTTGTGGTTGATTATCTGTGTTCCTATGTCCTATGTTTAAATAATTTTTTGCAGATAATGGGAGAGTAGCAAGAATTAGGGCTGCCAACAATATTTTTGTTTTAGTCCATTTCCTATCAGCAAGATCAGTATTGAATCAATCAACTAACCTGACAGCTTTTCCCACATACCTGTTCGTAACTTCAGTCGTGAGATTCCACGATAAGTGGCACCCCTCGTCCTGGCTAAGAGGTTAATGCTACAAGTAGTACACACTCATCTCCAGCTCATGCAGTCTCTACAGCACTTACCTCAGCGGAGCTACTGACTTAATCCATACAGACTGTGCCTGTTTAAACAGGTAGCGATGCCATAAATTGAAGAAGGAAGCCACTGTATTGATTCTGAAGCCAGCAGCTCCTCAGAGATCAACACTGTGTGATTGCAGCAGGTCAGCACATACAGCCAATATCATTCCTCTCTATGATAGCATCGTAGGAGATTAGCATAGATTATTCAGTCTCTCTCATACTCTCGCTCACTTAGTTCTGAATAACAGGATCACAGGAGGCCCTTGTTGAAAACCGGTCGCACTCCTGTTTGTATGTGGGAGGTCCTCTTGTGTGTTGAGTAATATTTTTGTAGCAGCCGTTGTGTGGTCTGTTGCAGCTGAGTGTTGATCTTGTATCAGGAGCCATGATCATGATCAAGGTGAATGGTATTGAGGAGGGCAGAGGCAGGCGCTAGGGAAGAGAGGCAGAGCAAATATTCATTATTTGCACATTTCTTATTATCTGACAATTTTATTATGTTTTGGTGCTGGTGGGTTGCTGATAATGGAGGTTCCACTTATGTATTGTGTTTGAGTCAGAATGGGAGAGTGTTAATTAATCTAGTCATTCAGCCCAGCCAATCCTCCTTGGCACCAGTGATAGTGAATAAGATAGCTTTCTGATTACTCCGTGAACAGTGGAGTCACATGGGTCAGGAACGGGCCTGAACACAGTTGGTCGGTTGAGATGGGAGTGAGGGTTTGAAAGTTGGCCTCAATGCTCTTGGGATAGAGGGACGGAGTGCAGAATTGACCAAAGGTTCCACTCCCAATTGCTATTCACTGACTCTTGTATGGGAAAACATGGTTGAGAGCTGGATCTGACGCAGTCCTGGCCACTAAGGCAAGATATCAGATGGCTTCCATTGTACTGCGTCCCAGTGAAGGGCGGTATCTTTGGGAACGGAAGGATGTGGTGAAAGAGAGGCAGTCTGAAAAATATTTACTTCTCATCAACAAATTGCATTTATATAGTGCCTTTAATGTAGTAAACACCCCATGGTGCTTTGTAGAGCATTATCAAACAAAATTTGACACCAGACCACATAAGGCGATCTTCAGGTAGATGACCAAGATAGATCAAAGAGGGAGGTTTAATGACTCTGAAAGGAGGAAAGAGAGGTAGAGGGTGGAGAGGTTTACTCAGAAAATTCCAGAACTAGGCAGCTGAAGGCACAGCTGACAATAATGGAGCACTTAAAATCGGGGAAAATGCAAGAGGAGAGAATTGGTGGAGCTCTGGTAATTTGGGATTGCAGGGCTGGAGGTCTGCAGAGAAAAGGAGGGCAGGGCTGTGGAGAGATTTGAAAACAAGGATCAGAATTTTAAAATTAAAGTTGCTCAACTGCGAACCAGTGAAGACCAGCAAACACGGGTGATGGGTGAACGGAACTTAGTGTGAGTTAGGATATGGACCCCAAAGTTTTGGATGGGATTAAGTTTATGAAGGGTGGAAGATGGGAGACTGGTCATTAAAGTAGTTAAATCTAGAGATGAGAGGCATGGATTAGGGTTTCAGAGGAAGGTGAGCTGAGGCAGAGGTGGAGTCAGGTGACACAGAGGTGGCCCTAGTAATGGTGTGGGATACGTGTTCAGAAGCTGACCTCAGATTCAAGTATGACACCAAAGTCACAGCAAGCTTCAGCCTCTGACAGTTACAAGAAGAAGGGATGGATTTGATGGTTGTGGACTTTGGTTTATGGCAGGGATTAAAGGCTTCAATCTTCCCAAATTCATTTAGGATTATGTGAGATAAACGGCATAAAAACATGCCTTTAGGCCCAACCAATCCATGTTGGTGTTTTTGCTCCACTCTAGCCTCCTCCCATCTTTTCTCATCTAAATCTACCATTGTAATTTAATTGGATGAAATTGCTGCTCGCCCAGTACTGTATGTTGGACAAGCAGTCTGCCAGTTTAATGACAATGGAGGTTAAAGGGAGCTGGTGATGGTGTTGAAAAGTTGGGGGTTATGAACATACATGTGGAAACTGACACATTTTCATCTGATAGTGAGGGACAGCATGTAGATGAAAATTAGGAGGTGGCCAAGAATAGAAACTTGGGAGACATCAGAGCTAACAGCATGTGAATGGGAAGAGAAACCATTGCAGGTGAGTCTCTGGCTATGACTGCATAGATAATAATGGAACCAGGCAAATGTAGTCCCATCTAGCTGAATAACAGAGCAGAGGCATTGGGAAAAAAGGCTTGCAACTATATCGGCCTTTCACGACCGCAGAATTTCCCAAACCATTTTACAGCCAGTATGTAGTTAGAACTGTAATGTAGAAATGCTACCATAAAAGCAAAATACTGTGGATGCTGGAAATCTGAAACAAAAACAGAGAATGCTGGAAAAATTCAGCAGGTCTAAAGGCATCTGTGGAAAGAGAAACAGGGTTAATGTTTTGAGTTTCAGAGCTCTGAAGAAGGGTCATATGAACTCGAAATGTTAACTCTGTTTCTCTCTCCATAGATGCTGCCAGATCCGCTGAGTTTTTCCAGCATTTTCCGTTTTTGTTGTAGAAATGCTGCCATTTAGTTCTGCTCTTTCACCTGAGGAGTGCAGACCATTACACCCAGTTTCCTGTCACTTTTTGTAGATCCAGATTTCAGATGTTCTAAGCAATTTAATTTCCTTTAGGAATTTGAGCGCTGGACTTGGTCAACCGGGACAAATTTCCTGGGCTTTGCTGATTTTCCTGGTGCCTGCTTTCTACACCAACCAATTAGTGTCACTGAATGGAAAGGAACTGCTCCCTTTCTCTTCTCTACTATGGTGTTTTGTGCATTGCCTGATTTCTGCCAATAAAAGGAATTCCTATAATTTGTCTGTAGCAGTCTATTTGTACAAGGTATCAGTGCTAATTGAGGGCTGGTGTTGTGAAATCTAGACAATGAGATAAATTGACTGGACATTACATTCTGCACTGTACTACATTCTACTCAGAAAGTGAGGAGACATCAGTGTAATTTACACAGAATTGCAGTGTGGCAAATCACTGCTGTGGCAAGGAGCCATAGCATGGGTCCTGAGCTGGAGTCTGTCGTTAGTATAGCCTGTTTCATACTTGCATTATTTGCATTCTGTTGTGCAGTACAAGGCATTTTTAGATGCATCTTTCCACTGTCTTGACAAATTATACTCTGATCCTTTGTGCAAAATGAAATGTGTTCATGCACTTTTCCTTGTGCCATGTCTTCACTGATGTGAAGTGACTAAAATAAACTGTTAAGATACCGCTCCTGATGTATGTTCACACACCCAGTCCTTTAATTCAGCAATGCAGCTCTGAGCAAGCATCTGGTGGTGTCAAATCATCACCTGAAACTGCCAATGAGGGTGAAGTGAGCTGAGCTGGGGCAATCTCAACCATAGTCATGTGTGCATAGTAGACAACCACTGCTAGTTTTACACAAAAATGGCAACTGCAGAGGACATTTAGTGAGGATCTGGAAAGATGTCTCAATTGGGCCTGAGGTATATTGTTGAGGTAAAGCATTATTCTTCACAGGTACTATACTGTACTTGACCTGTCAGTATTTGCTTTTAATAGGAGACCAGAATGGAAAGTGTTCCTTCACCCAGGCCTAACATCAGTCACAATGGTGTTTCCGTTTTTTACTTCAAATAATTGCAGCCATGCATACACTCTTTTCTGTGCTGTTTGTTCTCACTGTGAAACCTGCAATCAGAGGTGTGTTTTAATTATTGCTTTTTACTTATTGAGGAACAGAATATCAATATTTAAGACAGAAATTAGAAGAATTTTTTTCCCTGAGGGTACAGTGTCTTTGGAACTCTCTTCCTCAAAAAGCGGTGGAAGCAGTCTTCAAGATAGAGGTAGATAGTTTCCTTATAAACATGGGAGTGAAAGGTTATCAGGGTTAGGCGGGAGGTTACAGTCAGATCGACCATGATCTTATTGAATGATGGAGCAGGCTCAAGGGCCAAGTGGCCTGATCCTACTCCTAGTTCATATGTTCGTATATAGGGAAGGTTTTACACATGAGCTGTATAGAATACAGGTTAGGTACAATGTTCTCTCTAATTTCCCTTCATTGTACATGGCCCATTTGCTGCAGTATACACATCTTAAAGGGACCAGTTGTGTGTAACCTGTGTGTCTTCTGCATGGTAAGTTCTGGACTGCTGTGTGGCCATGAAGTTCAGAGAGAATGTTGGTTAGGTACGCGTTAAAACCAACTCTTTTGGCCAGTTTTGTGTTACAGAGTCGATGCCTTCCGGGAGCTGGATTGAAATTAACCAGTTTAAGAGCCTTCCATAGATAGGAAAGGCACTCGTCCTTTCAGTGGGCCATATTTAAGGGCTAAAGGCTGGTTCTAATACACTGCACTGTCTAGTTCTTTAGAGAGGTTTATAGGAATTCTCAGTCTCACATAGAGTTCCTCTCACCCTCATTGTATTAGCAGACATTTTGCATTATGTTGCTTCCATTATGTGCCTGAGCAGCTGGGTACAGTGCCCAATTGTGCTTCTCATTCCCAACCTTCTTGCATTAATGTAGGGATCCTGAGGCTGAATGAAAAGGTATTGTCCAGAGGATCAGCAAATAACCAGTACTGCTCATTGCTGCCAAAACAAACCTATTTAAATGTGGATGAAGATGCTGCCAGCACATTAGAACGCAAGAGGAACATTATCTATTGCATGATTGTACAGATCATGAAATCTGAGAAGGAGCTTCACATCGATAATCTTGTTTTCAAGGTAAATAACCTGGGATTGACAGTCAGATTGTTATTGTCTTAAGGGCTGTGGTGCTCCATGAAGTATAAAAGGTGATTTATACTGTTATCTTAGCCCTCAAGATCAGTCCCAGTAACCAATATTTCCCCTCCTCCTCACCCTCCGATTAATTTTTCTCTTTTCTTCTTTCCCACTGCATTGTATCAAACTTTTACTAAGAGGAAAGCCTACTGCAACTTTCTCAGGGAAACTTGGGACGGGCAAGAAATACTGACATTCCCAGTGACACCCATACCCTAGGAATGAATAAAAACAACAGAGGTATTCCTGAGTCCACCCTCTCTTTTCCAGACAAGGTGAGAGGGCAGCAAGTAACAGTCAAAACATCTCCCTAGACTCATCACTGTCCATCCTTTAATGGTTCAGAGAGCTGAGGGAGTTGCAGAAAACCTCTGCTACTCTAATTGAAATTAGCTAACTCGAATGTGGGAACTTCCTGGTCTGTTCAATGTAATATGACACTGATTTTTTTCTTTATATACGTTCATGGGATGTGAGTGTCACTGGCAAGGCCAGCATTTGCTCCGCATCCCTAATTTCCCTTGAGAATTGAGTTGATGAGAAATAGAGTAATATTTGAGTTAATGAAGAAAATTTTACACTTTGTCTAACAAATGTGCTGCATTACTTAATAGAATATTCTGTCCGTATGTCACTGCTATTAATAGTCTATACTACTTTATTGTAATATGGAAAAATATGAGGTTATCAACTTTGGTAGGAGGAACAAACGTGCAGAGTATTTCTTAAATTGTAAGAGATTGGAATATGTAGATGTACAAAGGGACTTGGATGTGTCTGTCAAGACATCACTGAAAGCTAACATACAGCAAGCAATTAGGAAGGCTAATGGTATGTTAGCCTTTATTGCAAGAGGATTTGAGTAGAGGATTAGCGAAGTCTTGCTTCAGTTGTATAGAACCTTGGTTAGGCTGCACCTGGAGTACTGTGTGCAGTTTTGGTCTCCTTACCTTAGGAAGGATATTATTGCCATAGAGGGAATGCAATGACGGTTCACCAGACTTGTTGCCAGGATGGCGCGACTGTCCTGTGAAGAGAGATTGGGGAAACTGGGCCTGTCTTCTCTAGAGTTTCGAAGAATGAGAGGTGATCTCATTGAAACCCACAAAATAGTTACAGGGATAGACAGGGTAGATGCAGGTAAGATATTTCCCCTGGTTGGGGAGTCTAGAACCAGAGGACACAATTTCAAAGTAAGGGGGAAGCTATTTAGGACCGAGATGAGGTGGATCTTTGGAATTCTCAACCCCAGAGGGCTGTGGAAGGTCAGCCATTGAGTATGTTTAAAGTCAAGATTGACAGATTTCTAAATACCAATGACATAAAGGGATATGAGGGCAGTGTGGGAAAAAGGCATTGAAGCGGATGATCAACAATGATCATACTGAATGGCGGAGCAGGCTGAATGGCCTACTCCCACTCCTATGTTTCTAAATTGAAGTAGGTTGCACTTGTTGGGTTTTGTTATGGAGTTGTGAGGCACAGGTTTCAGCACGTGACCCCATAACGTGCTATGTTCCCAGTGTCAGTTGCCCTGTAGTGTGGAACAAGTGGAAAGCAGCACATATCCCATTGGAGGAAGATTCTGACTGCTACCTGGAATTAAGCAGCATTTAAGCGGCTATGGTGAAGGTTTGGACACAGTTTGACCTCCTTGGCTCTAGATGTTGTCAGGTGTAGGAAGTCTGAAAGATTTCCCTCAAGTGGAATGTACACTTCCATGAAAGACTTGATATTTGAGACATTGAAGTACGCTGAAGTACAATTCCACTGATACCAACTGCTCTTGAACATCTCACTCAGCTAAGCACTCATTGCGCTTTCCCTAGTGAGCATCAGCAGAGCACCTCAGTCTATCCGCAAATATACACTTTCCAGATAGAGTGGGATCTCTGGAAAATTCTTCCCAAATTCCAAACCAAGGACATGGAGGCAACCTTTGGGGCTCCAGTTGCTGTCCTGTTTGAACACAGTTCACTTAGTGGAGATCAGAGATTTAATCTGGAACGTTTCTGATCTATGCGGCTTTGTGCCAATGGGATGTTCACTTACCAACTGAGCAATTGGGGAAGCTTGACAGACAAGTTAAATCTTGTTAATGATTGAAACTCTGGTTTTTGAGCCAATAAGTGCACGTACAAATTAATTGTCAAAGCTCTTCCCTCATAACAAAGCGGCTACTCTAGGTAAGTGTGTGGAGTGGCAGGTTGCACTGTAATTTTGAAGAACTGTTTCTTATCTTGTGTCACTGAACTATTTGCAGGTGATTGAAAGGTGTCAGAACCAGGAGTCAAATTTAGCACATAAGTTCCTTCACTTAAACTGCAGCAATATGGATGTTCTGTCTTGCATCATGCACCTTATCAACAAGGGTTACATCAGGCGCAATGAAGACAACCCTCACATTCTGGAGTATGTGCTCGAGGACCCAACAACCCCCCGGAAGGGACAAGCACACACAATATTCAGAAAGCTTGGAGCAAAAACCATCGAGTCAAACAGCAATGGCAAAGAGAATCTATCGCTATTTAGGTAATGCCAAATTACCAGCTACGTCCATATATCGATTAACTTCATTTATGCGAATGGCTTTGACTGCTTGCTTTTTCATCAGATTGTATCTTCAGCATGTGGCTAGAACAAATCTTCAGTAAGAGAGAAACTGCTTTAACTTTTGCATTTTGTCGGTTTGAAGCTATTTGAGGTGGACATTCTCTAGCTTTTAGATTGTCAATTGAGATGCATATCTTCTACTTGTGGACCGATTGGCCAGGTGATGTGAACCATAAGAAAATGGTTTTCAGTATTTTTAACTGGACAGTCTTTCATAATGCAGACAGCCTTCAATAAGAAGTAGAATAGAAAGAACAGGCAATTTCCAATTGAAAAGCACAAATATCACCTGTGCAACATGGGGATGAAATGTTTTCCATTTTTCCTGTCCTGAAGGTGCTATCCCTTAGGTATGAATCACAGGCACCTGTGGTACCTTGAGCAAGTGGCCATTCATTATGCATGAGTGAGAACACTGGGTGTTTTGTTTCTCCCTCCTGCTCCCTTCCATAACCCAGGGTTGCTGAAAGCAAATGTACCCCTCGCCATGTTGCTAGCTGAGACCAGGTAACTCAGCTACTAGCTGAGAAAATTTAGGCAGAACCATTGGGGCAGTCTGGTTTCCTTGATTCAGTTTATATATTGAGAAAAATAACGTAATATTATGTACAGTAATCTGTTGCATCTTCAGCTTGCAGATCACCAGTTTGCAGATATAACAATTAACAGCAGCCTATATATAACATACACATTTGGAGTTCTGCTGTATGCAATAGGTTGGACTGGGCAGAGTCGCACAGAACTGTTAAAATAGGTTGGACCGGGCGGAGAGCCGCATAGAATTGGGAAAAAAAAGATTGGATCTTGGAAAATTTGCATTTGTCAGGATTGGATTCATGCTATTGGGGAGTCAACCAAATAGCATATTACAACAGAACGGCGTAACAGCTTTATTGAACCTAGTCACCAAAACAGCAACGTTTGTCAGCTCATGTCTCCTGCACTGATACAGAAATGGATATTTGTATTAACGTCTGAGATTAGTTTGTTTCATTTCAACCATTGTTGTAATAAAATGTTCTTTACAAATTTTTGCTCATCTAATTGCCCTCTCTTTTGTTTTTATTTTATTTTGGTTGTGTCTGTGGCAGATATTAGATTGAGTCCCTTTCCAACATAACTCAACCTCAAAGATCCTCTATGACCTAACCAAAGTGAAGTGGTTTTAAATACTCTTACATGGTTTGGGAGACAGGTGGTATTGTAGGTCACACACTGGCCTTTCACCTCTGGGCCTGGATTCAAGCCAGGCCTGGGTGGCTCTCATGCCTGAAACTGTGTGAAATGAGCCCAGGCAACCCTTCTCGTTGAGTATGCTTCTGCAGACCATCAAACCTTCCCCCTGCCCCCCCCACCATCCCTCCTGCCAAGTCATTCTTTATGTGAAATATGACAGTGAGGTTGATAGGCTTTTAACTGTGTGGGAGCCTTATAAAAACAGAAATGGGCCATTCTGCCCCTGGAGCTATTCAGTTAGACCTTGGCTTGTCTGTACTTCACCATTTAGCTGTTTTTGCTCCATATCTCTAAATGCCCTTAGCTAATAACAATCTGTCAGCCTTGGTCTTAGATTTCAAGTGACCTTGCATTCACACAGAGAGAGTGAGAGTTCCAGATCTACACCACACTTTGTATGAAAAAGTTTTTGCTGACTGGACAAGCTCTAATTTTAAATTATATCCTCTTTTTTTCTGGATTTCCCCACCAAATGAAATACTTTTTATCTGAATATATCCTGTTGAATTTCGTTATCACTTCGATCACCTGTTAATCTTCTGAACACAAGGGGATACACTGCACGTTCATGTAATCTGTACTCAATTTAACTAGCTGTGCCCTGGTATCAAACTACTGTATTTGCACTGTACCCCTCTAAGCCAGTATATCTTTCTGGGGGTGTTGTGATGCCCAAAACTGGCTGCAGCCCTCCAGATGGAATCTGATTAAGGTTCCATGCAATTAAGTGACTTTTGTTTTCTAACTCTTTTGAAGTAAAGGGTATACCTCGGCATCCAAATTGCTTTACTTTTAAACAGTTCCTCGTCTTACCATTATAAAAATTTTCTGAATTGTCTTCCTCATTCAAAGTGGATGACCTCACACTTTCCTCACATAGAACTCCATTTGCCATAGCTTTGCCAACTCTTAGGTTATGTCTTATTGCAACCTCCTGCCCTCAGCTATACAACTTACTGTGCCTCCTAACCTGGTGTTATCTGCAAATTTGGTATATACAATTCCTTCTTTCTGCATCTAGTCATTAATAGTTGTGGTTATAAAGCCGACTACCCAGTGCAGATCACTGGGAAACACCACATCCTGCCAATGAGAGAACAAACCTGTTATCCTATTCACTGTCTCTGACGTTTCAACCAATTATCAGCCGATATCACAAGGTCACCTCCAATTCCACGTGCTTTCTTTTTTGCTACTAATCCCTAGTGCAGAACTATATAATATATTTTTTGGAGATCCTTATGGATAACATCCATAGACACTGCCCTATCTATATGACCATACAAATTAGGAGCAGGAGTAGGCCACTTGGCCCCTCGAGCCTGCTCCGCCATTCAATAAGATCATGGCTGATCTGATTTACTTTCAACTATATTTTCCTGTCTACTCCCTTTAACCTTAGATTCTTGATTGACAAGGAAGTCAATGTAACTCAGCCTTAAAAATATTTAATGACCCAGCCTCCACTCTTCTCTGGAGACGAGAATTCCACAGACTAATGACCCTCTGACAGAAAACATTTCCCCTCATCTCCATCTTAAATGATAGATCCCTTATTTTTAAACTGTGTCCCTTAGTTCTAGTCTCTCCCACAAGGGGAAACATCTTCTCAGCATCCACTCTGTCAAGTCCCTTCAGGATCTTACATATTTCAATAAGATCACCTCTCATTCTTCTAAACTCCAATGGATACAAACCCGACCTGTTCAACCTTTCCTTATAAGATAACCCCTTCATTCCAGGAATCAGTTGAGTGGACCTTTTCTGAACTGCTTCTAATGCAATTAGACCAGGAGACCAAAACTGTACATAGTACTCCAGATATGGTCTCACCAAAGCTTCCCCACTTTTATATTCCATTCCCCTTAAAATAAATGACAACATTCCATATGCCTCCCTAATCACTTGCTGTACCTGCCTACTAACTTTTTGTGATTTATGTACTAGGACACCCAGATCCCTCTGTACTACAGAATTCTGCAGTCTTTCTCCATTTAACCAGTACACTGCTTTTCCATTCTTCCTGCCAAAGTGGACAAGTTCTCATTTTCCTACATGATGCTCCATCTGCCAATTTTTTGCCCACCCACTTAACCTATCTATATCCCTTTGCAGACTTCTTATGTCCTCTTCACAACTTACTTACCTACCTATCTTTGTGTCATCAGCAAATTTAACAACCATACATTCAGTCCCTTCATCAAAGTTATTGATATAGATTATAAATAGATGAGGCCCCAGCATTGATCCCTGTGGCACTCCACTAGTTATAGCTTGCCAACCATAAATTACCCATTTATCCCTACTCTCTGCTTCCTGTAAGCCAACAAATCCTCTATGCATGATAATATGCTACTCCCTCCACCATGAGCTCTTATTTTGAGTAGTGGCACCTTTTGGAAATCCAAGTACACCAGACTACAGGTTCCCCTTTATCCAGCTTGCTTATTACTTCCTCAAGTAACTCTAATAATTTAGTCAAACATTTTCACAAAACCATGTTTCCCGCATTAAGATTTTCTAAATGCTCTGCTATAACCTCCTCAAGAGTAGATTTTAGCACTTTCCCTATGACAGATATTAGGCTAACAGTCTGTAGATTCCTGCTTTCTTTCTCCCTCCTTTTCTTGAATAGAGGAGTTACATTTGCTATTTTCTAATCCGATGGGACCTTTCCAGAATCTAGGGAATTTTGGAAAATTACAACCAATGCGTCTAGTATCTCAACAACCACTTCTTTTAAGACCCAAGGAAGAATTCCATTAGGTCCTGGGAACTTGTCAGCCTTTACACAAGAACACGAGAAATAGGAGCAGGAGTGTAGACCATATGGCTTGTTGAGTTTGCTGCGCTATTCAATATGATCATGGCTGATCTTGGGCTTCAACTCCATTTTCCCACCAACTCCCCATATCCTTTAATTCCCTGAGAGACCAGAAATCTGTTTATCCCAGCCTTAAATGTATTCAACGATAGAGCATCCACAACCCTCTGGGGTAGAGAATTCCAAAGATTCATGACGTTTTGAGTGAAGTAATTTCTTCTCATCTCAGTCCTCAATGATTGGCCCCTTATCCTGAGACTGTGCCCCCATATTTTAGATTCACCAACCAGCAGAAACAATCTCTCAGCGTCTACTGTATCAAGCTCCTTCAGAATTTTGTAGGTTTCAATGAGATCGCCTCTCATTCTTCTAAACTCCAGAGAATATAAACCCAATTTACTCAGCCTCTCATCATAGGACAACCACTTCAATGGACCAATTTAGTGAACCTTCGCTGTATCGCCTCGAATGCAAGTATATTCTTTCTTAAACATGAAGACCAAAACTGAACACAGTGTTCCAGATGTGATCTCATCAAAATCCTGTACAACTGTAGCAAGACTTGCTTATTCTAATACTCCAATCCCTTGCAATAAAGGCCAACATGCCATTTGCTTTCCAATTGCTTGCTGCACCTGCGTGCTAACTTTCTGCGTTTTTTGTATGAGCACGCTCAAATCTCTTTGAACATCAACACTCACAAGCTTCATACCTTTTAAAAAAATATTCTGCTTTTCTATTCTTACAACCAAAGTGAATAACGTCACACTTCCCTATGTTATACTCCATTTGCCATCTTGTTGCCTGCCCATTGAAAGAAAAAAATATACAATGTGGCAAAGATTAGTGGTAAGCCAGAGGATTGGGAAAGTTTTAAAAACCAACAACAGATGACAAAAAATAATAGAGGGAGAAAATAAACTTTGAGGGTAAACTAGCAAGTAATATAAAAATGGACAGCAAGTGCTTCTTTAAATATATAAAAAGGAAGAGAGAGGCCAAAGTCAAGAGAGGCCCTTTAGAGAATGAAGATGGGGAAATAATAATGGGGAACCAGGGAATGGCAGAGGAGTTGAATAAATACTTTGCATCAGTCTTCACAGTAGAAGACATTAATAGCATTCCAAAAATACTAAATAATAAAGGGGCAAAAGTGGGGGGGGGGGCGGGGGAAGGAAATAAATACAATAACTATCGCTAGAGAAAAAGCACGAGGGAAACTAGTGGGGCTAAAGGCCGCTAAGTCCCCTGGACCTTAAGGGTTGCATCCTCGGATATTAAAGGAAGTAGCTACACAAATAGTAGATGCACTGGTAGTAATTTTCCAAGAATCCTTAGATTCTGGAAAAGTTCCAGAAGATTGGAAAACTGCCATTGTAAGGCCCTCATTCAAAAAGGGAGGGAGACAAAAAACAGGTAACTATAGGCCAGTTAGCTTAACATCTGTCATTGGGAAAACGTTAAGAGTCCATTATAAAGGATGTAATAGCAGAGCATTTAGAAATGCATGGTATAATCAAGCAGAGTCAGCCTGGCTTCACGAAGGGGAAATTATGCCTGACAAGTGTATTAGAATTCTTTGAGGAGGTAACAAGCAAGATGGATAAAGGGGAACCAGGAGATGTAATATGTTTAGATTTCCAAAAGGCATTTGATAAGGTACCGCACATAAGGCTACTTAATAAGATAAGAGCTCATGGTGTTGGGGGTAGTATATTAGCATGGATAGAGGATTGGCTAACTAATAGAAAACAGAGATTTGCGATAAGGGGGTTTTCAGGATGGCAACCTGTAACAAGTGGAGTGCCACAGGGATCAGTGCTGGGGCCACAATTACTTACAATATATATTAATGACTTAGATGAGGGAAATGAATGTACTATCGCCAAGTTTGCGGATTACACAAAAAATAGGTGGGAACGCAAGTGGTGAGGATAACATAAGGAGTCTGCAGAGGGAAACAGGTTAATGATTTAGATGAGGGAATTAAATGTAATATTTCCAAATTTGCAGATGACACAAAGCTGGTTGGGAGGGTGAGCTGTGAGGAGCATGCAGAGATGTTTCAGTGTGATTTGGACAAGCTGAGTAAGTGCGCAAATGCATGGCAGATGCAGTATAATGTGGATAAATGTGAGGTTATCCACTTTGGTAGCAAAAACAGGAAGGCAGATTATTATCTAAATGGCTATAAATTGAGAGAGGAGAATGTGCAATGAGACCTGGGTGTCCTTATACACCAGTTGCTGAAGGTAAGCATGCAGGTGCAGCAGGCGGTAAAGAAGGCAAATGGTATGTTGGCCTTCATAGCCAGAGGATTCGAGTACAGGAATAGGGATGTCTTGCTGCAATTGCACAGGGCCTTGGTGAGACCACACCTGGAATATTGTGTGCAGTTTTGGTCTCCTTATCTGAGGAAGGATGTACTTACTATAGAGGGAGTGCAGTGAAGGTTTACCAGACTGATTCCTGGGATGGCGGGACTGACATATGAGGAGAGATTAAGTCGATTAGGATTATATTCGCTAGAGTTGAGAAGAATGAGGGGGGATCTCATAGAAACCTATAAAATTCTAACAGGACTAAACAGGGTAGATGCAGGAAGGATGTTCTTGATGGCTGGGGAGTCCAGAACTAGGGGTCACAGTCTGAGGATATGGGGTAGACCATTTAGGACTGAGATGAGGAGAAATCTCTTCACCCAGAGAGTGGTGAGCCTGTGGAATTCGCTACCACAGAAAGTAGTTGAGACCAAAACATTGTATGTTTTCAAGAAGGAGTTAGATATAGCTCTTGGGGCGAAAGGGATCAAAGGTTATGGGGAGAAAGCGGGAGCAGGCTATTGAGTTGGATGATCAGTCATGATCATAATGAATGGCGGAGCAGGCTTGAAGGGCTGAATGGCCTACTCCTGCTCCTAGTTTCTATGTTTTTTAAAAATCCATTCACGGTATGTGTGCTTCGCTGGTTGGGCCAGCATTTATTGCCCATCCCTAGTTGCCCTTGAGATGGGCAATAAATGCTGGTCCAGCCAGTGAAACCCACATCCCGTGAATGACTAAAAAAAAATATTGAGAACTAGGGGTCTTATATTTCACCCCTCTCCTAATATTACTCAGTTCTGTTGAAGGGTCATGAGGACTCGAAACGTCAACTCTTTTCTTCTCCGCTGATGCTGCCAGACCTGCTGAGTTTTTCCAGGTAATTCTGTTTTTGTTTTGGATTTCCAGCATCCGCAGTAGTTTCTTGTTTTTAAAAAAAATACTTGGCAGATAGAATATAATGTAGGAAAATGTGAGGTTATGCACTTTGGCAGGAAGAATAGAGGAGCTGAATATTATTTAAACGGAGAAAGACTGCAGAAAGCTAAATCACAGGGATTTGGGAGTCCTTGTGCATGAATCCCAAAAAGCTAACATACAAGTTCAGCAGGTAATAGGGAATGCAAATGGAATGTTGGCCTTTATTTTGAATGGAATACAGTATAAAAATAGGGAAGTCCTGCTAAAACTATACAAGGCACTAGTTAGACCACACTTAGAATACTGTGAACAGTTTTGGTCCCCTTATCTAAGGAAAGATATACTGGCATTGGAGGCAGTCCAGAGAACGTTCACTAGGTTGATCCTGGATATGGAGGGATTTTCTTACGAGGAGAGGTTGAGTAGGTTGGGCCTGTACCCAATGGAGTTTAGAAGAATGAGAGGCAACCTTATTGAAACATATAAGATTCTTAAGGGGCTTGACAGGGAAGATGCTGAGAGGTTGTTTCCCCTTGTGGGAGAGTCTAGGACCAGAGGGCATAATCTCAGAGTAAGGGGTTGCCCGTTTAAGACAGAGATGTGGAAGAATTTCTTCTCTCGGAGGGTAGTGAATCTGTGGAATACTTTACCACAGAGGGCTGTAGAGGCTGGGTCAACAAGTATATTCAAGGCTGAGATAGATTTTTAATCAGTAAGGGAATCAAGGGTTATGGGGGAAAGGCAGGAAAGTGGAGTTGAGGATTATCAGATCAGCCACTTCTGCTCCTACATCTTATGGTCTTAGTAACCTGCCTATATCTCTTTGCAGTCTCTCTGCGTCCTCCCCACAGCTTACCTTCCTATCAAGCTTGGTATCATCAACAAACTTCAATACATTACTTTGTCTCTTCATCTGAATCACTAATATAGATTGTAAATAGCTGATGCCCCAGCACTGATCCTTGCAGCACTCCACTATTCACTGCCTGCCAACTTGAAAGTTTGTGCCCACTCTCTGCTTCCTATCTATTAAACAAACCTCTATCCATGCTAAAATATTACTCCCAACTCCATGAGCCATTATCTTGCCTATTAGCCTTTTGTGTGGCGCCTTATCAAATGCCTTTTAGAAATTCCTACTAGTTACATGCTCAAAAAACTCTAATACATTTGTCAAACAAGATTTCCCCTCAGTAAATCCGTGTTAACTTGTTCTAATCATATTCTGCTTTTCTCAGTGCATTGTTAAGAGTTCTTTAATAATAGTTCCAGCTTTCTCCCAACAGCTGAGGTTAGGCTAACTGGCCTGCACTGCAGTTCACTGTTTTCTCTCTCCCTCCTTTCTTGAAAACCTTTGCCAATTTCCAATCTGATGGGATTGTTCCCAAATCCAAGGAATTTTGGAAAATCATAGCCAGCACATCCACTATCTCTGCAGCTACCTCTTTTAGAATCCTCGGTGGTAGCCATCAGGTCCCAGGCATTTCTTAGATTTTATTCTCTTAAATTTCTCCAATACTTTTTCTCTGCTGATACTAATTTCCTTAATTTCCTCACTTTTTAGCACCTAGGTTACTGACTATTTCTGGTATGAAACTTGTGTCTTTTAGTGTGAAGACACAGTAATTCTAACAATTTGCTCAGTACCCTTTCCCTGGTGATTGTAATTATTTTAAGATCCTCCCTCCCTTTCACCTCTTGATTTACAGGTATTTCTGGAATGTTATTTGTGTCTTCTACAGGTAAGACAGGCACAAAATATCTGTTCAATCTTCTGCCATTTCCTTATCAATTATCAATTCCCTTTCCAATTTGCCTTTCCTATCAATTCCCCAGATTCTCTCTCTCCTATAGAGTGACCAATGCTCACTTTAGTTACTCTTTTCCTTTTTAAGTACCTGTAGAAACTCTTACTATCAGTGCTTATATTTCTAGCTAGCTTTCTCTCACACTCTAATTTCTCCCTTATTGTTTTTTTAGTCATTCTTTTGCTGTTTTTTAAATTCTGTCCAATCTTCTGACCTACCATTAATCTTTGTAGTATTGTACCCTTTCAATGTGCTACTATTGTTAATTTCCTTAATTAGCCACGGATGGTGTATCCTTTTCCTAGAGTCTTCCTTTCTTACTGGAATGTATGTTTACTGACTGTTATCAAATATTGCTTTATATGTCTGCCAGTGCCTCTACTGTCCTACCCTTTAATGTGATTTCCCAGTTCACTTTAGCCAGCTCTGTCTTCATATCCTTAAATCTTCTCTGCACCCTCCCAAGGACCCTCACATCCTTCCTAAAGTTAGGGACCAGAACTGCATGCATTAATTTGTTTGTGGCCTAACCAATGCTTTATAAAGTTTCAGCATAACTTGCCTGCTTTTGTACTGAATATTCTTATTTATGAAGCCCAAGATCCCATATGCTTTGCCAACCACTCTCATACTGTATTCTGCTACTGTATGCAAAGGTACCTCTGTCCTTGCGCACTCTTTAAAGCTGTGCCATTTAGCCTACATTGCGTCAAATTCCATCTGCTACTTGTCTACCCATTCTACTAGCCTATCCATATCCTATTGCAGTCGATTGGTATCATCCTCACTGTTTACTCTCCATTCCAATATCCAAGTCATTTATGTACATCAAAGAAAGCAGCACTGACCCTTAGGGATCACCTTTCTCCAGTCTGAAACCATTTTCCACAGCTTGCTGTTTTCTGTCCTTGACCCTATTTTTATCCAAGCTGACATTAACCTTCCTATTCCATGAGATGCAATTTTGTTAACCAGTCTTTTATGTGGTACTTTGTCAAATGCTTTCTTAAAATCCATGTTGACAACTTCCACTGCATTCGTCACTAAAACATTTAGATTAGCCTTTTACACATCTGTGTTGGCTTTCCTTAATAAACCAAACTTCTCCAAGTGCCTGTTAATTTTTTCCTTGATTACTTTTTTCTAAAAGCTGACAAACCACTGATGTTAAACTGACTGGCTGATCGTTACCAGGAATGTCCTTCCACCCTTTCTTCATTCGGGGTGAATTGTATCAAATTTATTAAGTACCTGCCTTTGACATTTTTAGGTTTACTTGTAATGTCAGTATTTTGTTATTTTTCTCCACAGTGAAAATGGACACCAAGAATTCATTTAAAAATGGTCATTTTATTAATAAACAGAAAATACTGGAAATATTCAGGTCAGGCGGCATTTGTGGAGAGAAAAAAACAGTTAACATTTCAGGTCGATGAAAGGTCATAAAATTGTCCTTAAATCAGCAGTTTTCCTTAAAAACCACAAAGAACAAATAATTGAAATTTGCATTTATAGAGCGCCTTTCAAGTCTTCAGCATCTGCCAGTGTGCTTCTCAGCCAATCAATTTAAAAGATATCGTCACTGTTTTATGTGCATGGCAAGATCCTGCAAACAGCAGTGTGGGCAGTTAACCAGTTTTAGTGATGGTGGTTGAGGAATGGATGTTGGCCAGCCCTCTGGAAGAACTCTCCGCTGCTTTTACATCCAGCTGCGTAGGCAGACAGGGCCCAAGCTGAACGTTTCATCGAACAACAGCACCTCAGGCTTTTAAATCCAGCGTTAGACATCTGTTCTGGTTAAGGTCTTGGAATGTGTGGCTAATGGTTTGGAATCTGCACTGATGACTCGGTGCTCAAGGGGTTAAATTGTTTTTTTTTTGGTTTGTCCTAAGCTTTGACGGCGGTTTTGAGGCTGGGTCACAGAGTTCAGAAGAAGGAGTGCTGGAGACGGTGCTCATGTCGATGGGGCGAACTATGAGCCAAGAGGAGGTGCAGCAACTGATGAGCCAGACTGTCCTTCAGGTAGCAGACACGCTCAGCATTTCCACTGATGTGTCGCAACACTTGCTTATGCACAGCAAGTGGAACGTTGACTTGTTGGTGCAGCGATATGCTGAAGATCGTGAAGTCCTCTTGTTGGTGGCGGGACTTCAGGTCCGGAACCCGCAAACACTCAGCAGCCCCATCACCCAGTGTCCCGTTTGTCTAAACCTGCTTAGTAATGAAAGTGAAGCTGCTCCCACTCTTTGCTGCATGCACTACTGCTGTAAGGTGAGTCCAGTTACACTCCATTGCAGGATGTTGTGTTCAGCATTTCAGGATTTGTACCTTAGTGTCAAAAAGCCAGGTGAAAACCCAATATCTGCATTACGCAATACACCACCTAGGTTGAAGGGCAGATAGGTTGTGGTCAGGTGATGGCACATTGGCTTTACAAGCCTGTATATTGTAGAAGAGGAGGAAGACTGAGGGAGGTACCGGGCCCCACAGCGAGAAGAGACGGAAGAGGGAGAAAAGTGTGGGAGCAATGAGTTTTTGCTCGGCAAGGAGACTTCAGCTCTTGTTGCTATGTTAGACACTTACCTGGAGGATTGAGAGTTTGAATCCTAACTTCACCAGAATTCAGATTTGCTGTTTTGTTGGATGTATGGAATGCTGTTTAGAAACAAGATTGTCCATCTGGCTGAAAGTAGAAGCTATGTGAATGGCCCTGTGCAGAACTACACACTCAACAGCTGATTATAGATTCAAAAGTTTGAGGGTACTTTGGTTTCAAAGCTAATGTGGGAACAAGGAGGAGTGGGTGGAACTCCTGTGCTGTAATCTATTGATATGCAGCATGTTCCTTAGACAATTAGAACCACTTTGTCATACCAGCAATGTAGATTAATAGATAATTAGTTTTTTTCATTTGAACACCAATTTTGTGTTGTTCCCTCCTTCCGTTCACAATGAGTCACACTTGGTTATAGCTCTACAACTACATCATGGTACCACACACACAAGTAGTCATTCTTCACCTGTGACTCCAATTGGTGTGCAGCAGTAAGGTATCCATGGTGAATGGGGTCACAGTATACCCACCTTATAGGGGTTGCTGAATAGTGACCAAGAGCACAAACCCTGGTTTCCACCCCCCTCACCACCTTTCCCAGGATTGCTAAAACCAATTGTAATATTTGAGTGCTGGTTGAGATTAACTAATTTGACTTGAAATTGAGATCTTGATGCTCAGAGGGTGACTCTGTAAAGCCTAGTGTCCCGGAATTGGGGAGGATGTTTGTGCTCCTGAAATTTAGCAGTTGTCCACAACATGACCCTTTAGCTCATTTGAACCAGGAAATTGTTCCACAAGTAGTGTAAGATCACACTACAGTAAAGACTGTTGCTGTTCTTCCTGTTTGTACACTAATTATGACAGGAGCTGGGCATGTGAAAGATTAAATAAAAACAGAAAATGCTGGAAAAGCTCTGTGTCAGGGAGCACCTGTGGAGAGAAAAACAGAGTTAACGTTTCAGGTCTGTGACCTTTCATCAGAACACTTTTGTATGTGATTGATGATCTCTGCTTAATAAGAAACTAAGCTCTAAACCTGATTTCACTCAACCAGAAGATCAACAATACTGAGGTCACGAGATCAGTTCAAATGAAGATGCTGTTTGGCCTGTCTGATTCCAGAATGCTAACCCTTCCCATTACAGCATCCAGCTGTCAGTTAAAAATATCCAGTGCCCTGGCCTCAACGCCTTGGCAATATATCCCAGCCAGACAGATCTGCTTTCTGGTGCCTGTCCTAAGTTTGACAGTCAAGTTTGAAGCTGCCCTGGTCTGTGGTTGATCCAAGAGTATTGTATAAACCTGGCTTTCTGTCTTTTAAAGATTTCATTTACTTCTATAAAGATTGCTTCTTAGCTGCCTCTTGGAGTCTGAAGAACCATACAGTACTTTATCCAGTTAATTTTCACAGTTCTTCTGACATGAAAAGATCAGCGTTGTTTTCCTCTGGATGGCTGCAGGACCTGAATAGAACAGAACGATGATTCTGATCTAAGAGACTGGTTGTATTTTAATTTGGTCTTGATCTTTGTGTCCTCAGTCCTGCTGGAAAGAGTATTTAATGACGAGAATTGAGCAGAACCTGGTGCAGAATTGTACGTGTCCCATTTCTGACTGCCCTGCACAGCCAACCAATGAGTTTATCTCCGCTATTATAAGTGACAGTGAGATTGCTGCCAAGGTAAGACATGATGCATAATGAACTAAATATAATTAATAGAACTTTGCTGAATAATAGAACTGAACACTGTTCCATGCTGAATCCATGCTTTCTTCTAGGCAAGATGAAAGGCCTAGATTTTGTGTTTTTTTTATTCATTGGATGTAGGCGTCGCTGGCAATATTGCCCATCCTGAATTGCCCTTGTTCAGAGGGCATTTAAGAGTCAACCACATTGCTGTGGGTCTGGAGTCACATAGGCCAGACCAGATAATGACAACAATGGTTTCATGGTCATCATTATACTTTTAATTCCAGATTTTTTATTGAATTCAAGTTCTACCATCTGCTGTGACGGGATTCAAACCCGGGTCCCCAGAGCATTACCCTGAGTCTCTGCTAGTCCAGTGAGAATACCACTACGCCACTGCCTCCCCTGTGTATTCAGAGAAGAAGGTGTGTAAGAGGATTTCAGGCCTCCATCAGATCATGATATTACGAAAGGTTTTGGGTCTCTGCAGATACAGACTCCTGAGAATTCAAATTTAGTTCTGGATTGATGAGCAGCCACATGAGAAATGTGACAACTTGGTTTTCTGCAATAAATAGCAGTGTTTTCCTTTGAGTGGGTAATACAATTGTATGAAAGCTATATTGTTGGCGATGAAATTGATGACACTGTAGTGAATCCTGGGTACATGACACTATTCGTGGTCAGTTCCAATAGCGCTGACTCTCTTTGTGGTGAATCCCAGGAGCGGTGTCTCTGTTCTGAATCCCGCAAGTGTTGTCTCTTGTTTGTGGTGAATCCAGGGAGCGGAGATTCTCTTTGTGGTGAATTCTGGGAGTGGAGACTTTTTGTTCTGAATCCCGGGAGCAGCGACTCTCTTTGTTCTGAATCCCGGGAGCAGTGTTTTTGTTTGTTCTGAATCCTGGGCGCGGTGACTCTTTGTGGTGAATCCCGGAAGCGTTGACTCTGTTCTGAATCCCAGCAGCAGTGTTTCTGTTTGTTCTGAATCCCTGGAGCAGTGACTATGTTCTGAATCCCGGGAGCGGTGTTTCTGTTTGTTCTGAATCCTGGGAGCGGGGACTCTGTTTGTTCTGAATCCCAGGAGCGGTGACTCTGTTTGTTCTGAATCCCGGGAGCGGTGTCTCTGTTTGTTCTGAATCCTGGGAGCGGTGTCTCTGTTTGTTCTGAATCCCGGGAGCGGTGTCTCTGTTTGTTCTGAATCCCGGGTGCGGTGACTCTGTTTGTTCTGAATCCTGGGAGCGGTGACTCTGTTTGTTCTGAATCCTGGGAGCGGTGTCTCTGTTTGTTCTGAATCCCGGGTGCGGTGACTCTGTTTGTTCTGAATCCTGGGAGTGGTGACTCTGTTTGTTCTGAATCCCGGGAGCGGTGTCTCTGTTTGTTCTGAATCCCGGGAGCGGTGTCTCTGTTCTGAATCCCGGGTGCGGTGTCTCTGTTTGTTCTGAATCCCGGGAGCGGTGTCTCTGTTTGTTCTGAATCCCGGGAGTGGTGACTCTGTTCTCAATCCCAGGAGTGGTGTCTCTGTTTGTTCTGAATCCCTGGAGCAGTGACTATGTTCTGAATCCTGGGAGCGGTGTCTCTGTTTGTTCTGAATCCTGGGAGTGGTGACTCTGTTTGTTCTGAATCCCGGGAGTGGTGACTCTGTTTGTTCTGAATCCCGGGAGTGGTGACTCTGTTTGTTCTGAATCCCGGGAGCGGTGTCTCTGTTTGTTCTGAATCCTGGGAGCGGTGTCTCTGTTTGTTCTGAATCCCGGGAGTGGTGACTCTGTTCTCAATCCCAGGAGTGGTGTCTCTGTTTGTTCTGAATCCCGGGAGTGGTGACTCTGTTTGTTCTGAATCCCGGGAGTGGTGACTCTGTTTGTTCTGAATCCCGGGAGTGGTGACTCTGTTTGTTCTCAATCTCGGGAGCAGTGACTCTGTTTGTTCTCAATCCCGGGAGTGGTGACTCTGTTTGTTCTGAATCCCAGGAGCAGTGACTCTGTGTCTCCAATTCAATTAAATCTCCCATGCACACATCCACCACTAACCTATCTTTACAATAAATCACTATTATGAAAATTATTATATTTTAATGACACCCCCCACCTTACTGTAAAATGAACCATCATAACTTAAAAGGACGTCTTCATTTTCTTAACCCACCTTACATTACCTCCTATACTTAGCTATATACTCACACTTTTACATTACCAGATGCATGCATTAACAGAACAATATATATGCAATCCTTGGTATCAACAAAATCATTCCAGTCCAGTGTCCAGGTTTTTATAAGTCCAATTTTCTCTTTTGAAACTCTTGACAGTGCATCTGCAATTACATTTTCTCATCCAGCCACATATATAATCTGTGGATTAAATTGTTGCAATAATAAACTCCATCTGAATAGCCTTGTACTTCTGTCTTGAAATTTGTCCAGAAACTTTAAAGAATTGTGGTCTGTATAAACAATTGTTTCTGATGAATTGTTTGCAATGTAAATCTCAAAATACTGCAATGCTAACACCAGACCCAGAGTCTCCTTTTCGAACATTGAATATCTTCTCTATTGTACACTCAGTTTCCGTCAAAAATGCCCTATCAGTTTTTCAATTCCAGTCATCTGGTAACAATATGGCCCCAGTGCCGATATCGCTTGCATCAGTGGCCAACTTAAATTGCTTGGCATTGCTTGGTACTGCCAAAACTGGTGTCGTAGTCAATACAGTTTTCAAGCTGTCAAATGCCTTCAGACACTCCTGTGTCAAATGAAACTTCTCGTTCTTTTTCAATAGTTCAGTCAATGGAGCAACCACTTCTGCTAAAATTTGGTACAAATTTCCGCAAAAACCCACTCATGCTCAGAAATCTCAAAACTTCTCATTCTTTTTTGTTGTAAGCATGGAGAAATCCACGATAGCCTTGACTTCACATCCCTCGGAGCCACCTTACCATGTCCAATAGTATGGCCTAGATATGTAACTTGCACTTTTCAAATTCACTTTTAGCCGAGTTCACCACCAAATTAGCTCCTTGTAATCACTTAAATAATTCTTCCAGATGTTGTAAATGTTCCTTCCACATTTGTCTGAAAACTATCAAGTCATCAATATAAACAGCACAATTGCTCATTTCTACAATTACTTTGCCCGTCTTTGAAATGTTGCAGGTGCATTTTTCACACCAAATGGCCTGACTTTAAACTGATAGTCCATCTGGCGTCACAAAAGCCGGTATCTCCTTTGCTCTCTCCGATAACGGTACTTGCCAAAATCTCCTTAGCAAGTCAATCTTTGTGATAAATTTTGATTGTCCCGCTTTCTCAATGCAATCTTCCAACCGTGGTATAGAATATGAATCCGCTTTTGCCATCACATTCACCTTTCGATAGCCCACACACAGTCTTTGTGTTCCATCTGGTTTTGGTACCAGTTTAGCACAGGGTCTGGGAAGTGTGTCCTACAGTCAGTTCTTGTTGAAAATAACAAGGGTGACATCACAAGACAGCACGAGAGAGATCAGAACCAGCGCGAGTGCGGGGAAGCTTCAAAAAGTGACATCAGCACAAAGGTGAGAGCTGATTGGTGAGTAGTGGGTAAGAGTTTTTCTCCAGTTTAAAATAGCTTAATCTAAATAAAGGTAAGAGTTCTAGTTTTTATTTAATGTACATAAATAATTTAACTTTTTTTTTACTCTTTAACTTAAAGTAAGGGATTTTATTCAGCTAGAGGCAAGGCAGGGCAGCTCAGTCCCGTGTTATGTACTGCCTGCAACATGTAGGAAGTACTAGACGCTCCTTGTGCTTTGATCAACTGCGTGTGCAGGAAGTGCCACCAGCTGCAGCTACTTGAGCTCCGAGTTTCGGAACTTGAGCGGCAGCTGGAGGTACTGAGGTGCATCCGCGAGGCTGAGAGTTTCGTGAACAGCACATTTTTAGATGTGGTCACCCTACAGCTTACGGAAGTGCAGACAGAGAGAGAATGGGTCACCATCAGTCAGAAGAAAGGTGTCAGGCAGGTAGCCAAGAAATCCCAAGGGTGCATCTCAATCGAGAACAGTTTTTCTGTGTTGGCAAACGGTGAGAGTGATGGTTCCTCTGGGGAGTCCAGCCACGCTCATAGAACTGTGAGTGGCTCAGCTGCACAGGAGGAAAAAGAGAGGAAGAGCAATTGTGGTAGGAGACTCAATAGTAAGGGGAACAGACAGGTGTTTCTGTGGCCATAGACGTGACTCCAGGATGGTATGTTGCCTCCCCGGTGCCAGGGTAAAGAATGTCACTGAACAGCTGCAGGGCATTCTAAAGGTGGAGAGCAAATGGACAGAGATTGTGGTACATATCGGTACCAACAACATAGGTAGAAAGAGGGATGAGGTCCTGCAAGCAGAATTTAGGGAGCTAGGAAGCAGATTAAAAAACAGGAGGCCCTCAAAGGTAGCAATCTCTGGATTACTTCCGGTGCCTCGCGCCAGTGAGTATAGAAATAGGAGGTTTGTCCAGATGAATGCGTGGCTGGAGAGATGGTGCAGAAGGGAGGGCTTTAGATTTCTGGGACATTGGGACCGTTTCTGGGGGCGGTGGGACCTGTACAAAGTGGACAGGTTACACCTGAACTGGAATGGGACCAACATCCTTGCGGGGAGGTTTGCTAGTGCTGTTGGGGAGGGTTTAAACTAACTTGGCAGGGGGATGGGATCCTGAGAGGAGGTTCAGCATGGGGAGATGCACAGCCAAAATTAGAAGACAGCGCAAGTGAGTCTGGAAGGCATAGAAATTATAGGCCAGTTAAGGCACAAGGGAGTTTGGCAAGGTTGGATGGTATTTATTTTAATGCAAGGAGTCTGACGAATAAGGCAGATGAGTTGAGGGCACTAATTAACACATGGAAGTATGATGTCATTGCTGTCACAGAGATATGGTTGAGAGAGGGGCAGGATTGGCAGCTCAATATTCCAGGATACAGGGTCTTCAGGTGAGACAGGGAAGGAGGTAAAAGAGGAGGGGGTATCGCACTATTGATCAAGGAGTCAATTACAGTAATAAGGAGGGATAACATCTTAGAAGGCTCCACAAATGAAGCCATATGGGTAGAACTGAAAAACAAAAAAGGAGCAATCACATTGCTGGGAGTGTACTATCGGCCCCCGAAAAGTCAGAGGGAAATAGAAGAGCAAATATGTAGGCAAATTTCAGAGAAGTGTAAAAATAATAGGGTAATAATAGTGAGGGATTTCAACTTCCCCAACATTAACTGGGTTAGTCATAGTGTGATAGGTTTAAAGGGAGGGGAATTCTTAAAATGCATCCAGGAGAGCTTTTTAAGCCAGTACATAGAAGGTCCTACAAGAGAGGTCCTAGACTTAATTTTAGGGAATGAAGCCGGTCAAGTGGTAGAGGTATCAGTGGGGGAGCATTTTGCAGATAGTGATCATAACTCTGTTAGATTCAAGGTTGTTATAGAAAAGGACAAGGAAGGGCCAGAAATCAGAGTTCTAAATTGGGGGAAGGCCGATTTTAATAAGATCAGATTTGATTTGGCCAGAGTGGACTGGGAACAGCTACTTTTAGGTAAATCTGCATCAGAGCAGTGGGACTCATTCAAGAAGGAAATGGGGAGAGTACAGGGCCAACATATTCCAATAAAGATAAAGGGTGGGACCAACAAATCCAGGGAACCCTGGATGTCGAGGGATATACAGGATTGGATAAAGAGAAAAAGGGAGGCTTATGGCAGATACCGAAGTCTCAAAACAGCGGGAGCCCTAGAGGAGTATAGAATGTGTAGTGGGGGGGAACTTAAAAAAGAAATGAGGAGAGCAAAAAGGGGGCATGAAAAAACATTGGCTGGTAAAATAAAGGAAAACCCAATGTTACTTTACAAGTACATTAAGAATAAGAGGGTAACTAGGGAAAGAGTAGGGCCCATTAAGGACCATAGTAGTAATTTGTGTGTGGAGCCGGAATATGTAGGTAGGGTTCTAAATGAATGCTTTGTGTCAGTGTTCACAAGTGAGAGGGACGACGTGGGTATGGAAACCAGGCAGAAGGACTGTGATATAATTAAAGAAATTAGCATAGAAAGGGAGGAGGTTCTAACTAGTCTGGCAGGCTTAAAAGTAGATAAATCTCCAGGCCCGGATGAAATGTATCCCAGGCTGTTTAGTGAGGCAAAGGAGGAGATAGCAGGGGCGCTGGCAATAATTTTCAATACCTCTCTGGCCACAGGAGAGGTGCTAGAGGACTGGAGGACAGCCAATGTTGTACCGTTATTCAACAAGGGAGAAAGGGATAAACCCGGGCCAGTCAGTCTAACCTCAGTGGTGGAGAAACTATTGGAAGCAATTCTGAGGGACAGAATTAATCTACACTTGGAGAGGCAGGGATTAATCAAGGACAGTCAGCATGGTTTTGTTGAGGGGAGGTCATGTCTGACCAATTTGATTGAATTTTTCGAAGAGGTGACCAGGTGTGTAGATGGGGGCAATGCATTTGATGTAGTCTACTTGGACTTCAGCAAGGCTTTTGATAAGGTCCTGCATGGGAGACCTCCGGGTGCCCATGGGATCCAAGGCAATTTGGCAAATTGGATCCAGAATTGGCTGAGTGGCAGGAAGCAGAGGGTGATGGTCGAGGGGTGTTTTTGTTACTGGATGCCTGTGTCCAGTGGGGTTCCACAGGGATTGGTGTTGGGCCCCTTGCTGTTTGTGATATATATAAACGATTTAGACTTGAATGTAGGGGGGTTGATCAGTAAGCTCGCGGATGACACGAAAATTGGTGAGGTGGTAAATAGTGAGGAGGATAGCCTTAGATTACAGAAGGATATAGACGGGCTGGTCAGATGGGCTGATCAGTGGCAAATGGAATTTAATCCAGATAAGTGTGAGCTGATGCACTTGGGAAGGACAAACAAGGCACGGGAATACATAATGAATGGTAGGACCCTGGGAAGTACCAAGGATCAGAGGGACCTTGGTGTACATGTCCACTGACCCCTTAAGATAGCGGGACAGGTAGATAAGGTGGTTAAGGAGACGTATGAGATACTTGCCTTTATTAGCCGAGGCATAGAATATAAGAGCAGGGAGGTTATGCTGGAACTATATAAAACACTGGTTAGGCCACAGCTAGAGTATTGCATGCAGTTCTGGAATCTGCATTATAGGAAGGATGTGCACAAGAGAGAGTGCAGAGGAGATTTACCAGGATGTTGCCTGGGCTGGAGAGTTTTAGTTGTGAGGAGAGATTGGATAGACTGGGGTTATTTTCCCTGGAGCAGAGGAGATTGAGGGGGGACATGATTGAAGTGTATAAAATTATGAGGGGCATAGATAGGGTAGACAGGAAGGAACTTTTCCTCTTGGTGGAGGGATCAATAACCAGAGGACATATTTTAAGGTAAGGGGCAGGAGGTTTAGAGGGGATGTGAGAAAGAATTTTTTCACCCAGAGGGTGGTGGGAATCTGGAACCCTCTGGCTGAAAGTATGGTAGTGGCAGAAACCCTCATAACATTTAAGAAGTATTTGGATGTGCCCTTGCAATGCCATGGCATACAAGGCTATGGGTCTGGTGCTGGAAAATGGAATTAGAATAGTTAGGTACTTGTTTGACCGGCGCAGACTTAATGGGCCAAAGGGCCTTTTTCTGTACTGTAGACCTCTATGGCTCTATGAAAGTACAATAAGTCCAGTTACTGCAACTAGACTCAATGCTGCATGAGGCATGAATTCAATTTCTTTCTGTACTTGTGATAACGTTGCCGGATTTAATCTATAAGGATGTTGCCTTATCGAGATGAAACTTCTAAACGCATCATGTATGGCTAAATTTGTCCTCCCCAGCTTATTCCCACAAATAGTTTTGTGTGACTGCAATAGCTTCTCCAAACCACTTTAACACTTGTCTGGAAGGTAACTCAAAATTACATTTAAATTTTCAAGTATCTCAAGTACCCCCTCATTATCCAATTTGATTAGAGGAAAATCAATTTCAGCATCCTTCATTTCTAGCTTTCTCATTATCTACCACCACTAACACCTCCCTTTGGTCCTCTTCCCTGTCAAAGTACTTTTTAAGCATATTTGCATGACACACCCTCTGCTTCTTTCCAGAGTTTTTAATTAAATAATTTACGTCACTCAGCTTCTTTTCAATCTTGTAAGGTCCACTGGAGAGGCAGTGGTATTATTGCTAGATGGGTTTGAATCCCACCATGGCAGATGGTGAAATTTGAATTCAATAAAAACCTGGAATTAAAAGTCTGATGATGACCATGAAACCATTGCCGATTGTCATTAAAAACCCACCTGGCTCCTTCAGGGAAGGAAATCTGCCACCCTTACCTGGTCTGGCCTACATGTGACTCCAGACCCACATCAATGTGGTTGACTCTTCAATGCCCTCTGGGGATGGGCAATAAATGCTGGCCTAGCCAGCGATGCCCACATCCCATGAATGAATTTTTAAAAATGCTAAACCTTGGTTAACACACAGAAGATAGAGAGTCGGCATTGATGGGTCTTTTTCAGGTTAAAAAGACGTAACTAGTGGAGTGACACAAGGATCAGTCCCAGGGCCTCAATTATGTACTATATATATATTAATGACTTGGAGGAGGCGGCAGAGTGTAATGTATCCAAATTTGCTGACAATACAAAAATAGGTGGGAAGGCATTTTGTGATGAGGACATAGGGAATCTGCAAGGGGATATAGACAGGTTAAGTGAGTGGGCAAAAACTTGGCAGATGGAGTTTAATGTAGGAAAGTATGAGGTCATGTACTTTGGTAGGAAGAATCAAAAAACAGACTATTATTTCAATGGAGAGACATTCCAAGAAAATGCAGCACAGAGGGATCTGGGTGTTCTTGTGCATGAAACACAAAAAAGTTAACATTTGGGTGCAGCAAGTAATTAAGAAGGCAAATAAAATTTTGGCCTGTGTTGCTCGGGGGTTGGAGTTCAAAAATAAGGAGGTCTTGTTGCAACTATACAGGCTGTTGGTGAGGCTGTACCTGGAGTACTGTGCACAGTTTAGGTCCCCATATTTAAGAAAATATTTACTGGCATTGGAGGCAGTTCGAAAGAGATTCACTAGGCTGATTCCTGGGATGAAGGGGTTGACTTATCAAGAATGGATAAACAGGTTAGGTCTTTATTCATTAGAGTTTAGAAGAATGAGGGGTGATCTTATTGAAACGTACAAGATTCTGAGGGGACTTGACAGGGGAGATATTGAGAAGATGTTTCCACTAGTGGGGGAATCTCAAACTAGGGGACATAGTTACGGAATAAGAGGACACTCATTTAAAACTGAGATGCGAAGAAATTTCTTCTCTCAGAGGGCTGGGGAGGCTAGATCACTGAAAGTACTTAAAGAGGAGGTAGATAGATTTTTGAAGTATTGGGGAGTTGAGGGTTATGAGGAGCTGGCACGAAAGAGGAGATGAGGCCTGGGGCAGGTCAGCTATGATTTTATTGAATGGCGGGGCAGGCTCGAGGGGCTGAATGGCCTACTCCTCCTATTACTTCTGGTGCCTTTAATGAGTCACCCAGTACTGGCAACAGAACTAGCACTTTTTCCTCAGCAACAAAACTATGGGCTGTAGCTTTCCTGCCTGCCTTCACTTTCGTCACTGGCTGTGATATCTTTACATGTTCCCTAACTAACTCACATGCTCTGTCCAATCTTTCTGTGAAGTTTGATGCATAATCCAGGAGAGTAGTTTCTGAATTTTGACCCATCAATTTCTCATGAATCAATTTCAGTGGCCCCCTTACCTCATGACCATAAACTAGTTTGAAAGGACTAAAACAAGTCGATGCATTAGGAGCATCCCTAATAGCAAATAATAAGAATAGAATTCCCCTATCCCAATCCTGTGGATAGTCCTGACTATATGCCCTCATCATAGATTTGAAAGTTTGTTGCCATCTTTCTAAAGCCCCTTGTGATTCAGGATGATAAGCTGTTAAACTGTTTTATCCCCAAACTGTTCATTACTTCCTTAAATAGTTATGACATGAAGTTTGAACCCTGATCTGATTGTATTTCTTTAGGTAAACCATATCTTGAAAAAATTTTAGTCAACTCTTCCACAATTCTCTTTGTTGTAATATTTCTCAAAGGTATCGCTTCAGGAAACCTTGTAGACACATCCATTATTGTCAGTAAGTACTGATCTCCACTTTCAGTCTGGGGAGTGGGGGGGGTCCTACACAATGAATCATGGCCCTAGTAAAAGGTTCTTCAAATGCTGGAATTGGAATTAAAGGTGCTGGCTTAATCACTGCTTGTGGTTTCCCTATCACCTGGCATGTGTGACATGTTCTACAGAATTTGACTACATCTCTATGAAATCCAGGTCAATAAAAATGTTTTTGTATTTTTTCCTGTGTCTTTCCAATTCCTAAATGGAATTTCTTGAGCTATTCTCAGGATCTCATTTCTATATCCAAATGGTATAACAAACTGATGCTCTTCCCTCCAGCTCTCATTTGCTGAAACATGGTAAGGCTGCCATTTCTCCCATTAAAACATTACCCTTAAAGTAATAACATCCTGGAATACATTTTGCCTCTGTTTCTGAATAAGCTGTTTGATATAACTGTCTTGTTTGCATATTCTTTTTCTGTAACTCTACCAGCTGCCTTGAGCTAAATACATCAGCTGCATTATACTCCATTCTTTCTTTCTGAACAATCTTATCAAAAACAGTGTCAGCTAATTGGACTGCCACACCTTCTCCCTGCCTTTTAACTTCCTGTTCTTCCTGTTTCAACTTGTGAGCCTGTAATCTTGTTATCACACAATCTGGAAACAATCCAGGATGTTCTCTCTGCAACACTTCTGTGGAAAACACCTCTACAGACTGCTCAACTACCATAGGCATCACCCACATCTGTGATTCAGCTTTATCATTACCTAAAATAAATTGAACTTCTGCAATGGGCAATTTTCCACTACTCCAACAATCACCTCACCTGTTTTCCGCTTGTTCTTTAAATTTACCTTCCACAAGGGAATAGGTTTAGCATCTCCATGAACCCCACTTATTATCACCTGTTCCTGCAATACCCACTCTGAACAACAAATATCACTATCCCACAACATTAAGGATCTGTCTCTTACAATTTTAACATCTTTACCTACTCCACCCTGTACACATGGAAAGACATTCCCTTCACAAAATCTTTAAACATTTCTGCAACCTGCTCCTCAGAACTCCCTTGGGTAAATTGTGAACACATTCCCACTTGTTTACCTATCACCGATTCTTCCTGTTTTACCTGTACACAAAAACCACTGATTTTTCCTGTGCTTGAACCTCAGAACCCCTATACTTTTACTTCGAGCTTTTCTGCACCCCAATAATCCCAACAGATTTTCCCTGTGTTTTCCAACACACTGACTTTGTGTGCCCAACTTTATTACAATTAAAACACCTCAATTTTTGGTGTCACTTCTACCCTCAACACCATCCTTTTTATTCTGAGAAAATGCTTCCTGGGAATTTCCACCTATTCCTCTTTCCTGATTACCAACCTTCCTTTCACCTTCCCGCTTTCTATCCTTCATGGATTTAAAAGGGTGACGAGAAAAGGTTTAGATCTATGAACTAACTCTAATCATCAGCTATCTCTGTTGCTTGTCTTACCGTTTTAACCCTCTGTTCCTCCACATGAGTTCTCACTACGGAGGGATTGAATCTTTAAATTCTTCCAAAAGAATTACTTCTCTGAGAGCTGCATATGTCGTCTCTATCTTTAATGCCAGTATCCACCGGCCAAAATTACTTTGTTTTACTCTCTCAAACTTAATATAAGTTTGCCCAGGCTGTTTTCTCATATTCCTAAGTTTCTGTCCGTATGCCTCAAGAACCAAATCATGTGCATCCAAAACAGGCTTTTTTACCACACCATAGTTCACCACATTTCTTCTCACACCAACTCCTGAATTCAAAGTGCCTCTTGTACCTTACGATTCACCAATCCCAAACCAGTCAAGGAATTTCAGACATATCCCGCAAAGAACCCCAATTTTGTTAAGGCATAGCGGATGGTAAATGCCGAGCTGCTCAAACCCCAGAGGAAAACTTGAAGCAACTGTTTTGCAATTTGTATTTTATTTTGAGATGCATGCCTTGAATTCAATAGTAATAAGTCCACTGAGACTTAGAGGTTTTTTACAAAACTAAATTAAACATTTATTAATAAAAGATTTTAAGTACAAACATAGGTCTACAAATAGGTCTATAATAACTTCTAAATCCTTGTATTAATTTGGCTCCCAGTTATACCTCCATAAAGGCAACAGTAAATCAAAAGAGATTTCAACAGACCCAGGCAAAGTAAGTAATACCCTAGACAGTGATATTCAAATTGAATTTTCTTAGCTTCAGTTCCTGTAGACAGCAACTTGATGCACAGAGTCTGGAGGCTTTTCACACTTGTGTTATATCATAGAATGCCTTCTCCCTTACAAATAACCTCATCTCCTTTATACATTTTCCCCCTCTTTAATATAAATTCCATTGTTCCGATATTTCTTTGCAGCTTTACTTTTCTCATATAAATCTTTCATAATTCTCATATTATTACTAACCTTTGGGAAAAACAAATACATTTGGCTTAGCTTCTTTTAGCTAGGTATAACATCCTACCATCGCTTTGAAATTCAGGCCACTCTAATTTACCAAAAAATGCAAATTATCCGCACACTTTACATTCTCATACTTCAACAATGTTTATGTATTTAGCATTTAAACCTAGCTTCCGTTTTAATAATGCAAAATCTCCAGACCAGCTGTGTCCAATTCAATTAAATCCCCCCCACAAACATCCACCCAGAGAAACTAATCCAAACCCCACTATTAACCTACCTTTACAATAAATCGCAATAATATTATGAAAATGATTATATTTTCTTCACATTTCTGAATCCCGGGAGCGGTGACTCTGTTTGTTCTGAATCCCGGGAGCGATGACTCTGTTTGTTCTGAATCCCGGGAGCGATGACTCTGTTTGTTCTGAATCCCAGGAGCGATGACTCTGTTTGTTCTGAATCCCAGGAGCGATGACTCTGTTTGTTCTGAATCCCAGGAGCGATGACTCTGTTTGTTCTGAATCCCGGGAGCGGTGACTCTGTTTGTTCTGAATCCCGGGAGCGGTGTCTCTGTTTGTTCTGAATCCCAGGAGCGATGTCTCTGTTTGTTCTGAATCCCGGGAGCGGTGTCTCTGTTTGTTCTGAATCCCGGGAGCGGTGTCTCTGTTTGTTCTGAATCCCGGGAGCGGTGACTCTGTTTGTTCTGAATCCCGGGAGCGGTGACTCTGTTTGTTCTGAATCCCGGGAGCGATTACTGTTTGTTCTGAATCCCGGGAGCGGTGACTCTATTTGTTCTGAATCCCGGGAGCGATTACTGTTTGTTCTGAATCCCGGGAGCGGTGTCTCTGTTTGTTCTGAATCCCGGGAGCAGTGTTTTTGTTTGTTCTGAATCCCGGGAGCGGTGTCTCTGTGGTGAATCCCTGGAGCGGTGACTCTGTTCTGAATCCCGGGAGCGGTGTCTCTGTTTCTTCTGAATCCCGGGAGTGGTTACTCTGTTTGTTCTGAATCCCGGGAGCGGTGATTGTGTGTTCTGAATCCCGGAAGCGGTGTTTTTGTTTGTTCTGAATCCCGGAAGCGGTGTTTTTGTTTGTTCTGAATCCCGGGAGCAGTATCTCTGTTTGTTCTGAATCCCGGGAGTGGTGTCTTTGTTTGTTCTGAATCCCGGGAGCGGTGTCTCTGTTTGTTCTGAATCCCGGGAGCGGTGTCTCTGTTTGTTCTGAATCCCGGGAGTGGTGTCTTTGTTTGTTCTGAATCCCGGGAGCGGTGTCTCTGTTTGTTCTGAATCCCGGGAGCGGTGTCTCTGTTTGTTCTGAATCCCGGGAGCGGTGTCTCTGTTTGTTCTGAATCCCGGGAGCGGTGTCTCTGTTCTGAATCCCGGGAGCGGTATCTCTGTTTGTTCTGAATCCCGGGAGCGATGACTCTGTTTGTTCTGAATCCCGGGAGCGATGACTCTGTTTGTTCTGAATCCCAGGAGCGATGACTCTGTTTGTTCTGAATCCCAGGAGCGATGACTCTGTTTGTTCTGAATCCCGGGAGCGGTGTCTCTGTTTGTTCTGAATCCCAGGAGCGATGTCTCTGTTTGTTCTGAATCCCGGGAGCGGTGTCTCTGTTTGTTCTGAATCCCGGGAGCGGTGTCTCTGTTTGTTCTGAATCCCGGGAGCGGTGATTGTGTGTTCTGAATCCCGGAAGCGGTGTTTTTGTTTGTTCTGAATCCCGGAAGCGGTGTCTCTGTTTGTTCTGAATCCCGGGAGCGGTGTCTCTGTTTGTTCTGAATCCCGGGAGCGGTGTCTCTGTTTGTTCTGAATCCCGGGAGCGGTGACTCTGTTTGTTCTGAATCCCGGGAGCGGTGACTCTGTTTGTTCTGAATCCCGGGAGCGATTACTGTTTGTTCTGAATCCCGGGAGCGGTGACTCTATTTGTTCTGAATCCCGGGAGCGATTACTGTTTGTTCTGAATCCCGGGAGCGGTGTCTCTGTTTGTTCTGAATCCCGGGAGCAGTGTTTTTGTTTGTTCTGAATCCCGGGAGCGGTGTCTCTGTGGTGAATCCCTGGAGCGGTGACTCTGTTCTGAATCCCGGGAGCGGTGTCTCTGTTTCTTCTGAATCCCGGGAGTGGTTACTCTGTTTGTTCTGAATCCCGGGAGCGGTGATTGTGTGTTCTGAATCCCGGAAGCGGTGTTTTTGTTTGTTCTGAATCCCGGGAGCGGTGTCTCTGTTTGTTCTGAATCCCGGGAGTGGTGTCTTTGTTTGTTCTGAATCCCGGGAGCGGTGTCTCTGTTTGTTCTGAATCCCGGGAGCGGTGTCTCTGTTTGTTCTGAATCCCGGGAACGGTATCTCTGTTTGTTCTGAATCCCGGGAGCGGTATCTCTGTTTGTTCTGAATCCCGGGAGCGGTGACTCTGTTTGTTCTGAATCCCGGGAGCGGTGTCTTTGTTCTGAATCCCGGGAGCAGTGTTTTTGTTTGTTCTGAATCCCGGGAGCGATGTCTCTGTTTGTTCTGGATCCCGGGAGTGGTGTCTCTGTTTGTTCTGAATCCCGGGAGCGGTGACACTGTTTGTTCTGAATCCCGGGAGCGATGTCTCTGTTTGTCCTGAATCCTGGGAGCGATGTCTCTGTTTGTCCTGAATCCTGGGAGCGGTGACTCTGTTCTGAATCCCGGGAGCGATGTCTCTGTTTGTTCTGAATCCTGGGAGCGGTGACTGTTCTGAATCCCGGGAGCGGTGTCTCTGTTTGTTCTGAATCCCGGGGGCGGTGTCTCTGTTTGTCCTGAATCCCGGGAGTGGTGTCTGTTTGTTCTGAATCCCGGGAGTGATGTTTCTGTTTGTTCTGAATCCCGGGAGCGGTGTCGCTGTTTGTTCTGAATCCCGGGAGCGGTGTCTCTGTTTGTTCTGAATCCCGGGAGCGGTGACTGTTCTGAATCCCGGGGGTGGTGACTCTGTTTGTCCTGAATCCCGGGAGTGGTGACTCTGTTTGTTCTGAATCCCGGGAGCAGTGACTCTGTTTGTTCTGAATCCCGGGAGCAGTGACTCTGTTTGTTCTGAATCCCGGGAGTTGTGACTCTGTTTGTTCTGAATCCCGGGAGTTGTGACTGTTTGTTCTGAATCCCGGGAGTTGTGACTCTGTTTGTTGTGAATCCCGGGAGTTGTGACTCTGTTTGTTCTGAATTCCGGGAGTGGTGTTTCTGTTTGTTCTGAATCCCGGGAGTGGTGTCTCTCTTTGTTCTGAATCCTGGGAGTGGTGTCTGTTTGTTCTGAATCCCGGGAGTGATGTTTCTGTTTGTTCTGAATCCCGGGAGCGGTGTCTCTGTTTGTTCTGAATCCCGGGAGCGGTGACTGTTCTGAATCCCGGGGGTGGTGACTCTGTTTGTCCTGAATCCCGGGAGTGGTGACTCTGTTTGTTCTGAATCCCGGGAGCAGTGACTCTGTTTGTTCTGAATCCCGGGAGCAGTGACTCTGTTTGTTCTGAATCCCGGGAGTTGTGACTCTGTTTGTTCTGAATCCCGGGAGTTGTGACTGTTTGTTCTGAATCCCGGGAGTTGTGACTCTGTTTGTTGTGAATCCCGGGAGTTGTGACTCTGTTTGTTCTGAATTCCGGGAGTGGTGTTTCTGTTTGTTCTGAATCCCGGGAGTGGTGTCTCTCTTTGTTCTGAATCCCGGGAGTGGTGTCTGTTTGTTCTGAATCCCGGGAGTGATGTCTCTGTGTGTTCTGAATCCCGGGAGCGGTGTCTCTGTTTGTTTTGAATCCCAGGAGCGGTGACTCTGTTCTGAATCCCAGGAGCGGTGTCTCTGTTTGTGGTGAATCCCAGGAGTGGTGTCTTTGTAGTGAACTCCAGGAGTGGTGTCTCTGTGTTGAATCCCGGGAGCGGTGACTCTGTTTGTTCTGAATCCCGGGAGCGGTGACTCTGTGTTGAATCCCGGGAGCAGTGTCTCTGTTTGTTCTGACTCCCGGGAGCCTGGTGACCGTGTTGATTGCCAATCCCGGGAGCGGTGACTCTGTGGTGAATCCTGGTGTTGTTTGTTGTGTACTGAATCCCAAGCGCATTGATTCTTGGCTGAATCCCTAGAGCGGTGACTGTGTACTGTCACTTCCCATTCCCTCCAGTTATACACAAGCACAAGTATTATGATGTAGTAGTGCTTTGCATTCAGCATTCTTGGAGAAATTTTAGTACCAAATGGTTTGGTCCAAGATGTCTATCGTTTTTTGACCCATCCCGTGGACCTCTAATCTCTATCCCCTGGACCTTACCTGTATTTCATTCAGTCCTTCTGTTTTGTCATGTGTCCAGTTCGTACTCAGTACTGCATTTGCCATTCACCAGAAACTCAACTGGAACAGCCATATAAATACTGTGGCTATAAGAGCAGGTCGGAGGCTAGGAATCCTGCACCACTTGAATCCCCAGAGGCTGTCCACCATCTACGAGGCACAAGTCAGGAGTGTGATGGAATACTCCCCACTTGCCTGGATGAGTGCAGTTCCCACAATGCTCAAGAAGCTCGACTCATCCAGGACAAAGCGGCCCACTTGATTGGCACCCTATCCACCACCTTCAACAAATACTCCCTCCAACTTCACTGTCATTCTACAATCCTTTCTACTATCTGCAAGGAGAAAGGCATCAGGCGCATGGAACACAGCATTTCTGCATTCCCCTCCAAGCCACTCATCATCCTGACTTGGAAATATATCGCCGTTCCTTCACTGTCGCTGAGTCAAAATCCTGGAACTCCCTCCCTAATAGCACTGTGGGTGTACCTATACCACATGGACTGCAGCGGTTCAAGAGGGCAGCTCACCACCATCTTCTCAAGGGCAACTAGGGATGGGCAATAAATGCTGGCCCAGCCAGCGATGCCCACATCCTGTTAATGAATAACTAAGAAAAGTATCTTCCTGGATCCTTGTACCTTTTGATGAAGTGCTGTTAAACTTCTCTTCGAGACTCACGCCCAAAACTTTAACTTGTGTCCCTTGGTTGTTGATAAGTAGAGGTTCTGCCCTATGGTTTATTTGTTTATTAATTAATATGTATTTATGAATTTATTGAGACTTTTCAGCACATTTCTGCATGCCCTGACTAGACGAGCATGAGTAAAGTAGTCTCCGAAGCTTTCTGAAAGGGATGTTTGGTTTCTGCTGGCATGAAGCACCACCACCTTTGGGAAAGACGGTGGTGTAGTGGTAATATCACTGCACCAGTAATCCCGAGGCCCAGCCTAATACTCTGGGGACATGGGTTCAAATCTCACCATACCAACTAGTAGAATTTAAGTTCAATAAATAAATCTGGAATATAAAGCTTGCCTTAGTAACTGTGACCTTGAGACAGTCATCGTTTGTTATAAACAGGCATCTGGTTCACTAATGTCCTTTAGAGAAGGAAATCTGCCAATCTTACCTAATCTAGCCTACATGTGATTCCAGACCCACAGCAATGTGGTGGACTCTTAACTGCCTTCTGAAATGGCCTAGCAAGCCACTCAACTCAAGGGCAATCAGAGATGGGCAACAAGTACTGGCCTTGCCAGTGACGCCCACATACCATGAAAGAATGAAGAAAAACAAATCTTGCAAGTCTGTAGTAAATGGAAGTCTTGATTTGAAAATATAAATCAATGTATCAATATTTACAGATATCAGTAAGACAAAGCATCACCTAAAAGATGTAGAAGCTCAATAGGGGTGAATTAAATGTTAGGTGTTATTGTTACATAGTGGTCTGGAACTGCTGTCCCTAAGGTAGTAACCTGTTGGTGCTTTCTCTTCTCTTCCTACAGTATTTTAAAACACTGCTGCGAGGATATGTGGAATGCTGTTCAAACCTAACTTGGTGCACCAATCCGCAGGGCTGTGATCAGATTCTGTGTAAGGAGGGGATAGGCAGTGTTGGCACCTGTTCCAAGTGCTGTTGGTCCTCTTGCTTCTCCTGTAATTTCCCTGAGGTAAATATGTCATATAAATGCTCTCTGTCTGAAATCTAGACTCATTCTCCAGTGCTACAATGGGAGAGTGCTGCATTGTTACAGGTGCTGTATGTTGGATGAGAAGTTAAGCAGAGGCCACATCTGCCCCTTAAGTTGAAATTAAAGATCTCTTAGCATTGTTTTGAAGAAGAGCATGGGAGTTCTCCCGATGGTCAGGCCAATATTGATCCCTCAATTAACATCTCTAAATCAGTTTATCTGTTTTTTTAATCACATTGATGTTTGTGGGACTTTGCAGTGCATAAATCAGCAGTAGCCAACTTTGTACATTATAACAATACTTCAGAAGTTCTTCATTGGTTGTAAAGTGGTTTGGGATGGCCAGTGGTTGTGAAAAGAGCAATATAAATGCAACTACTGCCCCCCCCCCTCCCCCGGTAAGTTCTCCCTTTATGTGGTCATAGGTACTGAGTGGTACATACTTGTAATGCTGCCTTTGATCCGGACACTAACAACTGTATAATTGGGCAAGTGTGAAATTATCTATTTTGGCAGGAGGAATAATAAAAAGCATATTATCTAAATGGTGAGGGACTGCAGAGCTCAGATTCAGAGGGATCTGGGTGCCCTAGTGCATGAATCACAAAAGGCTAGTATGCAGGTACATCAAGTAATTAGGAAAGCTAATACAAATAGAATGTTATCATGTATTGTTAGGGGAATTGAATACAGAAGTAGGAAGGCTATACTTCAGTTGTATAGGGCACTGGTGAGATCACACCTGGAGTGCTGTGTACAGTATTGGTCTCCTTATTTAAGGAAGGATGTAAATGCATTAGAAGCAGTTCAGAGAAAGTTTACTAAACTAATACCAGGAATGTGCAGGTTATCTTATGAGGAGAGATTGGACAGATTAAGCTTGTATCCACTGGAGTTTAGAAGAATAACTGGCGACTTGACTGAAACATATAAAATCCTGAGGGGTCTTGACAGGAGAGGATGTTTCCTCTTGTGGGAGAATCTAGAACTAGAGGGTCACTGTTTAAAAATAAGGGTCTGTCCACTTAAGACAGAGATGAGGAGGATTTTTTTCTCTGAGGGTAGAGTGTCTTTGGAACTCCTGTCCTCTGAGGCGGTGGAAGCAGAGTCTTTGAATTGTTTTCAAGGCAGAGCTAGATAAATTCTTGGAAAACAAGGGGGTGAAAGTTTATCAGGGGTAAGTGAGAGGTTACAATCAGATCAGCCATGATCGTATTGAATGTTGGAGCAGGCTTGAAGGGCCGAGTGGCCTACTCCTGCCCCTAGTTCGTATGTTTGTAGTTGTATGTGTGGGTTGTGAGCACTTTTCTTCTCTTTTGAGAATGACTGTTGTCGGCCTGGTGACAATCTGAGGGTAAAGCTGCAGTTTGGACCCAACTATGTAGGCTGTTGATGAGTTCCATCACTTAGCACATTGAAGTCTCAGGGTTGCTGTGCGTTTCCCTCGAGTCAGCTCAAAATTAAACGTAAATACGCCTTTTTCAATCAAAATCGCATTTTCCGTTCCTTGTGCTCTGATGGTTTTGACTGTAGTTCTCATTCTCTTAAAGACCACGTCCGTAGCTTTAAAATGTTCTTCCTCCTTACCTCTTACATTTCCCCAGCTCCCTGCAGACACTAACTTGTGACAGATTGTAGTTCCACAGGAGACTGTTGGCCATACAGTACCTCAGCCGAGTTCTCATCCATAATCTGGGGCGCAGACAGTGAATTCTGATTGGCTGTTTAACCAGGTGGGCATCATTACTCAGCAGCACGCCACTGTATGGTGATGAGAACTGCAAACCCCTGGTTGTCCCGCCTTTACTTCTGGGGAATTGGCACAATCTACAGAGATGGTAGTCAGAGGGATATTATGGAGGTGCAGGGAGGGGAAGGTTTGTGTAAGTAGTGGAGGGAAGGAGGAGGTAAAGTGTGGGGACTCAGTTTGAGGGACGCTGTCACTGGTCCAATTGGAGCAGCTTCTCTGGTGAAATTTAGAGCATTTTCCTGGGATTTTAACTTATGAATTTGTATTGGTCAGTACCCTGCTGATGTTGCTGTGTTGCATTCAGAGGCCATGCCAAGTTCAGCTGTGTGATATTTTTTAGTATTCAAATCCTGGAGTCCATGGGCCCTAGCTTCAAACTCTGATCTTGCACCCCTGCCTTGTTTATTTTAGGCACACTACCCTGCCAGCTGCAGCCACATGTCCCAGTGGATGGATGACGGTGGTTACTACGAGGGAATGACAATAGAAGCACAAAGCAAACACCTGGCAAAACTTATCTCCAAACGCTGTCCAAGCTGCCATGCCCAGATTGAGAAGAATGAGGGCTGTCTTCAGTGAGTCTATGTCTTTTTAAATATAAGCTCTTTCATTTTTATAAAAGGAACAGGAGGAGGCAGCCAGACAGTCCCTCGGCCCTGCACAACCATTCAATTAGATTATAGCTGATCTGCAGCTCAACTTCATTTACTTCAAATCCCAATACCCTTTCCCAATAAGAATCTATGGAGCTGTCTTGAAAGCTTCAACACGCTCCAGCACCACATGCTTTGTGGGAGAGAGTTCCACATTTCTATCTGTGTAAATGATTTTGCCTTGCCTCGCTTTAATGTAGTAAACAGACAGAAAATGTTACAAATAACTGACAGATCCATCTTGTTAAGAAAAAAGACAGGCTAATGTTTCAAGGGTAATATGTTAGATATTTCTGATGAAAGGTGGTCCCTGGACTGTTATCCTGCCTTACACTGAAAATCTTTCTTGTTATTCCAGCATTTTGTTTTTTCTCTAAGGTATTTCTTGCCTGTCTCCTCCTACTCTTGCCCTGCTGAAGATATCAGATTTCATGGTAGACACTGCCCTCTGGTGCCTTAACCAAGTGGCCATGATTCCCAGTTACTCAGCCTGCAGTCTAAACAAAAGCAACGCTATTACTGGTTGTGCATTACCTGTGTGCCCATTGCCAGTAGCACTAAGGTAGCAGTTTCAAAGGAGCTTGCATTTTACTGTAAATATCCAAGATACAATGGGATGACACCAGCCAAGTTGCCATCTCCTGTAATCTGACCACCTGGATATCAATAGATGTGGTGTGCAATGCCAAGTCCAAGAACTTTTTGCTGTATTTGGACCTTGTCCTCAAATCTATTCAAAAGCTTACTTGCCTTTTGGCAGCCTGTTTCAGTTGATGATATGCAATCTGGGTTTCAGACCTTGTGCCAATTTAGTGGAATAGACTGTGGCTTTTTCAGCAGATAATCTGCAACACTCTCTTATTATGAGGTGTTTAATGGTTTTGGAGAAAACTAGTGAAACTGATCCGACCCACCTACAGGTGGTTGGGCAATCCAATGATTATCCCTTGAAACAAGAGATACTTGAATACTACCCACTTGCAACTTGAATGCAGCTTCTACAACACTCAAGAGGCTGGACACCACCCAGGACAAAGCAGCCCGCTTGATTGGCACATCCACAAACATTCACTTCCTCCACCACCGACGCACAGTAGCAGTAGTGTGTACCATCTACAAGATGCACTGCAAGAATTCACCAAGGCTCCTTAAATAGCACCTTCCACGACCACTCCCACCTAGAAGGACAAGGGCAGCAGATAGATGGGAACACCAACTGGAAGTTCCCCTCCAAGCCACCCATTATCCTGACTTGGAAATATATCACTGTTCCTTCACTGTCGCTGGGTCAAAATCCTGGAACTCCCTTCCTAGCAGCACTGTGGGTGTACCAGGGTTGAAGAAGGCAGCTCACCACCACCTTCTCAGGGGCAACTAGGGATGGGCAATAACTGCTGGCCCAGCCAGTGAAGCCCACATCCCGTGAATGAATAGTAAAAAAAAATCTGCTGCTCTGTTGTGGTTGGTGAAACTGTAACTTCTGGTTTACTGGGAGCTCTGTATCGGATTCTGATTTTTATCAATCTATCAGTTGGCAAATGTGTTCTCTTTCAAATAAAAGGCCACAACCATCAAGATCTTGTAACAGTTGAAAGGAATTCAATAAGAATGGTGCAATAATAAGAGTTAATTAGATGTTGAGTAACTAAGTTGAGGCACAGTCAAGGTATATTCCATCGAAAGGGAAAGGTAGGACAAACAAATCCAGAGCTCCATGGATGAAAAAGGAGATTGAAATTAAGATAAAGAAGAAAAAGTGCACTTATGACAAGTGTCAGGTAGAAAACCAAGAAGAATACAGGAGGTTCAGAGGGAAGGTGAAAAAACATATAAGAGAAGCGAAGAGGGGTTATGAGAAAAGACTGGCAGCCAACATAAAGGGGAATCCCTAAGTCTTCTATAGGCATATAAATAGTAAAAGGGTGGTAAAAGGAGGAGTAGGGCCGATTGGGGACCTAAAAGGGAATTTACACATAGACGGAGGGGCCATGGCTGAGGTATTAAAAGAATACTTTGCATCCACCTTTACCAAGGAGGTAGATGCTACCCAAGCCATGAAACTTTGTCACTAGAAGGGTTCAAAATTGATAAAGAGGAAGTGTTGAATAGACTGTCGGTGCTTAAAGTTGACAAGGCACCGGGACCGGATGAAATGCATCCAAGGATGTTGAAGGAAGTGAGAGTAGAAATTGCAGGGACACTGGCCACAATTTTTCAGTCTTCCCCAGACTCAGGAGAGATGCCAGAGGACTGGAGAATTGCAAACATTACACCCTTATTCAAAAAAGGTTGTAAGGATAAGCCCAGCAATTACAGACCAGTCAGTTTAACTTCAGTGGTGGGCAAGATTCTAGAAATAATTATTCAGGATAGAATTTGTAGCCACATGGAAAAATATGGTTGATAAGGAAGAGCCATCATGGATTTCTAAAGGGGAGATCGTGTTTAGCTTACTTGCTGGAGTTTTTTGAAGGGAACAGAAAAGGCTGATGAGTGTAATGCTGTTAATGTGGTGTACATGGACTTCCAAAAGGCATTTGACACAGTGCCACACAACAGGCTTGTGAGAAAAGTTATTGCTCATGGAATAAAAGGGACAGTAGCAACGTTGATAAAAAATTGGCTGAAAAATAGAAAGCAGAGAGTAAGAGTCAATGCATATTTTTCGGCCTGGAGGAATGTTTATAGTAGAGTTCCCCAGGGGTCGGTATTGGGACTCTTGCTGTTCCTGATATATATTAATGATCTAGATCTTTGTGTGCAGGGGACACTTTGCAGACGATATGAAACTTGGGAGTGTTGTAAACTGTGAGGAGGATGGTGTGGAACTTCAAGAGGACATAGACAAATTGGTGGAGTGGGCAGATAGGTGGCAGATGCAGTTCAGTGCGGAGAAGTGTGAGGTGATGCATTTTAGTAGGAAGAACATGGACAAACAATATAAAATAAGGGGTAAAAATTTGAAGGGGGTGCAGGAGCAGATAGACTTGGGTGTATATGTGCATAGATCATTGAAGGTGGCAGGACAAGTGGAGAGAGCAGTTAATAAATCATATAGTCTCCTGGGCTTTATTAATAGGGGCATAGAGTACAAGAGCAGGGAGGTTATGCTGAATTTATGTAAGATACTCATTAGACCTCAGCTGGAATATTGTGTACAGTTCTGGGCACCACACTATAGGAAGGATGTGAACACATTGGAGAGAGTGCAGAAGAGGTTTACAAGAATGATTCCAGGGATGAGAAACTTCAGCTATGAGGATAGATTGGAAAGGCTGGGACTGTTCTCCGCTGAGAGGAGAATTGATCGAAAGGTTCAAAATCATGTAGGGGCTGGACAAAGTAGATAGGGAGAAACTGTTCCCACTCGTAAAAGGATCAAGAACGAGAGGGCACAGATTTAAAGTGATTTGCAAAAGAAGCAAATGTGACGTGAGAAAAACTTTTTCACACAACGAATGGTTCGGGTCTGGAATGCACTGCCTGGAAGTGTGATGGAGGCAGGTTCAATCGAGGCATTCAAGAGGGTATTAGATGATTATTTGAATAGAAACAATGCAGGGGTACGAGGAAAAGGCAGGGCAATGGCACTAGGTCATAATACTCATTTGGGGAGCTGGTGCAGACATGATGGGCCCAATGGCCTCCGTCTGTGCCGTTAAGACTCTGTGATCTTGTCTTGTTCATCTAATTAAGGACTCCATTTTGAATCTTTTACAGCATGACATGTGCCAAGTGTAATCATGGATTTTGCTGGCGGTGTCTGAAGCCATGGAAACCGACACACAAAGATTACTATAACTGCTCAGCTATGGTGAGATCAAACTCTGTTAGAACTTGAGTTGCAGTAACACCAGAAATGTATTTTAGACATATATGTGTGGGTGGGGGCTGTTGTGAGTAAACAGTTCATTTTTGAATGTTGTGGCACTGAACTTTGGGTTTTAAAAAATATTTTTGATTATTTTGTTTCTAATGTATGTATTTAGATTGTTTACTTTTTATTTATTTCTTCAATGGTACTTTTCTCTCCTCTTCTGCTTCCTCCATTGGAAGGTGTTGTTTAATACTACAGAATGGCTCCAATAGTTCTGCAATCATTCTGCTATCTGGCCCAAGTGGCTATTCTTCAGTGAGTGTTCAACTCTGGAAAGCATCACAGCAGAGCTTTGTTTTACCCTTGCCTAGATAATACCCAGGAGTGGAATACTGGCTGGTGTCTCTTTCCCTGGTCCAAAGCTCACCCACTAATCCAATTAAAGCTCCCAACAACTTAATTCTTAGATTAACTAACTCAATAGAAGTAAGCAATCAAATCTAGTGTCCTCCTGGTCTTTTCTGCTTAACATGAAGCCTTGCTACATGGTACACTTACCAATGGAGACATTGTGAGCTGCCATTTGTAGGAGAAAACTGGATAGCCTTTAGGGGTATTGTATTCTACTAACGTGCTACGTCACTGTCTAGTGATCATATTTACATCTAATTCTTTGGCTGGTGACTTCTTATTTATATTGGGCTCTCGAGGGTTCCCCCACCACAACAGCCAAATTTATTTCTGCTGTTACTCCACTAACTTCATGAGAGGAAGTGGGGGATTCTGCACAGGGATTTCCTAAGCTGCAGTCAGTATGTTTAACTTGTGTAGATAAGGAAAGGGAAAGATGAGGTAAATCTAGAGGTGATCAGGCAACACCAGGTTCAGCTTTTTGGAGGCTGACAGTTGTGTAAAGAGGAGAAAGAATAACTTTCAACGCTATGATATTCCCTGTTGTATCCTCCAGTCTGTCGGGCACTCTTCAATAGAAGTGTTTTTAAATGGAGCTTTAAGTACTAAATGATTGTGTCTTTACACAGGTCAGTAAAGCAGCACGGCAAGAGAAGCGGTTTCATGATTATAACGAACGATGCACTTTTCACCATCAGGCACGGGTGAGCACACGGAGCTTCCGTCCATATCCTGTTTGAAACAATGTCCGTGTTACTAACTCCGAATTAAAATGGGAAACTGTGGCTGCAGAGGCCTCTAGAGTGGAAGATTGATTTCTGACATGTTTCTGATAAAGCTTTGTCTAGATGGTAGTCGTTTAATGAATTTGTCTGATGGCTAATGGAATATTGTTCTTTATCTCAAGGGGGCTGGAGGATAAAAGTGAGGAAATGATGCTACGGTATAGAGCCTTGTTCAGACTGTGTCTGGAATAGGGAATGGAGTATAAAAATAGGGAAGTCTTGCTAAAACTATACAAGGCACTAGTTAAACCACACCTAGAATACTGTGAACAGTTTTGGTCCCCTTATCTAAGGAAAGATATACTGGCATTGGAGGCAGTCCAGAGAAGGTTCATTAGGTTGCTCCTGGATGTGGAGGGATTTTCTTATGAGGAGAGGTTGAGTAGGTTGGGCCTGTACTCATTGGAGCTTAGAAGAATGAGAGGCGACCTTATTGAACCATATAAGATTCTTAGGGGGCTTGACAGGGTAGATGCTGAGAGGTTGTTTCCCCTTGTGGGAGGGTCTAGGACCAGAGGGCATAATCTCAGAGTAAGGGGTCGCCCATTTAAGACAGAGACGAGGAAGAATTTCTTCTTTCAGAGGGTAGTGTATCTGTGGAATTCTTTACCGCAGACGGCTATAGAGACTGGGTCGTTAAGTATATTCAAGGCTGAGATAGACAGATTTTTAATCAGCAGGTCTGGCAGCATCTGCGGAGAGGAACACAGTTAACGTTTCGAGTCCGTATGACTCTTCAACAGACTCTTCTGTGGAAGAGTCATACGGACTCAAAACGTTAACTGTGTTCCTCTCTGCAGATGCTGCCAGACCTGCTGAGTTTTTCCAGGTATTTTTATTTTTGTTTTGGATTTCCAGCATCCACAGTTTTTTGCTTTTTTCAGATTTTTAATCAGTCAGGGAATCAAGGGTTATGGGGAAAAGGCAGGAAAGTGGAGTTGAGGATTATCAGATCGGCCATGATCTCATTGAATGGCGGAGCAGACTCGATGGGCCAAATGGCCTACTTCTGCTCCTACATCTTATGGTCTTATTAACCTGCCTATATCTCTTTGCAGTCTCTCTGCGTCCTCCCCACAGCTTACCTTCCGATCATATGTCTTATAGTCTAAAGTGCAATGCCAGAACTGAATAGTTACTCCAGACAGAGTTTGAAATAAAGGCCAACATTCCATTTGCCTTCCCTATTACCTGATGAACTTGTATGTTAGCTTGTTGTGAATCATGCACGAGGACCCCAAATCCTTCCTTGCTGTAGCTTTCTGCTGTCTTTCTCTGTTTAAATAATATTCAGCTCCTCTATTCTTCCTGCCAAAATGCATAACCTCACATTTTCCCACATTATATTCTATCTGCCAAGTTTTTTTGTTCATTCACGGGATGTGGGTTTCACTTGCTGGACCAGCATTTATTGCCCATCTCAAGGGCAACTAGGGATGGGCAATAAATGCTGGCCCAGCCAGCAAAGCCCACATCCCGTGAATGAATAAAAAAATTAACCTGTCTTTAATCCTCTGCAGACTCTTTATGTAATCCTTACCACTTGCTTTCCCACCTATTTTTGTGTCATTTCCAAACTTGGCGATAGTACATTCACTTCCCTCATCTAAGTCATTAATATATATGCTGTAAATAATTGTGGCCTCAGCACTGATCCCTGTAGCACTCCACTAATTACTGGTTGCCATCCTGAAAATGTCCCCCTTATCCCAACTCTCTGTCTTCTATTAGTTAACCAATCCTCTATCCATGCTAATATACTACACCTAACGTCAAGACTGTTATCTTATTAAGTAGCCTTATGTGCGATACCTTATCAAACACCTTTTGGAAATCCAAATATGTTACATCTACTGGTTTCCCATTATCTATCCTGCTTGCTACCTCCTCAAAGAATTCTAATAAATTTGTTAGGCATGATTTCCCCTTCATGAAGCCATGCTGACTCTGCTTGATTATATTATGCATTTCTAAATGCTCTGCTATTACACCCTTTATAATGGATGGTAACATTTTCCCATTGACAGATGTTAAGCTAACTGGCCTATAGTTACCTGCATTTTGTCTCCCTCACTTTTTGAATTAGGGTGTTACATTGGCAGTTTTCCAATCTTCTGGGACTTTTCCAGAATCTAAGCATTCTTGGAGGATTACTACCTGTGCATTCACCATTTGTGTAGCTACTTCCTTTAATATCCTAGGATGCAACCCATCAGGTCCAGGGGACTTATTGGCCTTTAGCCCCATTAGTTTCCCCAGTACTTTTTCTCTCGTGGTAGTTATTGTATTTATTTCCTTTCCCCTCCTGCCCTTTTTCCCTTGATTATTTAGTATTTTTTTGAATGCTATTCATGTCTTCTACCGTGAAGACTGATGCAAAGTATTTATTCAACTCCTCTGCTGTCTCCTGGTTCCCCATTATTATTTCCCCTGCCTCATTCTGTAAGGGGCCTATGTTCACTTTGGTCGCTGTCATCCTTTTTATATATTTAAATAAGCTCTTATTGTCCGTTTTTATATTACTTGCTAGTTTACCCTCAAAGTTTATTTTCTCCTTTTTTTGGTCATCTGTTGCTGGTTTTTAAAACTTTCCCAATCCTCTGGCTTATCACTAATCTTTGCCACATTGTATGTTTTTTAGGAAATATATATTGGCCATGGCGATGGTATGTTGCAGATTTGGCAGTGTGGTGCTGGGTCTTAAAAGGGTTAAGATGTGAGGAGAGCTTACCTAAAAGTTGTGTTCCATTTCATGAGCCTAGAAAGTTGAGAAATGATACAATCCATGTATTTAAAATGTGTTGATCAATATAAAGTAGCAGTGGGTGGAGTTGGTGCAGAGTTGCTCGAGGGGGAGGTGTGGAGGTTCGATGCTGGCTTTTGGGGAGGAGGGGCAAGGTCATGGTGGGAGCTTAAGGGAGACCTGAACGTAACCATTTTTGATTATTTTGTGTCAAAAGGACTCAGATGGTGAGCATGTGCTTGTTCTTTGAAGCAATGGATTATTCTGCTAGACTGATCACAGACTTACTGGTTAGAAGGACAATCTCTGTCCAGGCAGCGATTTTAAAATCATATTTTTTATTTGTAACAGGACTTTGCGATTAATTTGGAAGCAAAAGTATCTGCAGTAAATGAAGCCTTGCAAATGAAGTCACTAACATTTGTTATTGATGCCTGTAAAATGCTTGCTCAGGCGAGGAAGGTGAGTGCCCAGTGTACACCCTTAGAGTAACTGCCACCTCTTGTCTCATAACTTAATGATTAATCCGTAAACATGGGTCTTGAGGAGTTGCTGTGAAGTCAGTGGATGGTCAGTAACAATCTTAACCTAAAACAATACAGTGGTGCATGTTGGCTCTCAGCCTTTCTCATTAAGCAGGCCTCTCACTGTGACTACCTGGAGCAGACAGTGATTACTCTGTGTGATAAATTGGTGCGTGGCTTTGCTATTCATGATTTAAGCTGACTTTGATCTCTCCAAGGTCAGTGCTGGAAATCTGACATTTTGCCCAACAACCATGAGCTAAGGGTGCAAAAACTAGCCAGGGTTTTTGCTCTTAATTGCGATTCATTGAAAATTCTTGTAAGTATGTGTAAGGATAGCTGATGAGGAGAAGATTAAGATCAACTGTGGACTGGTGTCTGGGTCTGTGTCTGGGACAGGGCACCGGCCAGGACTGGCGTCTGAGACAGGACAGTGGCCGGGAGTGGCGTCTGAGACAGGACATAGGCCTGGGACGGTGGAACCGGCTGGGACTGTAGTCTGGCACAGGGCACTGGCCAAGACCGGCGTCTAGGACAGGGCAGCGGCCGGGACCGACGTCTGGGATGGGGCGGCGGCTGGGACAGAAGTCTGGGACAGGACATTGGCCGGAGCCAGTGTTTGGGCTGGGGCACCAGCTGGGACCAGTTTCTGGGACAGTGCACTTGCTGGGACCGGTGTTTGGGATGGGGGACCGGCCCGAACTGGTGTCTGGGACGGGGCAGCGGCTGGTACCAGTGTCTGGGCCAGGGCAGCAGCTGGTACCTATATCTGGGCCAGGGCAGCGGCCGGGACCAGGGCAGCAGCTGGGACCGGTGTCTGGGACGAGGGAACTGACCGGGACCGGTGTCTGGGATGGGGGAACTGGCCGGGACCGGCGTCTGGGTCAGGACAGCAGCCGGGACTGGTGTCTGGGACGAGGGAACTGACTGGGACCGGTGTCTGGGACGGGGGAACTGGCCGGGACCGGCGTCTGGGCCAGGGCAGCAGCCGGGACTGGTGTCTGGGACGAGGGAACTGACTGGGACTGGTGTCTGGGATGGGGGAACTGGCCAGGACCGGCGTCTGGGCCAGGGCAGCAGCCGGGACTGGTGTCTGGGACGAGGGAACTGACCGGGACCGGTGTCTGGGATGGGGGAACTGGCCAGGGCCGGCGACTGGGATGGGGCAGCGATTGGGACAGGATGTTGGGCGGGGCTGGCGTCTGGGATGGGCACCAGCCGGGACCAGTGTCTGGGACGGGGAGCTGGCCGGGATTGAAGGAGAGGTGAAGTTATAATTGAGAAGTGGATGAGTCTTTTGTTGCAGGCAGGTCTTCCTCTCACCTGTGCTACAAGTTTCTCTGATTTGTGGATATCCTGCCCATGCCTTGGAACAAGCTCCTCACAGTCTCTTGTTCTTGAATCAGCAGCACCACTTAGATTCAGAACTCAGGTACAAAACTGGAAATGTGCTGGGCAGTCAGCATCTAAGAGAAAGAGAGAGTTTAATAATCCTGGTAGGCTTGTCAGAATGATTCCTTTATGAGTACTGCTACCTTCATTAAGGGAAGCGCTCTGTGCTTTGGCCTGTGCTCTGAAGGAGATTGTAGCGACCTGTGCCCCTCTAACCTGATGGGATTAGAGCTGACTGGCCACAAAAAGTTTGAGATGTTATCTTTCCATCATGCTTTGTCTTAATCAATCTGGCTTGTTTCAGGAGTGGATGGATTTTTACCCAGTTACAAGTGAGTAGCTGTAAGGAAAGGTTTGTATGAGATCATCTATAGCGAGAGTGAAACAGTCAGTGGGATGATATCAGGTTCATTGTATTTAGGTTGCCTCTGTAGCTTTCTTACCTCAACACTGCTTTGTGTATGGTTTTTATCAGGTATTGGCCTATTCCTGTGTGTACAGTTACTATAATCAGGACACTGAAAAGATGGATATAATGGAACAGCAGATGGAGAACTTGGAGCTGCACACCAATGCCCTCCAGATCCTTCTGGGTGAGTTCCGGTTCATGCACTAAGATGCAAGTTTTGTTTAAATTTTAAAAGATAAAAAAATTGTATTTGGGCTTCTCATTACTTTTGGAACTGTAGGCAATTTCACTACAAAAAAGGAGGCCATTTGGTTCATTATGTTTGTGCTGGCTCTTAGCAAGAGGAACCCAAAATTGATCCTACAGTTCTGTTTTCTCCCAGAGCTTTGTATCTTCCTCTGTGTCAAATGTTCATCCAATTTTTCCTTAAAAGATCCAATGACTTTTGCCTCAACCATTCACTGTGGCAGAGAATCCCATCCTTTAAAAACCTGTAGATAGAAATGTCTCCCAACTATCCTCGCTCAACTGTGCAAATTTTAATTTGATAATCCCTAGTCATTGACTCTGCAGAGGAAAAAGTCTTTCCCTATTCGCCTTACTAAATGGCTTTCAAAAATCTTTCTTAAATTTCCTCTGATTCTTCTCTGATGGAAGTAGAAATAGTTCCAGGACCTCAAGTCTGTTCTGGCGTCATCCTGGTGAATCTACAATCAAGGGTCTCTGGCCTTTAATGCCCTTTCTACAATGGGCTGTCTCATACATGATGGCAGTAGGAGTCAGTACTTCAGGTGGGAGAGATCAGCAGAAGTTGGGTTACCATCATTTTCCCCCAGAATATCTCCTTGGAAAATCTTGGGTTTTCTCTTGTACATGTTGGGAACTTGATCAGAAAATCTATATAGAACATTCAAAAGCTTCAAAACTCAGTTTGACCAAACACTTTCTTCCATGTTGAGATCACCTGCATGAAGTAGATAATTGAGGTTCCACTGAACACTCGGACTTGCAGAGGGGAAAATTCTCATCCCTATGTTCAAATCCTTCCATGACCTTGGTCCTCCCTATCTCCTCCAGCCCTGCAACCCTCTTAGATAGGGAATAGGGCAGGAAAGTGGAGCTGATGTCGAAGTTCATCCATGATCTTATTGAATGGTGGAGCAAGCTCAAGGGGCCCTATGGCCTACTCCTGCCCCTAATTCTTATGTTCCTATCTCTGCATTGCTCCAATTCCTGCCTCTCATGGATCTCCAATTGTGGCTGTGCCTTCAAATGCCTAGGCCTTAAGCACTGAAATTCCTTCCCGAAACCTACTTATCTCTCTACCTCTCTCTTTCCCACTTAAAGATCCTCAAAGCCTACCTCTTGAACCAAGCTTTTGTGCTAATATCACTTTAGATGGCTCAGTGCCTAATTTTACTTGATAGCGCTCCTGAGAAGCACCTTGGGATGTTTGTCTGTACTAAAGCTTGTTGCGAAGAGAATGAGAGGTGTCTGTATCTGAAACATGATCTTGTGTTTCTCAGAGGAGACCCTGCTACAGTGCGTGGACCTGGCTTCCTGTATTCGCCTGTTGAAACCAGAACACTTGAATACGGGACTGGAACTGATCCGCAGGATACAAGAGAGACTGCTCGCCATCCTCCAGCACTCAACACAGGTAATTCAGACTGCAAGAAAGCAGCAGAGGAAAGGAGTCTGTAGCAGCAAGTGAAATACTTAGATTGCTGCGATACATGTGAAGGCTCTCTTTTGGAAAGGAATTTTTTTTGCTCTTGCCTGGCTGGTTTTCCCAAGTTACATGGAAAGGGAAGACAGGTAACTTAGCATCTAGCAATGCCACTCTCTAACCAGCTGACATTTCAATATGAATACGTTAACTCTTCCTTGGATTTAACTACTGTCCACACTGGAGTGCTGCTTTGGGCTGCAGTAGAGTGCTTAAGGTGGAGTTTGGTGACTGAGGGAATTTAAGGGTTAATTTCTATCTAAAGTCTAGTCTTTCTTTAATTTAGTAATTAACTAAAAGTTGCTGTTTGGGTTGGAAGAAGGTGAGTTTTAGGCCAGCTTTAAAACAGGGTTTATACAGGCTCTGCTGCAGCTACAACTAGTTAATTAGATACAAAAACAAAAATAGCTGGAAAAACTCAGCAGGTCTGACAGCATCTGCAGAGAGGAATACAGTTAACCTTTCGAGTCCATATGACTCTTCATCAGAACCACGTGCTAGTCAGAGTAGAAATAGCAGGATATATGGGATGAATACCTGGCTGAAGAGATGGTGTGAGGGGTAGGGTTTCAGATTCCTGGGACATTGGGACCGGTTCTGGGGCAGGTGGGACCAGTACAAACTGGACGGGTTACACCTGGGCAGGACCGGGACTGATGTCCGAGAGGGAATATTTTCTAGAGTGGTTGGGGAGGGTTTAAACTAAAATGGCAGGGGGATGGGAACCTACGCAAGGAGTCAGAGGAGGGGGAATCAAGGACAAGAACGAAAGACAGAAAGGGGAATAAGAAAAGTGATAGGCAGAGAAATCAAGGGCAAGAATCAAACAGGGGCCTCAGTGAAAAATAGTGGGAACGGGACAAGTAATGTTAAAAAGACAAGCCTTAAGGCTTTGTGCCTTAACGCAAGGAGCATTCACAATAAAGAGGATGAATTAACCACGCAAATAGATGTAAACAGGTATGATATAGTCGGGATTACGGAGACATGGCTGCAGGGTGACCAGGGATGGGAACTGAACATCCAGGGGTATTCAGTATTTAAAGAGGACAGACAAAAAGGAAAAGGCAGTGGGGTTGTATTGCTGGTTAATGAGGAAATTAACGCAATAGTGAGGAAAGATATTAGCTCTGACGATATGGAACCTGTATGGGTAGAGCTGAGAAACACTAAGGGGCAAAAAACGTTAGTGGGGGTTGTATATAGACCCCCAAACTGTAGTGGTGATGTTGTGAATGGCATTAAACAGGAAATTAGAGACACATGCAATAAAGGAACATCTGTAATTATGGTGACTTTAATATGCATATAGATTGGGCAAATCAAATTAGTAACAATACCACTGAGGAGGAATTCCTGGAGTGTATATGGGATGGTTTTCTGGACTATTACGTTGAGGAACCAACGAGAGAACAGGCCATCCTCAACTGGGTATTGTGTAATGAGAAAGGAATAATTGGCAACCTAGTTGTGCGAGGCTCCTCAGGGATGAGCAACCATAATATGATAGAATTTTCATCAAGATGGAGAGTGACGTAGTTGATTCTGAGATTAGTATCCTGAATCTTAATAAAGGAAACTACGATGGTATGAGGTGCAAGTTGGCTATGATGGATTGGGAAACGTTACTTAAAGGGATGATGGTGGATAGGCAATGGCAAATATTCAAAGAGCACATGGGTGAGCTGCAACAATTGTTTATTCCTGTCTGGCACAAAAGTAAAACAAGAAAGTTGGCCAAACGAAGGCTTACAAGGGAAATTAGAGATAGTATTAGATGCAAGGAAGAGGCATACAAATTGGCCAGAAAAAACAACAGACCCGAGGATTGGGAGCAGTTTAGAATTCAGCAAAGGAGGACCAAGGGATTGATTAAGAAGGGGAAAATAGAGTACGAGAGTAAGCTTGTGGGGAACATAAAAACTGACTGTAAAAGTTTCTATTGGTATGTGAAAAGAAAAAGATTGGTGAAGACAAATGTAGGTCCCTTACAGTCAAGAACCTGGGAATTTATAAAGGGGAACAAAGAAATGGCTGACCAACTAAATGCATACTTTGGTTCTGTCTTCACAAAGGAGGACACAAATAACATCCCAGAAATGTTGGGGAACACAGGGTTTAGTGAGAGAGAGGAACTGAAAGAAATCAGTATTAGTAGGGAAATGGTGTTGGGGAAATTGACAGGATTGAAGGCCGATAAATCCCCAGGGCCTAATAATCTCCGTCCCAGAGTACTTAAGGAAGTGGCCCTAGAAATAGTGGGTGCATTGGTGGTCATCTTCCGAGATTCTAGAGACTCTGGAACAGTTCCTACAGATTGGAGGGTAGCTAATGTAACCCCACTATTTAAAAAGGGAGGTAGAGAGAAAACAGGGAATTATAGACCAGTCAGCCTGACGTCGGTAGTGGGGAAAATTCCGGAGTCCGTTATAAAAGATTTAATAGCTGAGCACTTGGAAAACAGTGGCAGAATCGGACAGAGTCAGCATGGATTTACGAAAGGGAAATCATGCTTGACAAACCTACTGGAATTTTTCGAGGATATAACTAGTAGAGTTGATGAGGGGGAGCCAGTAGATGTGGTTTATTTGGACTTTCAGAAGTCAAAGTCCCACAAGAGAGATTAGTGTGTAAAATTAAAGCACATGGGATTAGTGGTAGTGTATTGAGATGGATAGACAACTGGCAGACAGGAAACAAAAGAGTAGGAATAAACGGGTCTTTTTCCGAATGGCAGGCAGTGACTAGTGGGGTAACGCAGGGAATGGTGCTGGGACCCCAGATATTCACAATATATATTAATGATTTAGATAAAGGAACTAAATGTAATATCTCCAAGTTTGCAGATGACACAAAGCTGGGTGGGAGGGTGAGCTGTGAGGAGGATGCAGAGATGCTTCAGTGTGATTTGGACAAGCTGAGTGAGTGGGCAAGTGCATGGCAGATGCAGTATAATGTGGATAAATGTGAGGTTATCCACTTTGGTAGCAAAAACAGGAAGGCAGATTATTATCTGAATGGCTATAAATTGAGAGAGGGGAATGTGCAATGAGACCTCGTACACCAGTCACTGAAGGTAAGCATACAGGTGCACCAGGTGGTAAAGAAGGCAAATGGTATGTTGGCCTTCATAGCCAGAGGGTTCGAGTACAGGAACAGGATGTCTTGCTGCAATTATATAGGGCCTTGGTGAGACCACACCTGGAATATTGTGTGCAGTTTTGGTCTCCTTATCTGAGGAAGGATGTTCTTGCTATAGAGGGGGTGCAGCGAAGGTTTACCAGACTGATTCCTGGGACGGCGGGACTGACATTTGAGGAGAGGTTGAGTCGTTTAGGATTATATTTGATGGAGCTGAGAAGAATGAGGGGGGATCTCATAGAAATCTATAAAATTCTAACAGGACTAGACAGGGTAGATGCAGGAAGGATGTTCCCGATGGTGGGGGAGTCCAGAACCAGGGGTCACAGTCTGAGGATATGGGGTAGACCATTTAGGACTGAAATGAGGAGAAATTTCTTCACCCAGAGAGTGGTGAGCCTGTGGAATTCGCTACCACAGAAAGCCTTTGAGGCCAAAACATTGTATGTTTTCAAGAAGGAGTTAGATATAGCTCTTGGGGCGAAAAGGATCAAAGGATATGGGGAGAAAGCAGGAGCAGGATATTGAGTTGGATGATCAACCATGATCATAATGAATGGTGGAGCAGGCTCAATGGGCCGAATGGCCTCCTCCTATTTTCTATGTTTCTGTGTTTCCTGGAGAAAATGCCCCGTCTCTCCTGGGATTCTTTCCGTGATAGTGTGTTTAAACTCTGTACCTTGCTCATGAAGCCTCGTGCTGTGCCTCAGTATCATCACCAGCTATAATCTCAGAGCTAAGTTCTGTATGCACTAAAACACTGCTTCTGAGCACATACAGGGGGAGTAATGTCCCACGGGCCTCTGCAATGTGAGGCTGTACAGGGAAATGAACCGTCTGCAGAGTTTCCGCTCCTGATCACTATGCAGTGATTTGCTGGAAAAAGTGTGCACACTGAGGCAAGTTGACGTTACCCATCGCTGAATATTCTGTCAGTACTCAGCTGCCTGATTATCACTCACAAAGCATGACCACTTGAGGTGGCATTCGAGAGCCATATTGTCAAGAGGCTCTACCTGGCATATATCAACATGTTCAGAGTAGGAGGAATGAGCAACTTGTATATGAGATAATTTAATTGTTGGATGGATGGGGAAATAGGTGAAATTGCTCATTTTCCCCAAAAGGGTTGCCTCTCAATTGCATTGGAGCCCAATTGTCAGGTTGAGAAAGAGGCACCTTTTGTTCACAGATGCCAGGCACAATTCAAGTGACAGGTTGACTTGCAGCAGAGAGAGCATTGCTGATTCAGGATGATGTTACGAAGAAGCTTCATGCATTGGGGGGAGAGTTCAACACAGGCTCAGATTTTTTTTAAAAATTCAGTCACGGGATGTGGGCTTCGCTGGCTGGACTAGCATTTATTGTCCATCCCTAGTTGCCCTTGAGAAGGTAGGGTGAGCTGCCTTTTTGAACTGCTGAAGTCCATGTGGTGTAGGTACACCCACAGTGCTGTTAGGAAGCGAGTGCCAGGATTTTGACCCAGCGACAGTGAAGGAACAGTGATGTATTTCCAAGTCAGGATGGTGGGTGACTTGGAGGGGAACTTCCAGGTGGTGGTGTTCCCATCTATCTGTTGCCCTTGTCCTTCTAGATGGTGGCAGTCTTGGGTTTGGAAGGTGCTGTCTAAGGAGACTTGGTGAATTCCTGCAGTGCATCTTGTAGATGGTACACACTGCTGCTACTATGCGTCGATGGTGGAGGGAGTAAATCTCTGTGGATAGGGTGCCAATCAAGTGGGCTGCTTTGTCCTGGATGGTGTCAAGCTTCTTGATGGTTGTGGGAGCTGCATTGATCCAGGCAAGTGGAGAGTATTCCATCACACTCCTGACTTGTGCCTTGTAGATGGCGGACAGGCTTTGTGGAGTCAGCAGGTGGGTTACTCGTCGCACGATTCCAGGCCTGTCATCTTGTAGCCACATGGTGAGAGTATGTATAGCTAAAGAAGCCTTGTTGTGCTATAACTTTGTCAGAAAGTGTGCTGTAAGTATTTCAGAGATGTACATGAAATCATTAATGTGACGTCTGCAATTTCAGGATTTCCGAGTGGGGTTTCAGCCAAAGCAGGGTGTCGATCAGAATCAAGTTCAATCCACAGACCTTTTAAACACAGTGCCATCTGATTCCACCAAAGAGTAAGTTATTTAACAGCATGCAGCAATTCAGACATCGTGGAGCAGACACAGTGAGTGAGAAACAGAACATGGTGTTATGGAGCAGACACAGTGAATGAGAAATAGATCATGGTGTTATGGAGAGGGCACAGTGAATGAGAAATAGACCATGGTGTTATGGAGCAGACACAGTGAGTGAGAAATAGACTATGGTGTTACGGAGCAGATACAGTGAGAAATATACCATGGTGTTATGGAGCAGACACAGTGAGAAGTAGACCATGGTGTTATGGAGCAGACACAGTGAGTGAGAAATAGACCATGGTGTTATGGGGCAGACACAGTGAGTGAGAAATAGACCATGGTGTTATGGAGCAGACACAGTGAGTCAGAAATAGACCATGGTGTTATGGAGCAGATACAGTGAGAAGTAGACCATGGTGTTATGGAGCAGACACAGTGAGTGAGAAATAGACCATGGTGTTATGGAGCAGACACAGTGAGTGAGAAATAGACCATGGTGTTATGGAGCAGATACAGTGAGTGAGAAATCGACCATGGTGTTATGGAGCAGACACAGTGAGTGAGAAATAGACCATGGTGTTATGGAGCAGGCACAGTGAGAAATAGACCATGGTGTTATGGAGCAGGCACAGTGAGTGAGAAATAGACCATGGTGTTATGGAGCAGACATTGTTAGTGAGAAATAGACCATGGTATTATGGAGCAGGCACAGTGAGTGAGAAATAGACCATGGTGTTATGGAGCAGGCACAGTGAGTGAGAAATAGACCATGGTGTTATGGAGCAGGCACAGTGAGTGAGAAATAGACCATGGTGTAATGGAGCAGACACAGTGAGTGAGAAATAGACCATGGTGTTATGGAGCAGACACAGTGAGTGAGAAATAGACCATGGTATTATGGAGCAGACACAGTGAGTGAGAAATAGACCATGGTGTTATGGAGCAGACACAGTGAGTGAGAAGTAGACCATGGTGTTATGGAGCAGATACAGTGAGTGAGAAATAGACCATGGTGTTATGGAGCAGACACAGTGAGTGAGAAATAGACCATGGTGTTATGGAGCAGGCACAGTGAGAAATAGACCATGGTGTTATGGAGCAGGCACAGTGAGTGAGAAATAGACCATGGTATTATGGAGCAGACACAGTGAGTGAGAAATAGACCATGGTGTTATGGAGCAGACACAGTGAGTGAGAAGTAGACCATGGTGTTATGGAGCAGATACAGTGAGTGAGAAATAGACCATGGTGTTATGGAGCAGACACAGTGAGTGAGAAATAGACCATGGTGTTATGGAGCAGGCACAGTGAGAAATAGACCATGGTGTTATGGAGCAGGCACAGTGAGTGAGAAATAGACCATGGTGTTATGGAGCAGACACAGTGAGTGAGAAATAGACCATGGTGTTATGGAGCAGGCACAGTGAGTGAGAAATAGACCATGGTGTTATGGAGCAGACATAGTGAGTGAGAAATAGACCATGGTGTTATGGAGCAGACACAGTGAGAAATAGACCATGGTGTTATGGAGCTGATACAGTGAGTGAGAAATAGACCATGGTATTATGGAGCAGGCACAGTGAGAAATAGACCATGGTGTTATGGAGCTGATACAGTGAGTGAGAAATAGACCATGGTATTATGGAGCAGGCACAGTGAGAAATAGACCATGGTGTTATGGAGCAGATACAGTGTGAGAAATAGACCATGGTGTTATGGAGCAGATACAGTGAGTGAGAAATAGACCATGGTGTTATGGAGCAGGCACAGTGAGAAATAGACCATGGTGTTATGGAGCAGGCACAGTGAGAAATAGACCATGGTGTTATGGAGCAGATACAGTGAGTGAGAAATAGACCATGGTGTTATGGAGCAGGCACAGTGAGAAATAGACCATGGTGTTATGGAGCAGGCACAATGAGAAATAGGTAATGGTACCTCGGAACAGACGCAGTGAGTGAGAAACAAAAACAAAAATCGCTGGAAAAACAGGTCTGACAGCATTTGTGGAGAGAAAGACAGAGTTAATGTTTCGAGTCCAGATGACTCTTCTTCAGAACAGGAGTGGGAAATTGACTGCGGTGTTATGGAGCAGACATTGTTAGTGAGAAATAGACCATGATGTTATGGAGCAGACACAGTGAGTGAGAAATAGACCATGGTGTTATGCAGCAGGCACTGTGAGTGAGAAATAGACCATGGTGTTATGGAGCAGACACAGTGAGTGAGAAATAGACCATGGTGTTATGGAGCAGGCACTGTGAGTGAGAAATAGACCATGGTGTTATGGAGCAGACTCAGTGAGAAATAGACCATGGTGTTAGGAGCTGATACAGTGAGTGAGAAATAGACCATGGTGTTATGGAGCTGACACAGTGAGTGAGAAATAGACCATGGTGTTATGGAGCAGACATAGTGAGTGAGAAATAGACCATGGTGTTATGCAGCAGGCACAGTGAGTGAGAAATAGACCATGGTGTTATGGAGCAGACACAGTGAGTGAGAAGTAGACCATGGTGTTATGGAGCAGACACAGTGAGTGAGAAATAGACCATGGTGTTATGGAGCAGACACAGTGAGTGAGAAATAGACCATGGTGTTATGGAGCAGACATTGTTAGTGAGAAATAGACCATGGTGTTATGGAGCAGACACAGTGAGTGAGAAATAGACCATGGTGTTATGCAGCAGGCACAGTGAGTGAGAAATAGACCATGATGTTATGGAGCAGGCACAGTGAGAAATAGACCATGGTGTTATGGAGCAGGCACAGTGAGAAATAGACCATGGTGTTATGGAGCAGGCACAGTGAGTGAGAAATAGACCATGGTGTTATGGAGCAGACACAGTGAGTGAGAAATAGACCATGGTGTTATGGAGCTGACACAGTGAGAAATAGACCATGGTGTTATGGAGCAGACACAGTGAGTGAGAAATAGACCATGGTGTTATGGAGCAGACACAGTGAGTGAGAAATAGACCATGGTGTTATGGAGCAGGCACAGTGAGAACTAGACCATAGTGTTATGTAGGAGACACAGTGAGAAATAGACCATGGTGTTATGGAGCAGACACAGTGAGTGAGAAATAGACCATGGTGTTATGGAGCAGACACAGTGAGTGAGAAATAGACCATGGTGTTATGGAGCAGGCACAGTGAGAACTAGACCATAGTGTTATGTAGGAGACACAGTGAGAAATAGACCATGGTGTTATGGTGCAGGCACAGTGAATGAGAAATAGACCATGGTGTTATGGAGCTGATACAGTGAGTGAGAAATAGACCATGGTATTATGGAGCAGGCACAGTGAGAAATAGACCATGGTGTTATGGAGCAGATACAGTGAGTGAGAAATAGACCATGGTGTTATGGAGCAGACACAGTGAGTGAGAAATAGACCATGGTATTATGGAGCAGGCACAGTGAGAAATAGACCATGGTGTTATGGAGCAGATACAGTGAGTGAGAAATAGACCATGGTGTTATGGAGCAGACACAGTGAGTGAGAAATAGACCATGGTATTATGGAGCAGGCACAGTGAGAAATAGACCATGGTGTTATGGAGCAGGCACAATGAGAAATAGGTAATGGTACCTCGGAACAGACGCAGTGAGTGAGAAACAAAAACAAAAATCGCTGGAAAAACAGGTCTGACAGCATCTGTGGAGAGAAAGACAGAGTTAATGTTTCGAGTCCAGATGACTCTTCTTCAGAACAGGAGTGGGAAATTGACTGCGGTGTTATGGAGCAGACATTGTTAGTGAGAAATAGACCATGGTGTTATGGAGCAGACACAGTGAGTGAGAAATAGACCATGGTGTTATGCAGCAGGCACAGTGAGTGAGAAATAGACCATGATGTTATGGAGCAGACACAGTGAGTGAGAAATAGACCATGGTGTTATGGAGCAGGCACAGTGAGTGAGAAATAGACCATGGTGTTATGGAGCAGACACAGTGAGTGAGAAATAGACCATGGTGTAATGGAGCAGACACAGTGAGAAATAGACCATGGTGTTATGGAGCAGACACAGTGAGTGAGAAATAGACCATGGTGTTATGCAGCAGACACAGTGAGAAATAGACCATGGTGTTATGGAGCAGACACAGTGAGTGAGAAATAGACCATGGTGTTATGGAGCAGACACAGTGAGTGAGAAGTAGACCATGGTGTTATGGAGCAGACATTGTTAGTGAGAAATAGACCATGGTATTATGGAGCGGACATAGTGAGTGAGCAATAGACCATGGTGTTATGGAGCAGACATTGTTAGTGAGAAATAGACCATGGTGTTATGGAGCGGACATAGTGAGTGAGAAATAGACCATGGTGTTATGGAGCAGACATTGTTAGTGAGAAATAGACCATGGTATTATGTGGCAGACACAGTGAGTGAGAAATAGACCATGGTGTTATGGTGTAGGCACAGCGAGAAATAGACCATGGTGTTATGGAGCAGACATAGTGAGTGAGAACTAGACCATGGTGTTATGCAGCAGACACAGTGAGAAATAGACCATGGTATTATGTGGCAGACACAGTGAGTGAAAAATAGACCATGGTGTTATGCAGCAGACACAGTGAGAAATAGACCATGGTGTTATGGAGCAGACATAGTGAGTGAGAAATAGACCATGGTGTTATGCAGCAGACACAGTGAGAAATAGACCATGGTGTTATGGAGCTGACATAGTGAGTGATAAATAGACCATGGTGTTATGCAGCAGATACAGTGAGAAATAGACCATGGTGTTATGGAGCAGATACAGTGAGTGAGAAATGGACCATGGTGTTTTGAAGCAGACACAGAAATAGACCAGCATTTATTGCCCATCCCTAATTGCCCTTGAGAAATTGTTTGTGAGCTGCCTTCTTGTGCTGTTCGGATGGTGCTAGTGTAGCTGTTGTCAGAGCAAGTTTGACTGATGACTTTTGAACATTCCCTTCAAAGAAATATGATACAGTTAATTGAACTGAGATGTTATTCCTCAATTATAGTAATTGAGGAATGTTACCAATGCAGTGCTAAGTGTGCATCTATAAAATAGTAACTCCTTCTGTTTATTGTGCAGAGTGAAGTCAGGCAGTCAAACTGAGGAAGAAGACGGAGATTATGATGATGATGATGATGAGTATGTCCCGGAGTGGCATGACACATACGATGAGGATGAAGATATTGATGAAGATGATTTTTCAGATGATGAATCAGAGAACCTAGAGAGAGATTTCTTTTACCTGGAAGACGATGTTTATGACTAAAGAGAGTTGAGATTTTTTTATATATAATATATATATATTATATATATATTCTGAATAAGTGGACAATTTACAAAAAGCAATGTAATTCACAGTAGTTAGATGAAAATATCTTAGTCCGCGCAGAACGCAGAACCCTAGATTCTTTTTTTGTTATGCCACTTCTGGTTAACTGGCTTCTCTTTTTGATTTAGAAAAGTTTTTTTGGTGTTCAGGTTTTAAAAACACACACACAACTGTCTTTTTCTTTTATTTTGTTAACATTTCGCCCCTCCAGAGAGAGCTGCTGATAAACTGCTACTGAACTGTTTCTGGGAGATGTTCACTGTATTCAGCTATAAAAGAACAAAGGGCAGTGAAGGTTCCCCTTAGCAGAATGCTTCAATTGTTCACATATAATGTTCTTTCTGAGAAATTCCAGTTATGCAAGTTGTGAAAATAAAACACTTTCTTCTAATGTATGAAATTGGGCTTGTTTTTACTCCCCTTCTAATAGTTTTTATTTAACAAAGTAAAATCATATTTCATTTTGTTTGTAAAATTCAAAGCTGCTTTTTAAAACCTGTTCAATCCTAACCTGACTTTCTCCATTCAGGGTCTGAATCCACCTCCAAAATCACCTGGTCCTACCTGTTAAATTAACACACACCGCTGTCCCTACCTCACCTCCACTGCCAACCTACTTTATTGTACGAAGCCCAACTTACCTTGTTGACTGCGAAGCTCGGGAACTCCATGTCCCAATGGACCCCGGACTTTCTGCACAAGAACAGGCAGGGAGCGGGCTGCACACGCGCAGGCAGGGAGCGGGCTGCACACGCGCAGGCAGGGAGCGGGCTGCACACGCGCAGGCAGGGAGCGGGCTGCACACGCGCAGGCAGGGAGCGGGCTGCACACGCGCAGGCAGGGAGCGGGCTGCACACGCGCAGGCAGGGAGCGGGCTGCACACGCGCAGGCAGGGAGCGGGCTGCACACGCGCAGGCAGGGAACCGGCTGTGTGGTGGCCTCGGCAACTACAGGGAACCCATTTAGTGCTAAAAGTGTTAATGGGAAAATTGAATTATATGCCTCGGCCTAAGAGAAAAGTACTGTAACCTTGAGAAACAACACCATCTTGTCTGACCACAGTTGTAGGATGAGCCCTGAGACATTCCATTTTGTTCTTTCTCAGGCCGAATGTAATCAGGATCGTGATAAGCATTTGCATAAGCGCAACATCTGTTGTGCTGGGAATGAAAATTTACTGAAATATGGATTGGTCAGTTAACTTATGCAAATAAGCGGATAGGTTTGTGCAAAATTTACTGATTGGCAGTAAAAATGCTTTTAACAGGTCTGCGTGTATTCTACTACGAGACTGTACAGTAGCTCTTTTGCGTGCTGTCTCCCTTGTGCACAAGTAATAAATGGGGTTTCTACGTACAAAATGATGCCTCGGTGTGATTAATCTCCGACAGTTTCTTGGAGGTCCCACCGAGATGATTAATCCCTAGAGTTGGGTCACGGAGCACCAGCGTTAGGACCTCGCAGTTCAAGGACTCCTCAGTCCACGGCAGCCCAATTTGGGCTTCTGGGGTTCGTTGACCTGCGAACTGCCTTCGCCTGCCTGTGGCTGACTCTTAGGGTAAGTCATCTATTTAAGTGTTTAGGAGATTAGTTGTTGTCCAGGACCGCTTTGGACAGAATATACTCAGGGTTGGAGCCCTGGAGTTTAGTTTTAGTGTATACTCGGGGTTGGAGCCCCTGGAGTTGAGGTTTAGTTTAGTGTATACTCGGGGTGGGAGCCCCTGGAGTCTAGGTTTAGTTTTAGTGTATACTCGGGGTTGGAGCCCCTGGAGTCTAGGTTTAGTTAAGTGTATACTCGGGGTGGGAGCCCCTGGAGTTTAGGTTTAGTTTAGTGTATACTCGGGGTGGGAGCCCCTGGAGTCTAGGTTTAGTTTAGTGTATACTTGGGGTTGGAGCCCCTGGAGTTTAGGTTTAGTTTAGTGTATACTCGGGGTGGGAGCCCCTGGAGTCTAGGTTTAGTTTTAGTGTATACTTGGGGTGGAAGCCCCTGGAGTTTAGGTTTAGTTTAGTGTATACCCGGGGTGGGAGCCCCTGGAGTCTAGGTTTAGTTTTAGTGTATACTTGGGGTGGAAGCCCCTGGAGTTTAGGTTTAGTTTAGTGTATACTCGGGGTTGGAGCCCCTGGAGTCTAGGTTTAGTTTTAGTGTATACTCGGGGTTGGAGCCCCTGGAGTTTAGGTTTAGTTTTAGTGTACATTCGGGGTTGGAGCCCCTGGAGTTGAGGTTTAGTTTTAGTGTATACTCGGGTTGGAGCCCCTGGAGTCTAGGTTTAGTTTTAGTGTATACTCGGGGTTGGAGCCCCTGGAGTCTAGGTTTAGTTTAGTGTATACTCGGGGTTGGAGCCCCTGGAGTCTAGGTTTAGTTTTAGTGTATACTCGGGGTTGGAGCCCCTGGAGTTTAGGTTTAGTTTTAGTGTATACTCGGGGTTGGAGCCCCTGGAGTCTAGGTTTAGTTTTAGTGTATACTCGGGGTTGGAGCCCCTGGAGTTTAGGTTTAGTTTTAGTGTACATTCGGGGTTGGAGCCCCTGGAGTTTAGGTTTAGTTTTAGTGTATACTTGAGGTTGGAGCCCCTGGAGTTTAGGTTTAGTTTTAGTGTATACTCGGGGTTGGAGCCCCTGGAGTTTAGGTTTAGTTTTAGTGTATACTTGAGGTTGGAGCCCCTGGAGTTTAGGTTTAGTTTTAGTGTATACTCGGGGTTGGAGCCCCTGGAGTTTAGGTTTAGTTTTAGTGTATACTTGAGGTTGGAGCCCCTGGAGTTTAGGTTTAGTTTTAGTGTATACTCGGGGTTGGAGCCCCTGGAGTCTAGGTTTAGTTTTAGTGTATACTCGGGGTTGGAGCCCCTGGAGTCTAGGTTTAGTTTAGTGTATACTCGGGGTTGGAGCCCCTGGAGTCTAGGTTTAGTTTTAGTGTATACTCGGGGTTGGAGCCCCTGGAGTCTAGGTTTAGTTTTAGTGTATACTTGGGGTGGGAGCCCCTGGAGTTGAGGTTTAGTTTTAGTGTATACTCGGGGTTGGAGCCCCTGGAGTCTAGGTTTAGTTTTAGTGTATACTCGGGGTTGGAGCCCCTGGAGTTTAGGTTTAGTTTTAGTGTATACTCGGGGTTGGAGCCCCTGGAGTTGGTACTGAGTGTGTGGGAGCGTGTTTGCGGCTCGGGATCCGGGACCCCTTGAGCGTGTGAGTGGACTGATTGGTGAAAGTACCTTAGTAGTAGATTGGGAGCCGAGGACCCGCCAAGGACTGACCTTTTTTAGTTATTAGATAGAAAATGGGTAATATGGCATCAAAGAAACCCCAGGTTCCCCTCCAAAGGGAACCCCAAATGCTTATATGTATGTCCACTATGGACCCGAAAGGTCTGCTACTGAATTTTCTGTAACTTAAAAAAAAAATGAATTGATATAAGTTACAAGAGCTGTTTGTGCTGAAGAGAGAGAGAGAGAGGGTACCCTGAGGGGGTTAATGAGCAACTGACAAGCAGCAAAGAAAATGTGAGCTTTCGTCAGTTTGAAGGTCCCTATAGGTGGAGCCCTCAAGATCCCTTTATTCCCCCCACTGCTACTTGAAGCTTCGTTTAGAGTTAAGTTCAATATTGTAGGAATATAAATACATACCTTTATATATGTGTTTGTTTGTGTGCAAGGAAGCATTTGTATGTGAGCCTTAATGTGTTTTCTTCCCTGAATTGTCTTTTGTGTGTGTACTTGAGCACTTTAGAGTCAAAAGCCCCATATGAGATGAAAGGAAAAGTTCATTCAAACATTCCAAAGTTTTGAGTATAAGGTTTGAGTTGAGATTTCTGGCAAAAATCGTAATTTGAAGGTAGTGTAAAGATAAAACAGGGCTTGCCTTTGTTTGAGATAAACCAACCCTTGTACCATCCCCTTGCAGACTAGTAGGGAATAACCCTCATCACCAGCTTCCAAGCTGATTGGGATTAATACATACGAGTTAGTATTCTAAAATTCTGAGAAAAAAAAATTACTTGAAATTCAGAACGATTCTAGGAAAACGAAAAGACATAAACACAAGGTCTAGGTGGTTCCAATGGATAAAAAGGGGTTTCTTTTGAAGAGATGAATTAAATATTTAAGGAAATCTGCTTCCCAACAGCACTGAAATTTGAATTTGGGACAATCTTGAGATGTAAAGTGGTGTAATTTAACAGGTTATTTTTGAATCACTAGGATGCTATCTAAGATAAAGAATGTGTTGATAAACATACGGAAATTATAACTTGGATCCAAATCATTACACATAAAAAAGAGGTTGTTTTAATTTTGATAGTGTAAATTACAGTTCTTACAAAGTTTAAAAATTTGATGTTTGATAACAATTGGCACTAATTCAAATGCTGAAAGCTTTTGTATTTGTAAAATCTGTTCCCAAAATATGAAGCTAAGCTCAAGACCTTGACAAAGTTTGGCAGAAATTCAATTTTTGGCCGAGTTAATGAATCTGGGATAATTCTAAAAGAAACGGGTCAGGCACAATTTAGTGGGTTACTTTTGAGACAATAAAATGTTTGAGAAGAAGATAAGGAAGCAAAACATGTCAATGCCTGATTTCTGTTTTAAAACTGTTATGAGAATATTTTATTTATTTTAAAGTCTCTCCAGGCAACATGAACAAGATAAGGTGGTAGCTGTTGCATGTGTAATATGGTATGAGGCAAGTAGGAGAATGAGTCAGGGAAAGAGGACATAATGTACAAACTGTTTCAAGGGAAATGAATTTGATAATCTGGCCATCAACTGAGGCATTAGAACTGCACAGGGGGAGATAAGCAAAGATCTAGAGACAGAGATCCTACTTGACAATAGAGAAACTGAACTCAAGAGAATCTTAGGATGATCATGGTCAGGGAAAAAAAACTTAGAGGTAAAACTATGTGGAATCTGTAGTTCAGGAATTGAAATGTAAGGAGAAATAATACTTAACAACAATTTACCACAAGATGGATACAGGTTAAGGGAAAGCTGGAAAAAGGCTAAATAGATGTATTACTGACTATATTAATGTGCCTGCGAGCTACAAAGAGTAAGACCACAGGATTAACACCTTGATGACAGGCAGAGTTAAGCGGTTCCCAGAGAGAACCACCACTGGAAGTGAAGATACTGAGCCATTAAAAGATAGGATAAGAATGTGCATTGTAGAGTTGTTTAAGGAATTGAGGTCTGACATGAGACAGCAGCAGGAGGGAGTAGACTGGAAGGAGTGGGGGTGCCTACCCAGATGGATTCAGATCAAGGAACTCATTTCACAGGGAGAGACATTAAAGAAATGTGTAATCTTATGGAGATTAAACAGAAATTCCATATTCCTTACCACCCCCAGGGTCCAGGGATGGTGGAAAGGATGAACTGAACTTTAAAAACATCTATAGCCAAAGCAATTCAGGAGACAGGCAACAGCTGGGCCACAGTATTGCCCAGCATTCTGATACGCCTTAGGGTTACACCAAATAGGACTACCAGGTTCACCGCATTGAACTGATAACAGGAAGGGCCATGCAATTACCCGAAGGCATTTTAGTAGGAATGGGAGATGTAGGGCCACTGAAAGGAAAAATACGGACTATGTAAGGGAATTAAGTAAGCAATTGCATGAGTTAAGAAAGGAAGTCAGAGACCGACAGGTGATTAAGGATATGGAAACAAGCAAATCCAAATAGCAACAATGGACCAAGTGGGGAATAAGATGATGGTCAAGGTGAGCACGGAGCGAACAGGCATGGATCGTACAAGGTAATTATGACAGGTGATACATGCGCACTTGTAGATATGAGAACGGGAGCCGATGTTAATGTCTCCACAGATCTACGATCCTGGTCGTGGGCGTATCAGTACTGGCAACAAGGTCGGGGATCATCACAGCTCATCCCGCACCGCAGGAGGAACTTTGGTACAACACGGACAGTGCCGATTGCGACACGCAACGGGGAATGATAAATGTAACAGTAGGAGAACAAGTGCTTTCAAATTGTAGTAAGGGTTTGCTTCAGATCGGGCGTGGGAGGTCCGCCACTACCCAGCCACCTTCCACATCTACTCCACAGTCCGACTAGAAATAATTGAAGCCCCTCAAACCACACCGACTGACCCATCTTGTCCGACTATGCATCCAGGACTGACAAATGGTTTGGTCCTGGTTAATCAGAAGTTTTGTATGATAATGTACACCACGAGCTGGTACCCATAGTCTTGAATGTATCCGGTGTCGTCCTGCCCTATTGGTGCTCAATCCATACCTAAGCACTCTATACGGCTCTGACGCGCCATTTGATAACTGAAGCAGTTCAGTTCAATAGCGAGATGCGATCAGGCTTGGGAGGGAACCGCGTTAAGCGCGGCCTGATAAATGATGCCGCTACAATATTCAATACAGGGACATCAGTGGTTAATTCAGAACCTGGCAACTGTTGACCAGAAGGTCTGTACCCTGAGCTTTAAGCTTAAGGAGATTCTAGAGCGGGGACAGGGGATCCAGGATACCCAATTAGATACGGACCAGGACATGACACGGGTAATCTAAAGCTTGGCTTTGTAAGCAGGATTGAGAGTCCTGCATGGTATGTTGCCTGCTCGGTGCCAGGGTGAGGGACATCTCTGACTGGCTTGAAAGGATATTGGAGAGGGAGGGGGAGGATCCTGTTGTCGTGGTCCATGTCAGGACAAATAACATAGGGAAGACTAGGAAAGAGGACCTGTTTGGGGATTATCAGGAACTAGGAACTAAATTAAAGAACAGGTCCTCAAGGGTTATAATCGCCGGATTACTACCCGAGCCACGTGCAAATTGGCATAGGGACGCGAGAATAAGGGAAGTAAGCACATGGCTAAAGGAGTGGTGTGGGAAAGAGGGGTTCCATTTCGTGGGGCACTGGCATCAGTATTGGAACAGGAGGGATCTGTACCGTTGGGACGGTCTCCACCTGAACCGATCTGGGACCAATGTTCTAGCAAAAAGGGTAAATAGGGTGGTCAACAGGACTTTAAACTAGAAAGTGGGGGGGAAGGGAAGGGTAAAACTCCAAGAAGTATGACTAATGGGAAACAAAGCAGCAGGTTAACGTGTGGGGGATGGATTCAACTTCATGGAAAATTATGAAAAAACTTAAAAGAAAGGAGAGCCCAGGAGAGGCTATTAAAGTCTCCAGAACACAAAATAGGGCAGAGTGCTTGGAAAGGGCTAGGAATCTAACTTCAAGCACATCAGATAAAGGGACGACAATGAGAAAGGGGACGGGAAATACAGGACTGAAGGTGTTGTACCTGAAAGCACGCAGTATACGAAATAAGGTAAATGAGCTTGTGGCGCAGATTGAAATTGGCAGGTATGATGTGGGCATCACGGAGACATGGCTGCAAGGGGATCAGGACTGGGAGCTAAATATCCAAGGATATACATCCTATCGAAAAGACAGGCAGGTTGGCAGAGGGGGTGGGGTTGCTTTGTTAGTAAGAAATGAAATTAAATCGATGCAAGAAATGACGTAGGGTCAGATGGGTAGAGTTGAGGAACCGCAAAGGTAAAAAAACCATAATGGGAGTTATGTACAGGCCTCCGAACAGTAGTCAGGATGTGGAGCACAAGATACACCAGGAGATAGAAAAGGCGTGTAAGAAAGGCAAGGTTACAGTGATCATGAGGGATTTCAATATGCAGGTAGACTGGGAAAATCAGGTTGGTAGTGGATCCCAAGAAAAGGAATTTGTGGAATGTCTACGAGATGGCTTTTTGGAGCAGCTTGTGGTGGAGCCCACTAGGGAACAGGCAATTCTAGATTTAGTTATGTGTAATGAGGCAGATTTGATAAGGGAGCTTAAGGTGAAGGAACCCTTAGGAGGAAGTGACCATAATATGATAGAATTTACCCTGCAATTTGAGAGGAAAAAGCTGGAATCAGATGTAACAGTATTACAGTTGAATAAAGGCAACTACAGAGGCATGAGGGAGGAACTGGCCAGAATTGACTGGGAGATGAGCCTAGCAGGAAAGACAGTGGAACAGCAATGGCAGGAGTTTCTGGGAGTAATTTGGGAGACACAGCAAAAATTCATCCCTAGGAAGAAGAAGCATACTAAAGGGAGGACGAGGCAACCATGGCTGACAAGGGAAGTCAGGGACAGCTTAAAAGCTAAAGAGAAAGCATACAATGCGGCAAAGAGCAGTGGGAAACCAGGGGATTGGGAAGCCTACAAAGACCAACAGAGGACAACTAAAAAAGAAATAAGGAGGGAGAAGATTAACTATGAGGGTAAACAAGCCAGTAATGTAAAAGAAGATTGCAAGAGTTTGTTTAGATATATAAAGGGTAAGAGAGAGGCAAAAGTGGACATAGGGCCGCTGGAAAATGATACTGGAGAAGTAGTAGTGGGGAACAAAGAAATGGCGGAGGAACTGAATAGGTACTTTGCGTCAGTCTTCACGGTGGAAGACATGAGTAACATCCCCAAAGTTCAAGAGAGTCGGGGGGCAGAGGTGAGTATGGTGGCTATTACCAAGGAGAAGGTGCTAGGAAAACTGAAAGGTCTGAGGGTGGATAAATCACCTGGACCAGATGGATTACACCCCAGAGTTCTGAAGGAGATAGCTGAAGAGATAGTGGAGGCATTAGTGGTGATGTTTCAGGAATCACTGGAGTCAGGGAGGGTCCCAGAGGACTGGAAAATCGCTAATGTAACCCCCCTGTTTAAGAAGGGAGTGAGGCAAAAGACGGGAAATTACAGGCCGATTAGCCTGACCTCGGTCGTTGGTAAGATTTTAGAGTCCATTATTAAGGATGAGATTTCAGGATACTTGGAAGTGCATGGTAAAATCGGGCAAAGTCAGCATGGTTTCATCAAGGGGAGGTCATGCCTGACAAATCTGTTAGAATTCTTTGAGGAGATAACGAGTAGGTTAGACAAAGGAGAGTCAATGGATGTTATCTACTTGGACTTCCAGAAGGCCTTTGACAAGGTGCCACACAGGAGGCTGCTCAGTAAGATAAGAGCCCATGGTGTTAGGGGCAAGCTACTAGCATGGATAGAAGATTGGCTGTCTGGCAGGAGGCAGAGAGTCGGGATAAGGGGGTCCTTCTCAGGATGGCGGCCGGTGACTAGTGGAGTTCCGCAGGGGTCAGTGTTGGGACCACAACTTTTCACTTTATACATTAATGATCTAGATGAAGGAACTGAGGGCATCCTGGCTAAGTCTGCAGATGATACAAAGATAGGTGGAGGGACAGGTAGTATTGAGGAGGCAGGGAGGCTGCAGAAGGATTTGGACAGGTTAGGAGAATGGGCAAAGAAGTGGCAGATGGAATACAACGTGGGGAAGTGTAAGGTCATGCACTTTGGTTGGAAGGATAGAGGCATAGACTATTTTCTAAATGGGGAGAGAATTCAGAAATCTGGAGAGCAAAGGGACTTGGGAGTCCTAGTCCAGGATTCTCTTAAGGTTAACTTGCAGGTTGAGTCGGTAGTTAGGAAGGCAAATGCAATGTTGGCATTTATTTTGAGAGGACTAGAACATAAAAGCAGGGATGTGCTGCAGATGCTTTATAAGGCTCTGGTCAGACCACATGTAGAATATTGTGAGCAATTTTGGGCCCCGTATCTCAGGAAGGATGTTCTGGCCCTGGAGAGGGTCCAGAGGAGGTTCACGAGAACGATCCCAGGAACGTTTGAGGATTCTGGGTCTATACTCGATGGAGTTTAGAAGGATGAGGGGGGATCTGATTGAAACTTACAGAATACTGAAAGGCCTGGATAGAGTGGACGTGGGGAAGATGTTTCCATTAGTAGGAGAGACTAGGACCTGAGGGCACAGCCTCAGAGTAAAGGGAAGACCTTTTAGGACGGAGATGAGGAGAAACTTCTTTAGCCAGAGAGTGGTCAATCTATGGAATTCATTGCCACAGAAGGCTGTGGAGGCCAGGTCATTGAGTGTATTTAAGACGGAGATAGATAGGTTCTTGATTGGTAAGGGGATCAAAGGTTACAGGGAGAAGGCGGGAGAATGGGGTTGAGAAACTTATCAGCCATGATTGAATGGCGGAGCAGACTCGATGGGCTGAATGGCCTAATTTCTGCTCCTATATCTTATGGTCTTATGGCTACCGTGCTCGAAAGTCATGCAGGGACTATCAATAAATTAATTGAAATAGAGAAAGATATTTCAGACGAAGCAAGCAGAAATGATGTATGCAGCACCTATGGATTTTGGGCACTGGAACAGCCTGAGAAAATTTAAGCCAGATTAATGAAGGGGTAGTCCCTTTATGGGTAACTAATGAGCATTTATTGAATCTCTCATGACACAAGAATCATGACTTGACCGGTTGCCAGCTCAGAGGTTTGACACGCGTATATAGAATGAATGTTGAATGTATAATGAATAGTAACATGCTAATAGGCATTAGTAATACCTGTCATACCCATGTCAACACCCGCCAGGACATTATATAGAGTAGAAAATATTGGGGCAAAGGGGGATGAACAGAATGGTACAGCAGATGTGGGTTGCGACTGGGTTTTTCGCCATGGCAGCTAAAATAGCATCGCAATGTCTGCTTGGCCAACAACATAACCCAGGCAAGACGCCCACAGTGACTGCTGGTACGGGACCCCAGCCATGGGGCCCGTTTGTACAACTACAAATGGACTTTGTACAAATGCCTAAATGTATGGGATATAATTATGTTTCAGTTATAGTGTGTTTGTTCTCGCGATGGGTGGAGGCGTATCCCACCCGACGGAATGATGCTGTTATTGTTGTAAAATTGTTGTTGCGTGAATACATACCCAGATTTGGGATACCAGAGATTTTATCGCGTGATAATGGGCCTCATTTTACCGCTAAAGTGATAAAGGAACTGCTGAAGGCCTTACAATGCAACCATCACCTTTCCTGTCCATACCACCCTCAGTCTCCTGGGGCGGTGGAAAGAAAAAAAGCTCAGAAAAAGCCCACCATTAAAGACTGCCATCAATACCAGCCCAGGGACCTAGTCCTGGTAAAGACCTTCAGGAGAAAAAACTGTTTGGAACCTCGCTGGGAGGGACCTTTCCAAGTCCTGCCCACCACCCATATGGCCGTGAAGGTTGAAGGATGACCCTTGTGGATACACACATCGCACGTCAAGTGGACGCTGACCTCGGATGGAAGTGTTTGTGCAGGAACTTTAACTGAGCCGTCAGAATGCTGACTCTGATTTGGATCCTGTCCTGTGTGGTCCTTGTGGGGGCATGGAATACCAATTCTGCGGTTCAACGAATGCAGGCCGTAGCCTCGCAAGTTAATCAGACTAAATGTTGGATTGTGCTCATTTTCCTGTTAACCCCTCCTCCTCAGAGATGCATTTTTTGGCTTTCCCCTCAAATTCTACATGGTCCCTAGGAAATACAGGGGCCCTCATTCATCAAACGCCCATATGGAGACGGGAACCCATCTTTGTGGTTGTTAAGGGTCCGGCCTAGCTATGCGTCAGGAGAAATTATACCAAGGGTAGTACTCGGGTGGGTGAGTTGCCATTGGGTTCCTGTGACTACCTTGCTGATTATAACTACCAGGAGGGCCGATTTCAGTTCCACAACCAGTCTGGTCCTATGACCACCTTTTGGGAGTGCAAGGCCAATGAGATGGTATGTCTTTCACAAGTCCTGAGATCTGAGAATAGTCTCACATACTTTAACGTGGGTGGGTGGGTGTGATTGCCAATGATCATACAATCTCACCTCAAATAATTCCACCTCCACTTGGACTTCTAATGGCTGCTACACTGAAGAATCTGGACCTTGCAATTACAAAAATCAGTCCGGTTGCCCCGACTTGCTGGCCCTGCGAGCGTTGCAGCTCAGTCAGACCTGCCGCATCCACTCTGTCTGCCGACTACAGAACCTGCAGAGTCCTGGTGGCAAGCCAGCTATCTATACCCTCCCTCTCCTCAGGAATCAGGACCCCACTGAGGATGAAGCCTGGCGGCTAGGATACATAGAACTTGGCTAAGGATGGTGGATTGTCCTTGTAGGACAAAGGGGGGGGAAGTGTGATGGCCTAGGCAACTACAGGGAACCCATTTAGTGCTAAAAGGGTTAATGGGGAAATTGAATTATGTGCCTCGGCCTGAGAGAAAAATAGTGTAACCTTGAGAAACAATACCATCTTGTCTGACCACAGTTGTAGGATGAGCCCTGAGACATTCCATTTTGTTCTTTCTCAAACGGATGTAATCAGGATCGTGATAAGCATTTGCGTAAGCGCAACATCTGTTGTGTTGGGAATGAAAATTTACTGAAATATGGATTGGTCAGTTAACTTATGCAAATAAGCGGATAGGTTTGTGCAAAATTTACTGATTAGCTGTAAAAATGCTTTTAACAGGTCTGCGTGTATTCTACTACGAGACTGTACAGTAGCTCTTTTGCGTGCTGTCTCCCTTGTGCACAAGTAATAAATGGGGTTTCTACGTACGAAATGATGCCTCGGTGTGATTAATCTCCGACAGCTGCACACGCGCAGGCAGGGAGCGGGCTGCACACGCGCAGGCAGGGAGCGGGCTGCACACGCGCAGGCAGGGAGCGGGCTGCACACGCGCAGGCAGGGAGCGGGCTGCACACGCGCAGGCAGGGAGCGGGCTGCACACGCGCAGGCAGGGAGCGGGCTGCACACGCGCAGGCAGGGAGCGGGCTGCACATGTGCAGTTCAGCATCTTTACATTCTTCAAGCCCAGGACAGGCCCTGCCTGCCTGCACCTGGAGGAAAAAGAAGAGGGGCACAAAACCCCGGATCAGGCGACCGGGTGCAGAGCCCCATAGTCATCAAGCGTCCCAGAGAGATTGAAAAGGGAGGGGTGCAGGAGAGGTGCTGAGAAGTGTCCCAGGCAGAGAACAAGGGAAGGGGACAGGGAGAGGTCCCAAACGGAAGTCAAAGGTAAGGGACAAAGACAGTGGACAGAAACAGATCTGAGTTAAATTAATAAAGAAAGGAGCAGAGAAACAGTCTCCAAGTGAGAGAAAGGCCTTCAGGGAGCAGACTTTTAAGTAAAGAGGGCAGCTAAGGCAAAGGTGCCCCTTTGGAGCAGTAGGGTTTTGTTTAGCGTGGCTGAAGATCTGAAGTTGTGCCTGTAATTTGGTACTTGGGTATATACTCGAGAATCCAGGGAAAGGGAATCTGGGAAGATGGGATTGAAATGCCTGTGAGGTGGGCCATTGTTCATGCCGTCCGAGTTTGGTACTTGAAGAGAGCTCGAGAAGACCTGAAGAGCCAAGAAAGCAACTAAAGGTTGGTGACTGCAGGCTATTGGGGTGAAGTACCCCTTTGCCCTTTGGAGCAGTAGCGTTCTGATGGGCATGGCTGAAGACCTGAAGTTGTGCTTGTGAATTGATGTTTGAATGCATTCGGAAATCCAAGGGAACAGAATCCCAGAAGGTGAGATTTGAAACCCTGCGAGGCTGTCCTTGAAGCCATCTGAGTTGGAGCAACCTTTGGGAAGAATTCCAAGGCGAAACCTTTGAAGGTGAAGATCGGAAACCCTCGTGACAGAGACAGAGTTTTAGTGAGATTGGTTGACTCACAGTGTGACTAATGTCTGGGTGGGTTGTTGAGAATCTGTTTTGGTCATTTATTTTATAGTGTGATGTATCCAACCATAGTTTGCCTGTTAATTCACATGTACCTCATGGAGTATAAGTTCGATATTGTAAATTGTTTTATCTTTCTGATCTTGTATAGTAAGTTTTTTTTGTTCAAAATCCGTGGAATTTTATGGCTTTATTATATTAGCAAGTGTCTTGCATCTCAGACTTTGTCTATGTTAAACAACGTATTGGTCCCTAACCAGATCTCACCAACAACTTAAGGGAATGGTCAAGGATCATAACATAAATTGAGAGCTTGTCCAGGATTTCAAATCCACAGACAAATACACACTGATACTTGCTGGGATTAAGGTTGATAAGATTTCCACGGTGAAATTTCTACTATACTGAATTTCTACTATACTGATTGAAAGCAGAATGGCTTTGGCAATTGCTAAGACTTTTCTGGAGAGGGAAGATTTATCCCTGAGTGCTTTGTAACAATTAACTAAGGCTAGGTTAGACTAGCAAAACTAGCAAAAGAGTTACAGTTAAAAGTAGGAGCTAAGAAAGCAGAAATAATTGAGGTAATAGTACAGTATCTGGGATTAGAAGAAAAACTTAATCCAGATAGCAATTCGTTTGCAGATGAAGCAGCTTGAGATGGAAAAAGAAATGAAAAGGCTTGAACTTGAACTCCAGAGAAAGAATTAAGCAAAAGAGGAAGAAGAGCAAAAGAAATGGAAATGCCAAAGCTTGAACTTGATTTTCAAAGACAGAGATCAGATACCATGAACTGGCTAGAGAACAATTTAGGTTACGGAGTGAAAGAGAGTCTAGTAGTTCGAATGAGGAATCGAGTCCCATTCTGAGCTTTGATGTAACAGAGTCTTTGTTTATTGCCTAAGTTCACTGAAGACAGAGTTGAGGGATATTTTATCTCGTTTGAAAAGGTGGTTCCAAAGCTGAGTAGCCAAAAGACATATGGGCTCTCATTTTACAAAGTGTTTTGTTTGGGAAGGCTTATTCTAGCCTTTTGGAAGAACAATCTTCAGATTATGAGGTAGTTAAAACTGCAGTACTTAATGCTTATAAGCTTGTCCCTGAAGTATATCTTTTGAAATTTCAAACTTCAAAGAAAAGACCAAATGAAATGTTTGTAGAATTGCTGCTGTGGGACCAGCGGTTTCCATCCCTGAAGTTAAAGCAAAATTTTGAGAACGTGAGGAGGCTAATGATATGGGAAGAATTTCAAAATAGCACTCAATAACTATTAGGTGACACCTGGACGACCATAATGTTTCTAAAGAAGCAGCAGTTCTGACAGATGGGTATGATATATCAAATAGGCAGCTAGGGGAAGTAGATCTCCAGTTGTAAACCCACAGGGAAGTTGGAGGAACAGGAAAGAGTCTAACTTTAAGGAGGAAGTAGAAGATCTTCCAGTCAAGAAAAATTATAGTGTAGAGGATAAAGATGATGTAAAGAAACCAGTATGCTTTATTGCTATAAGACCGGGCATCTCAAAAGTCCATTGTTAGAAGCTGAATGGTAAACCGGTGGCAGTAATAACGCTTAAGAAGTCTTTAGGAAAGGCTGTACCAGAAAAGGAAATGGATGTTAATACAGTGGCACTGATGCAAGTGTCAGAGACTTCCACAGAGAAAGTTGCACCAGAAAGTGAAACTTGTGAGAAACCCAGTGCTACTAATGTTTTTTACAGTATGGAGTAGATAGAACTAAACAAGAATACAAGATTATATTGGAAGGAGAGGTCACTCCATTTTGTCCAAAAAATGGCCCAGAAAAATTGTTATCTTAAGAGATACTGGCTCAGCTAAGAGCTTTTTATTAACAAAGGATTTGGACCTTTCTTCAGAAAGTTCACTGAATCGGAATGTATTAATACAGGGTACTGAGGGTAAATGTGTGTCTTACCCATTGCCTAAAGTAAATTGAAGTTGTGCTCTGATAAAGGGATCTTGTGTTATTGGAATTGTTCCAAAATTACCTACTAAAACTGTAGGCTTTATATTGGGTAATGATATAGCGGACAGTGCAGTTTTTCCACACTAAGATGAAAGCAAAATACTGTGGATGCTGGAAATCTGAAACAAAAACAGAAAATGCTGGAAAAACTCAGCAGGTCTGGCAGCACCTGTGAAGAGAAAAACAGAGTTAATGTCTCGATTCCGTATGACTCTTCTTCAGAGCTAAAGGGATGTACAAATATGATGACATTTATACTGTTTAAGGAGGTGGAACAGGTGAAGCTGGATAGAAGGCCAGCGATAGGTGGGGGCAAAGGAGAGATTGACAAAGATGTCATGGACAAAAGGGCATAGGGGTGTTAATGGTAGTGGTACTGGCTAAAGGAGGTGCTGATGGTGGCATTAAGGTCAGAAAGCAGAATGTGATAATAGCAGGACAAGGGTAAGCACTCTGGAAAGAACAACATGAACAAGTGATAGACGGCCCGGGTGGGGTGGGGGGAGGGGATGACAGTGGGAAAAAAGATCGAAAATAGGATAAAAGGTGGGGCGAAACCTATGAATAAAAATGAAAATAAATAAAAATAAGTGGCTAAAAATTTAAAAACAAAAATTAATATTGAAAAAAGGGGGTAAAAAAGGGGTGAGGATAGAGGAGAGAGTTCATGATCTGAAGTTGTTGAATTCAATATTCAGTCCGGAAGGCTGTAAAGTGCCTAATCAGAAGATGAGGTGCTGTTCCTCCAGTTTGCGTTGGGCTTCACTGGAACAATGCAAGGACGGACATGTGGGCATGAGAGCCGGGTGATGTGTTGAAATGGCAAGCGACAGGGAAGTCTGGGTAATGCTTGCGGACAGACCGAAGGTGTTCCGCAAAGCTGTCACCCAGTCTGCGTTTGGTCACTCCAATGTAGAGGAGACCGCATTGGGAGCAGTGAATGAAGTACACCAAACTGAAGGAGCCCACACCCTGCTTCCTGTAAGGACTACATCCCATTCTCTCAGTTCCTTCACCTTCGTTGCATCTGTTCCAATGGTGCCGCTTTCCAAAATGGTGCTTCTGTCATGTCTTCCTTCTTCCTTAACCGAGGTTTCCCATCTAGTGTGGAAAGAGCCCTCAACCATGTCCAACCCATCTCCCACGCCTCTGCCCTCACACCTTCCTCTCCCTCCCAGAACCAAGATAGGGTCCCCCTTGTCCTCACTTTTCACCCCACCGTTCCCTCCGGGACACCCTGGTCCACTCCTTCATCAACCCCAACACCTCATCCCCCTCCCACAGCACCTTCCCATGCAATCGCAGAAGGTACAACACCTCTCCCTTTACCTCCTCACCATCCAAGGGCCAAACACTCCTTTCAGGTGAAGCAGTGCTTCACTTGTACTTCCTTCAGTTTGGTCTACTGCATTCGCTGCTCCCAATGCGGTCTCCTCTACATTGGAGAAACCAAACGCAGACTGGGTGACCGATTTGTGGAACACCTTCGGTCTGTCCGCAAGCATGACCCAGACCTTCCTGTCGCTTGCCATTTCAACACTCCACCCTGCTCTCATGCCCACATGTCTGTCTTTGGCCTGCTGCAATGTTCCAGTGAAGCTCAACACAAACTGGAGGAACAACACCTCATCTTCCGACTAGGCACTTTACAGCCTTCCAGACTGAATATTGAGTTCAACAACTTCAGACCCTGAACTCTCTCCTCGATCCTCACCCCTTTTTTACCCCCTTTTTTCAATATTCATTTTTATTTTCAAATTTTTAAAATCCACTTATTTTTATTTATTTTCATTTTTATTCATTGTATTATCCCAACCTTTTATCCTATTTTCGATCTTTTTCCCCACCACTGTCCCCTCCCCTCAGCCCACCCCACAAGGGCCATCTATCACTTGTTTATGTTGTTCTTTCCAGAGTGCTTACCCTTGTCCTGCTATTATCACATTCTGCTTTCTTATCTTAATGCCACCATCAGCACCTCCTTTAGCCAGTACCACTACTATTAACACCCCTATGTCCTTTTGTCCATAACATCTTTGTCAATCTCTCCTTTGCCCCAACCTATAGCTCACCTTCTATCCAGCTTCACCCCCCTTAAACAATATAAATTTCATCACTTTTCTACTTCCCTGTAGCTCTGAAGAAGAGTCATACGGACTCGAAACATTAACTCTGTTTTTCTCTCCACACATGCTGTTAGACCTGCTGAGTTTTTCCAGCATTTTCTGTTTTTGTTACAGTTTTTCCACAACCTGGGATGGGATGTCACCATTCTGAAGTTGCTCCTGTGAATAAAAACTCCTTGCCCAATTGTCATCCAGTTGAGTGAAGAGCTGATGCATGTAACAATACTGATGTATCAACCTCAATAATGGACAGTGCAGAAGCAGCAGAAGTGCCTGCAGAATTAAGCATTGTCAATGGAAAGGACTTAAAACAAAAATGATCTGGAAGGGTCAATGACTGGACACTGGATTACAAGTGCTTGCCAATGTTGATAGACAGGGTACATCAGCAGGTATCCAGGGAGGTAGACAATTTGCAAAAGACCATTTAAAGCCCTCAGAGGAGTGGAATGATGTGGCTCATGAATAGCGTGAAAGAGTTGAAGTATTGGAAAGAAAAATAAAAGTCCAGAGTGAGGAAGTGGTTGATATTGCTCAAAGAGAATTAAATAAGACCTGTTTGGAATGGGATCAGGAGAAACTACATGATCTTAAATTGTTCAAAGATCAAACCAAGCAGGAATACCAAACCCTTTGTGTGAACATAAAAAGCATCTCAATAACATCCTTGAAATGGCTGAAAGAAATTTTGATCAGAGAAATGAGCTATTGGTGCGCAAAGAAGCTATTTTAACCTTATTAGCTCAAAATGATATATTACCAAACTTGGGTTTGGAAAATGAGCTCAAAGATGGAGTTATGCCTACGGGTAACCAAGAGGATGATAATTGGGCTGTGGACTTAAATTAAACATTCTTTGCTGAGTTAAAGACCAGGAATATAAGGGAAAAAATGGAAGCTCTGAGTCTTGATAATTCTATGATGTTTAAATTCTGCTAATTCTACTTGTTACATATATTGGTTTTTGTTTTAGTTAAACCTTTGTAAATTTATAATACAATATGTGTAATTGTGGAACAAAATGAAAAGATTATTTGTATAGATTATAATAAGCTATTTGTTAGAAATATTTGTAAAGAAATTGTAAAGAAACCTTCACTGTAGCGAAGCTTTCTTTCTTCCAAGTGGAAAGGTGTTATGAAACTTAACTTGTTGAGTGCGAAGGTTGGGAACTCCAGGTCCTGAGGGACCACGGACTTCATGCACATGCGCAGGCAGGGAGCGGGCTGCACATGCGCAGGCAGGGAGCGGGCTGCACATGCGCAGGCAGGGAGCGGGCTGCACATGCACAGTTCGGCATCTTTGCTTTCTTCAGGCCCAGGACAGGCCCTGTACGCCTGCACCTGGAGGAAAAATAAGGGCATGAAAACCTGAGTCAGTTGACAGGGTGCAGAGTGCCATAGCCAGCAAGTGTCCCAGAGAGAGGGACAAAGGAGGGGGGACAGGGAGAGGTCCCAAAAGGAAGTCGCAGTGTTACGGTCAGGGGAGAAGTGAACTGAGCTTCTTTATCCTCTTCCCGTCTGTCCGTAAGCAGAGATGTTTTGGAATTATTTTTAAAGTTGGCTGTGGTCTAATTTTATAGGTAACACACAGCAAACTCTCATTATGATTAACTCAGAGGTTAGCTTATTTCACATTCAAACCTGAGGTGGGGTGCAATTGTTCGCAACCTCTCACACACATATACATTAAGGAGTATAGAAAAGAGGAAATCTTTACAACTATGGATAACAACAGTTAAAGAACCACAGAAATGAATAATAGTTCAGGTGATTTCCAGAGTCCTGGAAGGCAAAATCCAGACGGTGTTTCTTTTGTGGCGGAGTTCAGTCCAGATGAGCTCCTGGTTGGAGACAGCAACACAAAAATCCTTGAAACAGATGACGATGCTGCACAATGGGATTTCTGTGCTTAGTCTGCTTGGCAGGGGATGATCACAGACATTTAAAATCAAACAGGCTTCAAAGAGTTGAGACACGGTGATCAGCTGCTTGGTCAGTTGGCAGTCCTGCTGTAGCTCTGTTCGATTAGTTGCTAACCACGTCTCTCTCTTTCATGCCGGAGGAGGACCACATCAGGAGCATGAAGCCTGGTGACCCAGCTGTGTACCTGATGACTTACAGAGAGCAGAGAAGACGGAGAAGAGAGCGACTGAAGCTCCTGGCCACGCAAAGGCAGGAGCAGCAACCTCAGAAAGCAGGGGTTGCTGGGGCTCACACACACGCTGCCAATGAGTGACAGCGAGCTGTGGCTAGTCGGCAGACTGAGGGTTTCTCAGTTCTCAACTGAATGTAGAGACTTCAAAAATGGTTATTTGGGTCTTGTGACCTCCCTCCACAAGGCTTTCAAAAGTGTTGTTTATAATATCAATATTATGTTGTTTATAATGACAATATCCAGGCTTGGGCTGACAAGTGGCAAGTAACATTTGCGCCACACAAGTGTCAGGCAATGACCATCTCCAACAAGAGAGAATCCAACCATCGCCCCTTGATGTTCAAAGGCATTACCATCACTGACTCCCCCACAATCAACATCCTGGATGTTGCCATTGACCAGAAACTGAACTGGACTAGCCATATAAATACTGTGGCTACAAGAGCAGGTCAGAGGCTAGGAATCCTGTGATGAGTAACTCACCTCCTTATTCCTCAAAGCCTGTCCACCATCTACAAGGCACAAGTCAGGAGTGTGATGGAATACCCTCCACTTGCCTGGATGAGTGCAGCTCCCACAACACTCAGGAAGCTTGACACCATCCAGGACACAGCAGCTGCTTGATTGTTACCACATCCAGCAATCCACTCCCTCCACCACCGACGCACAGTAGCAGCAGTGTGTAGCATCTACAAGATGCACTGCAGGAATTCACCAAGGCTCCTTAGACAGCACCTTCCAAACCCACGACCACTACTGTCTAGAAGGACAAGGGCAGCAGATAGATGGGAACACCACCAAGTCACTCACCATCCTGACTTGGAAATATATTGCCGTTCCTTCACTGTCGCTGGGTCAAAATCCTGGAACTCCCTTCCTGACAGCACTGTGGGTGTACCTACACCACATGGACTGCAGCGGTTCAAGAAGGCAGCTCACCACCACCTTGTCAAGGGCAACTAGAGATGGGCAATAAATGCTGGTCCAGCCAGCAACGCCCACATCAATGAATGAAAAAAATCTGGTTTCTGGGTCTGGCCTTTGTTTTATGGCTTATAACGTCCCAGTTGTTAACCTAATGAAAAAGTTGCCATCCATGTTGAGTATCTTGTTTTGGGGGAGCCATTGTCTAGGCAGATCCTGTGACTCTGCTAGAGGGGTAAGCTTATCAGGATGCAAATAACATCCACTGTCCCCTCAATGGTCCCCTTTTGAAATGGACCTGGGCAGTCCCAGGTGTGAGATGGGTCTGTTAATAACTCTGTAGGGATAATGAGTTTCAATCTCTACGAATCCCTGGGTTTTGTGATTATAATGTCCTTACAATAGGGTGAGATTCCATAACGATGAGAGGGGGGATGCTTTTGTTTTTCTGACTCCCCTTGGATGCTTCCAGAACAAAGCCAATCCTGTGGTCATGTGACTTGTAGCAGCCATCTTGTTGAGCAGAAAGTCCATTTTAAAAATACGCCAAAAAAAAATAAAGTCTCATGTACACAGTTTTGATTTTTTTCATGTCTGGTGTTATTTCAAAAAGACAAGGGACAAAGGGGATAGAAACAGGTCCGAGTTAAGTTAAGAAAAAAGAAAGGGACAGAGAAACAGGCTCCAAGTGAGAGAAAGAGCTGAGGGGAGCAGACTAAGTAAAGAGGGCCACTGGGGCAAAGCCACCCCTTTGGAGCAGTAGTGTTCTGTTTGGCATGGTCAAACAGCTGAAATTGTGCTTGTGATTCTTGTGACTTGGTGTTTGAGTGTACTTAGGAATCTAGGGGGTCAGAATTTCAGAAGGTGAGATTGAAACACCGCAAGGTGGGCAGTCATTGAAGCCGTCCGAGTTGGAGCAACCTTTGCAGAGAATTCCAAGGCGAGGCCTTTGAAGATGAAGATTGGAAACCCTCGTCAAAGAGATGGAGTTTCAGTGAGATTGGTTGACTCACAGTGTGACTAACGTTTGGGAAAGTTGTTGAGAAATCCATGAAATCTGTTTTGGTCGCATGTGTCATTTATTGTGTAGTGTGGTGTATCCAGCCAGTTTGCCTGTTAATTCACAAGCACCTTACTTACTCTAACTGTTAGAGTATAAGATAAACATTATAAATTGTTTTATCTTTCTGACCCAGTAATGTTGATTTTGTTTTGTTTGTTCAAATCGCGTGGCATCTTGTGGCGTTGTTCTATTAGTGTCTTGAATCTCAAATTTTGTCCACTTTAAACAAAGCATTATTTATCCCCAACCAGATCTCACCAACAACTTGGAGGCCTGGTCAATGATCGTAACATTCCTCATCTCTAGTTTTAGCTCTTTCAATCTTTAACCGACACAAACTCCACTAATCCAGGAATTTGCTGCCCGCATTCTATCCCAAACTAACTCCCATCTCTCTACACTCTCCAACCTCCATGTTCCTTTTAAAATCCTTGTAATTGTTTAAAATTTCCTCCAAGGCCTTAATCTACCTTCCTCTGCAACAGTGTTTTTTTTTATTCTTTCAAAGGATTTGGAAGTCACTGGCAAGGTCAGCATTTGTTACCCATACCTATATTGCCTTTGAACTGAGTGGCTATGTCAGATGGCAGTTAAGAGTCAACCACATTGCTGTGGGTCTGGAGTCACATATAGAGCAGACCAGGTAAGGGTGGCAGATTTAACCATATTATGGCGGCTATATAAAGCCCAAATTGTTTGGCTAGAAGTGCATATCTGACATTGGCATTTTCCCAACAATGTGGAAAATCTTCCACATATGTCCTGTCCACAAAACAGCAGTACAATTTCAACCCGGCCAGTTACCACCCCATCAGTCTACTCTCCATCATCAGCAAAGTGATGGAAGGGGTCATAAACAGTGTTATCAAGCAGCACTTACTCAGCAATAACCTACTCACTGACACTCAGTTTGGGTTCTACTCGGCTCCTGACCTCATTACAGCCTTGGTCCAAACATGGACAAAAAAGAGCTGAACTCAAGATGTGAGTGTGTGTGTCAGCCTTGACATCAAGGCAGCATTTGACCAAGCGTGGCATCAAGGAGCCCTCGCAAAATTGAAGTCAATGGGAATCAGGGGAGTACAATCCATTGGTTGGAGCCATACCTGGCACAAATGACGATAGCTCTCGTTTTTGGAAGCCAAATCATCTTAACTCCGAGACATTGCTGTAGGAATTCCTCAGGGTAACGTCCTTGGCCCAACTGTCTTCAGCTGCTTCATCCTTCCATCATAAGGTCAGAAGTGGGGATGTTCGCTGATGATTGCACAATGTTCAGCACCATTTGCAACTCCTCAGATACTGAAGCAGCCCATGTCCAAATGCAGCAAGACCTGGACGATAAATGGCAATGAACATATTTTCCACACAAGTGTCAGGCAATGACCTTCAGCAAGAGAGAATCCAACCATCACCCCTTGACGTTCAGAAGCATTACCATCACTGAATCCCCCACTATCAACATCCGGGGGGCTACCATTGACCAGAAACTGAACTGGACTAGCCACATAAATACTGTGGCTACAAGAGCAGGTCAGAGGCTAGGAATGATCTGACAGGTAACACATCTCCTGACTCCCTAAAGCCTGTCCCTCATCTACAAGGCAAAATTCAGGAGTGTGATAGAATACTCCCCACTTGTCTGGATGAGTGCAGGTCTAACGACACTTAAGAAGCTTGACACCGTCCAGGACAAAGCAGCCCAGTTGATTGGTACCACAGCCACAAAACATTCACTGCCCCCAGCAGCTACACACAGTGGCAGCAGTGTGTACCATCTATATGCACTGCAGGAACTCACCAAGACTCCTCAGACAGCACCTTCCAAACACATGACCACTACTATCTAGAAAGACAAGGGCTGCAGATAGATGGGAACACCAGCACCTGGAAGTTCCCCTCCAAGTAACTCACCATCCTCACTTGGAAATATATCACCGTTCCTTCACTGTCAAATGGGTCAAAATCCTGGAACTCCCTCCCTAACAGCACTGTGGGTGTACCTACACCACATGGACTGCAGTGGTTCAAGAAGGCAGCTCACCACCACCTTCTGAAGGGCAATTAGGTATGGGCAATAAATGCTGGCCCAGCCAGCGATGCTCACACCCCATGAACAAAAAAAAACGTCCTTCAGAGCTCTCACCATTTAAATTGAAATTCTGTGAATTTTATTTTTGTCTGTCGAGTACAAGGCACCAATAGCCAACATTATCAATACATGAATAGAATCCCACTTTTGAGGAAGGAATTTTTGGGCAGTGGCATTACTCATGTCTGTAGTTGCTTCTCAAAATATTGTTGTAGAATAGTTTCCAATTCCTCCTCAGAGTAATCCCTCACTTGGAGACTTGTTCCATTTTCGGCCCCTCGAATCATTGCAGAGAGAACTGTGGGAAACAAATGGCTTGAGTCAATCTCTTCTCAATTTCTGTAATTGTTTTTAACACGTGACTGGAATTACAGTTGCTCATAGTGTTAGCTCATGGTGTAGTGACTACAACAGTGTTACTGACTGCCCCAAGGTGATGATACATTGATTAGTTTCTGTTCCCCAGACACAAGTCACCTCTCAAACTTTGGAGCCATTATTCATTAGTCAGAAGCTTTTGCCTCTGCAAAGGACATCTCAGCCAACCTCATCCTTGAACTCACAAGAGAGTCAACTGGATAGTGACTGAGGTAGAAACATTAGCCAATTTCTCAGGGATGTTAAAGTAAATGAAGATACCCATAAAAGAACATGTGAAATAGGAGCAGAGCCGAGTGGATGACCCATCTTGGCCTCCTCCTCTGGAGGTCCCCGGCATCACAGATGTCAATCTTCAGCCAATTCAATTCACTCCACGTGATATCAAAACATCTGTGCGCACTGGACATAAAGCCTATGGGCCTCTGACAACATTCCCGCTGTAGTGCTGAAGATTTGTACTCCAGGATAAACTGAACATCGCTGCAGGAATTCCTCAGGGTAGTGTTGTTGGCCCAACTATCTGCAGCTGCTTCAGAAATGACCTTCCCTCCAGCAGAAAGTCAGAAGTGGGAATGTTTGCTGATGATTTCAGTGTTCAGACCCATTAACCAAAACACCCACTATCAACATCCTGAGGGTCACCAATGGTTAGAAGATTAACTGGACCAGCCACATAAATACTCTGGCAACAAGGGCAGGTCAGAGGCTGGGAATTCTGCAGCGAATAACTCACCTCCTGACTCCATAAAGCCTGTCCACCATCTACAAGGCGCAAATGTAAAGAACACATTTTTATTTTTTCTTGGACTGTGACTTTTAAAATTACCATGGCTGCAGTTTAAAAGAGATGGTCACTGGAGCAGGAAGAATAAAATCTACAGTGTTGCTATCTCCTGGAACTGCGTGCGCCAGGTTGGACAGAATGGTGCTGGAAAGGAGACCTGGTTTAAGAGAGAACTGCCTAGCGACAGCATTTTGATTGGCTCTTGACCAAGTGGCCAGGTTCTGTGTGAGGATGGTGCAGTAGATCAGTTCCTAGCCTGAAAAGAGGAAAGACCTGAAATCTCTCTCTCGTATTTTGTAAGACTCCAGTAATCCTGCCATAATAGCTAGCTGGCTATTCCTCACATCGCTGTATGCTGCTTTTGTGAGAATCTCTATCCTGAGAAACCCCAGTCCGGAAGAAAAGGGCAAAAATCAACAGTAGAGACATTAAAAACAAGTTTCAACCAGAGAAGCACAGACAACAAGTGTTGGGAGATGACTTCGTGTCAGCCACAACAACCTGCAAGGAATTTGGAAGAAAGCAATCAAAGTCAATCCATCTAATCCTGAACCCCGGATTGGTTCTATTGAACTGTTTTATCTCACCCTTAAAACCCATATTTTGTGTGGCCTGTGTGTGTGTTTGTGTAGGGGTTTAAAAAGGGGTAAAGTTTAAGTTATTGAGTTAGAAGTTAAGCAGTTCATATTTCTTTCATTTGCCACTGGTTGCAGACAATTTGTTCAATAAACAGTGACTTCCTTATTAAGTTTACAAACCTGGTGCTCATATTCTGTTAACCTAAATTAAACAGTTAAGTAGAATTGGGGCAATCTGGTAGTTAGGTCAAAATTTTCACATTTGTCATGGCTCAGGGAACAGTGAGGCCTGATAGTACAGCGCACTATCCCCAGTGAGTCGTGACACAAGTCAGGAGTGTGATGGAATAATCTCCACTTGCCTGGATAAGTGCAGCTCCAACAACGCTCAAGAGGCTTGACACCATTTAGTAGAAAGCAGCCTACTTATTTGGCACCCCATCCACCACCTTAAACATTTGCTCCTTCTATCATCGATGCACAGTGGCAGCAATGTATAACAATCAAAAGATGTACTGCAGCAGCTCATCAAGCCTGTGACCTTTACATCCTAGAATGACAAGGACAGCAGATACACAAGGACACCACCATCACCTGCAAGATCTCTCCCAAGCAACACCATTCTGACTTGGAACTAAATCACCATTCCTTTACTGTTGCTGGGTCAAAACCTTGAAACTCCCTCCCGAACAATGCTGTGGGTGTACCTAGACCAGATTGTTGCAATCTGGTTCATAATTCATGTGTTTTAGAATACAACTTTCAGTTTTAGGAAAATAACTTCTGGTTTGGTTTGGTTAGGGAATTGGAACTTTTCAATGCAAGTTAAATGATAAACAAACCTAAGGCAGTTAGCAAATCAAAAGGTTGGAGCCATTAAGACATCAGCCAGAAAGGAAAGATCGTAAGCAGCAGGGAGCTTGTCCTTAGCTTCATAATGGTGCCAATAAGACTGGGAAGCATAGTCCTGTCTTTGTTAGAACTACAAGTTATTCATATGGTTTCCCAATATCAAGGAAAGCTTTGGAATTAAAAGGTAGTTCATTTGCATTTCATTTCTATTTGGGACAGGCAGTGTGCATCATGTTGCAATAGAGATCATAATTCAGGGTGCAGCCTTGGTTAGAAGCTTATTTTCTTTAGTTTATCTGGTGTGTTTGTTGACAGAAACAGGCAGTTCAGTTTGGTTTGTGAGGAAGAGGCAGCTGGAATATTTTCTCTAGCTTCCAGCTGTGGAAGAAATCTACAGTGGTCCTCATAGAGCATTATGACAGAGTTGGCTTGGAAACCTGTGGGAAGGTAGTTGGATATCTGACAACCTGAACAAGGAGCTGATGCATCCACAGTTGTGCAGTGTATGAAGGAAAAGATGGAGGGCCATGGAGGAATAGTTGGAATACTAAGGAGAATTTGGGTTCATTCCAGGAAATGTGAATGAGCCTTCAAGATTTCATAAGATATGGGAACTCTTCGTGGGGGAAAGAGTAAAAAGATAGAACTGAGTTTATAGCAGAAGTCTTTATCGGCTATAGTGTTGCTCATGATGCATGCCTTGCTTAATTTCTATTTAAAATATGTGAAATCTTGTGGTAGTTGGTTAATGCCATTCCGTTGGTTACTTGCTGGGTATTCGGACTTCTTTAAATGTTAACGGTTCCTAACATCATCGTGACAAGCTGGGATGGTACTGGTTCAAGATAGCGAATCGCCACCACCTTCTCAAGGGCAATTAGGGATAGGCAATAAATGGTGGCCATGCCTCCAGTTTGTGAACAAATAGAAAAACGCAATAATCTGAAGTTTAGAAATCCTGGCAATTTTCAGTACATGAGCTAGATTTATGCAACTGTTTGTTCCAAGTAGTGGAATTTTTGGAAGGAAGTTGGTCCATTATACGATTGTAAAGCATGCTGGATTTATTCTGGCTCAGTGAGCCAATGTGCATTTTAACCAGAGCTCACATTTCTTTCCATGTCGAGGAACATGGATTGAAGGGCTTCGTACATGTTTGAAGATTTTCTACTTACTCATGTTGCAGATACTCACGGTGTTTTGATGATGTTCTGAACAAACACAAAATCTTCTTGTTCATGGCTACAGCTCTTCCAAGTTCATAACCAACACCTAAGGAAGGCTGGGTGACCTCTGCCACTATTACTGCCGAGGAGAAAGACATTTCATTACATAGAAGAACCCAGAACTCTGGGTAAATTAAAGAATACTGCACAGGAATTAATTATCATCCCTCTCAGTGAGTACTAAGGCATGCAGAATAAAATTTGCAGGTTTTTATCCTGTATGGGCCAAGTTATCTTATCAGCCACAGTGGCAATAGGATTTCTACAACTGATGGCACTCTTCGGGGATCTGTACTGGGGCCAATGATTTGGATGAAGGGAATGAGGGCGTTGAACTGAAGTTTGCAGATGACACCATGTTAGAAGACACAGTTAAGTTGTGGATGGGAACAGCAAGTTACACAAAGACATTGATAGGTTAGGTGAATGGGCACAACTTTTGGGGCTCAATGTGGGGAAATGCAAGGACATCCGCTTTGGATCCAAGGATCACAGAATCAGTGCAGAAGAGGCCCTTCGGCCCATCGAGTCTGTACCAACACGCGAGAAGCACCTGACCTACCTACCTAATCCCATTTACCAGCACTTGGCCCATAGCCTTGAATGTTATGACATGCCAAGTGCTCATCCAGGTACTTTTTAAAGGATGTGAGGCAACCCGCCTCCACCACCCTCCCAGGCAGCGCATTCCAGACCGTCACCACCCTCTGGGTAAAAAAGTTTTTCCTCATATCCCCCCTAAACCTCCTGCCCCTCACCTTGAACTTATGCCCCCTTGTGACTGACCCTTCAACTAAGGGGAACAGCTGCTACCTATCCACCCTGTCCATGCCCCTCATAATCTTGTACACCTCGATCAGGTCGCCCCCTCAGTGTTCTCTGCTCCAACAAAAACAACCCAATCACATACTTCCTATAATGTGGCAACCAGAACTGCACACAGTACTCCAGCTGTGGCCTCACCAAGGTTCTATCCAACTCCAACATGACCTCCCTACTTTTGTAATTTATGCCTTGATTGATAAAGGCAAGTGTCCCATATGCCTTTTTCACCACCCCACTAACATGCCCCTCTGAGAAATCAAAGAATTTTTAAATGATGAGGGACTGTAGAGGAACAAAGAGATTTAGGAGTCCAAGTACACAAGGGCATTGGTACAAAAAAGCAATTAAAGCAGCTATTGGAATGCTAGTCTTTATCTCAAAGGAACACAGAAATAGGATTAGGCCATTTAGTCCCTCAGCATCTGCCCTGTCAAGCCCTTGAAGTATTCCATATGTTTCAATGAGATCACTTCTCGTTCTTCTGAATTCCAGGGAAAATCTACTCAATGTCTCTTCATAGGACAGTCCCCTTCATCTTAAGACCTGTCTGGCAAACATTTCTTGCAGTCTCTCCAGACCAAGTAGGTCCTTCCTCATGTAAGGACAACAAAACTATACACTACGCTAACCCAATTCCATGACCTGAAATATCCACAGCCTAAATTCTGCTCCATGAAGAGGAACATAGGAACGTAAGACTCACGAGAGGAGGTAGGCCATTCAGCCCTTCAAGGCTGCTCCACCATTCAGTAAGATTGTTGCTGATCCGGTTGTGGTCTCAACACCACATTCCTGTCTGACCCCCAAAAACCCTGACTCTGTGGTCTATCAAGTCTGCCTTCAATAATTTCAATGACCCACAGACTAACAATTCAGAAAAAAGGGATGCAACATTCTCTTATATGTACAAACCAAACTCACCATCTGCCTGCTTCAGCCACATCAAATCCCTATCATGGATATATCTATCCTCAGTCGTCACTCCATCCTCACCTGTGATAAAGCAGACAGAGAATGAACACTAACTCTGCAAATAAATTAAAGCAAATAAACAAAGTGAATGATATCATCCTCAGATAAACACATCAGTGGGGGAGGGGGGGCAAAGAGGGAGGGAGGGAGGAGGGGGGGCAAAGAGGGAGGGAGGGAGGGAGGAGGGGGCAAAGAGGGAGGGAGGGAGGGAGGGGGGCAAAGAGGGAGGGAGGGAGGGGGGCAAAGAGGGAGGGAGGGAGGGGGGCAAAGAGGGAGGGAGGGAGGGAGGAGGGGGCAAAGAGGGAGGGAGGGAGGGAGGAGGGGGCAAAGAGGGAGGGAGGGAGGGAGGAGGGGGCAAAGAGGGAGGGAGGGAGGAGGGCAAAGAGGGAGGGAGGAGGGGGCAAAGAGGGAGGGAGGGGGGGGGCAAAGAGGGAGGGAGGGAGGGAGGAGGGGGCAAAGAGGGAGGGAGGGAGGGAGGAGGGGGCAAAGAGGGAGGGAGGGAGGGGGGCAAAGAGGGAGGGAGGGAGGGAGGGAGGGGGGCAAAGAGGGAGGGAGGGAGGGAGGGGGGCAAAGAGGGAGGGAGGGAGGGGGGCAAAGAGGGAGGGAGGGAGGGAGGGGGGCAAAGAGGGAGGGAGGGAGGGAGGGGGGCAAAGAGGGAGGGAGGGAGGGAGGGGGGCAAAGAGGGAGGGAGGGAGGGAGGGGGGCAAAGAGGGAGGGAGGGAGGGGGGCAAAGAGGGAGGGAGGGAGGGAGGGGGGCAAAGAGGGAGGGAGGGAGGGAGGGGGGCAAGGAGGGAGGGAGGGAGGGAGGGGGGCAAAGAGGGAGGGAGGGAGGGAGGGGGGCAAAGAGGGAGGGAGGGAGGGAGGGGGGCAAAGAGGGAGGGAGGGAGGGAGGGAGGGGGGCAAAGAGGGAGGGAGGGGGGCAAAGAGGGAGGGAGGGAGGGGGGCAAAGAGGGAGGGAGGTGGAGGGGGCAGTTGGTGAGGAATCTGAACTCACTTTTCACATTTAAATCCGGGTTCCCGATGTGCTCTGTAAAAACTTTTCCAAATCTCTTCAAGTTGCTGATAATCCGGGAGTAAATCTCCACATCCTGTCTCCCTCCGCGGATACTCCCACAGAAATAAATCCCCAAACTCATCCTCCGCTTTTCCCGCGCTTTGCTCGACGCCTTTATCAACGATGGCGCCGTACCTGGTAAATGTTTTCACTGAGTTTAACCCTTGTAAAAATTTATATTTTCGCATAGTTGTTCTTTTGATTGTACAGTCATCAGTGGTTTAGTAAAATTAAATTTTTAACATTCCTCAGTTTAACTCGGTGCCAGTATCAAACATGGCGGACGGGGCTGGTAACTGAAAATAACGGTCAGGGGGCGGGGCTTGCATGCGCAGGCGCGGGAAATGCAAGATGGCGGCTGCCGCCGGGGACTGGGAGAGAGTGGAGGAGAAGGCAGAGAGGGTGCAGGAGGAGGAGATGGGGAAGGCGGAGGGGAAGGCAGAGAGGGTGCCGGAGGAGGAGGAGGGGAAGGTGGAAGAGGAGGAGAAGGTGGAGGAGGAGGAGAAGGTGGAGGAGGAGGGGAAGGTGGAGGAGGAGGTGGAGGGGGAGGAGGAGGAGAAGGTGGAGGGGGAGGAGGAGGTGGAGGGGGAGGGGGAGGAGGAGGTGGAGGGGGAGGGGGAGGAGGAGGTGGAGGGGGAGGGGGAGGAGGAGGGGGAGGGGGAGGGGGAGGAGGAGGGGGAGGGGGAGGAGGAGGTGGAGGGGGAGGGGGAGGAGGAGGTGGAGGGGGAGGAGGAGGAGGAGGTGGAGGGGGAGGAGGAGGGGAAGGTGGAGGAGAAGGTGGAGGGGGAGGAGGAGGAGAAGGTGGTGGTGGAGAAGGGGAAGGCGGAGAGGGTACAGGAGGAGGGGAAGGCGGAGAGGGTGCAGGAGGAGGGGAAGGCGGAGAGGGTGCAGGAGGAGGGGAAGGCGGAGAGGGTGCAGGAGGAGGGGAAGGCGGAGAGGGTGCAGGAGGAGGGGAAGGCGGGCGAGATGGGGAAAGGGTCTTGTGTGGCAGCAGGAACAGCCGGCAGTCATGGTGAGAGTCTGTCTACTGAGGAGGACAGGGAAAGTGGGTACAGAAGAGAGACTGAACTGCAGCCACGGTCTGGTGTGGGGTGGGAGCTGCTGAGTGACTCCAGGTTTGAGGCTGGTGGAGAGGCTGAGCTCCCAGTGCTTTTCCCTGGTCACTTGAGTCCGGAGAGCTGCTGCCGGCTGGTGTGTGAGCTTCTGAAACATGTCCTGTACCAGAGACAGCAGTTACCACTCCCATATCAACAACTAGCTTTCTTCAGCAGGCGAGAATGTGGGATGGTGAGTACAACCATATCAGGAATATTGTCTCTGTATGAAAGATCATAAAGCAGGAGGAGACCATTTGATCCATTAAGCCTGCTCTGTCACCCAATAAAATCATTGCTGATCTGATTGTAGCCTCAACTCCACTTTCCTATCTGTCCTATCCAAAAAACCTATCTAATGCAGCCTTGAGTATATTCAATGTCCTGGCCTGCACTCCTGAAAGAAATCAGTATTATTAGGGAAATGGTGTTGGGGAAATTGATGCGATTGAAGGCCAATAAATCCCCAGGACCTGATAATCTCGATCCCGGAGCACTTAAGGAAGTGGACCTAGAAATAGTGGATGCATTGGTGGTTATCTTCTGAGATTCTATGGACTCTAGAGCAGTTCCTACAGATTGGAGGGTAGCTAATGTAACCCCACTATTTAAAAAGGGAGGTAGAGAGAAAACAGGGAATTATAGACCAGTCAGCCTGACATCGGTAGTGGGGAAAATTCTAGAGTCCGTTATTAAAGATTTAATAGCTGAGCACATGGAAAACAGTGGCAGAATCAGACAGAGTCAGCATGGATTTACGAAAGGGAAATCATGCTTGACAAATCTACTGGAATTATTCGAGAATGTAACTAGTAGAGTTGATGAGGGGGAGCCAGTGGATGTGGTTTATTTGGACTTTCAGAAGGCTTGCGACAAAGTCGCACATAAGAGATTAGCGTGTAAAATTAAAGCGCATGGGATTGGGGGTAGTGTATTGAAATGGATAGAGAACTGGTTGGCAGACAGGAAACAAAGAGCAGGAACAAACGGGTCTTTTTCCGAATGGCAGGCAGTGACTAATGGGGTACCAAAGGGATCGGTGCTGGGACCCAGCTATTCACAATATATATTAATGATTTAGATGAGGGAACTAAATGTAATATCTCCAAATTTGCAGATGACACAAAGCTGGGTGGGAGGGTGAGCTGTGCGGAGGATGCAGAGATGCTTCAGTGTGACTTGGACAAGCTGAGTGAGTGGTCAAATGCATGGCAGATGCAGTATAATGTGGATAAATGTGAGGTTAATCACTTTGGTAGCAAAAACAGGAAGGCAGATTATTATCTGAATGGCTATAAATTGAGAGAGGGGAATGTGCAATGAGACCTGGGTGTCCTCGTACACCAGTCGCTGAAGGTAAGCATGCAGGTGCAACAGGTGTAAAGAAGGCAAATGGTTTGTTGGCCTTCATAGCGAGAGGCTTCGAGTACAGGAACAGGGATGTCTTGCTGCAATTATACAGGGCCTTGGTGAGACCACACTTGGAATATTGTGTGCAGTTTTGGTCTCCTTATCTGAGGAAGGATGTTCTTGCTATAGAGGGAGTGCACCAGACTGATTCCTGGGATGGCGGGACTGACATGGGGAGAGATTGAGTCGGTTAGGATTGTATTCGCTGGAGTTGAGAAGAATGAGGGGGAATCTCATAGAAGCCTATAAAATTCTAACAGAACTAGACAGGGTAGATGCAGAAAGGATGTTCCCGATGGTGGGGGAGTCCAGAACCAGGGGTCAGAGTCTGAGGATATGGGGTAGACCATTTAGGACTGAGATGAGGAGAAATTTCTTCACCCAGAGAGTGGTGAGCCTGTGGAATTCACTACCACAGAAAGTAGTTGAGGCCAAAATATTGTATTGCAGGAATCGGTGCTGGGATCCTTGCTGTTTGTAGTGTACATTAATGATTTAGACGTGAATTGTTTACAAAAGATTTAATAGCTGAGCACTTGGAAAACAGTTAGCCTGATGGAGTTAGATATAGTTCTTGGGACGAAAGGGATCAAAGGATATGGGGAGAAAGCGGGAGCAGGCTATTGAGTTGGCTGATCAGCCATGATCATAATGAATGGCGGAGCAGGCTCGAAGGGCCGAATGGCCTACTCCTGCTCCTAGTTTCTATGGGAGGTATGATCAGTAAGTTTGCAGATGACACGAAAATTGGTGGTGTCATAAATAGTGAGGACAAAAGCCTTAGATTACAGTACAATATAGATGGGCTGGTAAGATGGGTAGAGCAGTGGCAAATGGAATTTAATCCTGAGAAGTGTGATGTGATGCATTTTGGGAGGACTAATAGCAGGGGAATACACAATGAATGGTAGGACCCTAGGGGGTACAGAGGGTCAGAGGGACCTTGGTGTACATGTCCATAGGTCCCTGAAGGCAGCAGCACAGGTAGATAAGGTAGTTAAGAAGGCATATGGGATACTTGCCTTTATTAGCCGAGGCATAGAATATAAGAGCAGGGAGGTTATGTTGGAGCTGTATAAAACACTAGTTAGGCCACAGCTGGAGTACTGTGTGCAGTTCTGGTTGCCACACTATAGGAAGGATGTGATTGCACTGGAGAGGGTGTAGAGGAGATTCGCCACGATGTTGCCTGGGCTGGAGCGTTTCAGCTATGAAGAGAGACTGGATAGGCTAGGACTGTTTACCATAGAGCAGAGAAAGCTGAGGGGGGACCTGATAGAGGTATACAAAATTATGAGGGGCATAGATAGGAAGAAACTTTTCCCCTTAGCGGAGCTGTCAATATCCAGAGGGCATAGATTTAAGGTAAGGGGCAGGAAATCTGAGGTAATATTTTTTCACCCTTGAAATCTGGAACACACTGCCTGAGGGGGTGGTAGAGGCAGGAACCCTCACAACATTTAAGTATTTAGATGAGCATTTGAAATGCTATAGCATACAGGGCTATGGACCAAGTGCTGAAAAATGGAATTAGGATAGAGAGGAGCTTGATGGCCGGCACGGACACGATGGGCCGAAGGACCTGTTTCTGGGATGTAAAACTCAGAGTCTGAGAGTACAAATCTAAGAGTAAATCAGCAGATAAGGCTAGACACTACAAAACTAATAAAAGGACAAAACTAAATGCTCTGTATCTAAACGCATGTAGTATTCGAAACAAAACAGATGAACTGATCGCACAAATAGAAATAAATACGATCTAATAGCCATATAGAGACATGCCTACAGGATAGATTGGTACCTGAATATTGAAGGGTACATATCATTCAGGAAGAACGGAAGTTAGGAAAATGTGGAGAGGTGGTTCTGTTAATTAATAATGGTATTAGCACATTAGAAAGGGAAGACCGAAGTTCAGGAAACCAGGATGTAGAAACAGTTTGGGTTGAGATGAAAAATGAAACAGGCAGGAAGTCACTTGTGGGAGTGATGTACAGGCCCCCTAATTGTAACTATAGAGTATAAAAGAAGAGATAATGGGAGCTTGTCAGAAAGGTACAGCATAATCATGGGGGATTTTAATCTAAATATAGACGGGAAAATTCAGATGGGCAAAGGTAGCGTAGATGAGGAGTTCTTGGATGTTTTTTAGAGAGTTTCTTAGAACAGCATGTTCTGGAGCCGACCAGAGAGCAGGCTGTACCAGGCCTGGTATTGATCAAAGAGATAGGATTAATTGATAACGTCCTAATGAAGGCACTCCTAGGTAGTGATCATAGCATGATTGAATTTTACATTTGTTTTGAGGGAGAGACGAGTGCATCCAAGACTAGTATTTTAAACTAAGTAAGGGCAATTATGAGGCAATGAAAGCAGAGCTAGCTAAAGTGAACTGACGATTGAGGTTAAGGGATAGGTTAATAGAGGTTCAGTGGCAGACATTTAAAGGGATATTTCAAAATACACAGAATATATACATTCCAATGAGAAAGAAAAATTCCAAGGGGAGGGCCCACCATCCGTGGTTAACTAAAAAAGTTAAAGATAGTATTAAACGTAAAGAAAAAGCATATAATTGTGCAAAGATGGGTGGCAGGTCAGAAGGCTGGAAAGAATATAAAGAACAGCAAAGAATGACAAAAAGATTAAACGAGGGAAAAATCAGAGTACGAGAGAAAGCTAGCTATTGACAAAGACATAGTAAGAGTTTCTATGGATGTTTAAATAAGAAGAGTTAACAAAGTGAGTGTTGGTCCTATAGAAAGTGCGCCTGGGGAATTGATAATGGAAAGTATGGAGATGGCAGATGAATTAGACAGGTATTTTGCTTTGGTCTTCATTATAATTTCACAACTTTTCACTTTATACATTAATGATCTAGATGAAGGAACTGAGGGCATCCTGGCTAAGTTTGCAGATGATACAAAGATAGGTGGAGGGACAGGTAATATTGAGGAGGCGGGGAGGCTGCAGAAGGATTTGGACAGGTTAGGAGAATGGGCAAAGAAGTGGCAGATGGAATACAACGTGGGCAAGTGTGAGGTCATGCACTATGGTAGGAAGAATAGAGGCATAGACTATTTTCTATATGGGGAGGGAATTCAGAAATCTGGAGTGCAAAGGGACTTGGGACTCCTAGTCCAGGATTCTCTTAAGGTTAACTTGCAGGTTGAGTCGGTAGTTAGGAAGGCAAATGCAATGTTGGCATTTATTTTGAGAGGACTAGAATATAAAAGCAGGGATGTGCTGCAGATGCTTTATAAGGCTCTGGTCAGACAACATTTAGAATATTGTGAGCAATTTTGGGCCCCGTATCTCAGGAAAGATGTGCTGGCCCTGGAGAGGGTCCAGCGGAGGTTCACGAGAACGATCCCAGGAATGAAAGGCTTAACATATGAGGAACGTTTGAGGACTCTGGGTCTATACTCGATGGAGTTTAGAAGGATGAGGGGGGATCTGATTGAAACTTACAGAATACTGAAAGGCCTGGATAGAGTGGACGTGGGGAAGATGTTTCCATTAGTAGGAGAGACTAGGACCTGAGGGCATAGCCTCAGAGTAAAGGGAAGACCTTTTAGAACAGAGATGAGGAGAAACTTCTTTAGCCAGAGAGTGGTGAATCCATGGAATTCATTGCCACAGAAGGCTGTGGAGGCCAGGTCATTGAGTGTATTTAAGACGGAGATAGATAGGTTCTTGATTGGTAAGGAGATCAAAGGTTATGGGGAGAAGGCGGGAGAATGGGGTTGAGAAACTTATCAGCCATGATTGAATGGCGGAGCAGACTCAATGGGCCGAATGGCCTAATTTCTGCTCCTATGTCTTATGGTCTTATAGAGGACACAAGTAACATCCCAAAAATAGCTGTAAATCAGGAAATTGAAGGGAGGGAGGAACTCGGGGAAAATTACAATCACCAGGGAAGTGGTAGTGAGCAAATTGTTGGGGCTGCGGGCTGACAAATGCCCAGGTCCTAATGGACTTTACCTTAAAGTCTTGAAAGAAGTGACTAGTGAGATAGTTGATGCATTGGTTTTAATTTTTGCAAAATTCCCTAGATTTGGGAAAGGTTCTATTAGATTGGAAGTAGCAAATTTATTCAAAAAGGGAGGGAAACAGAAAGCAGGAAACTAAAGGCCAGTTAGCCTAACATCTGTCATGTGGAAAATGTTAGAAGCTATTATTAAAGATGTTATAGCAGGACACTTAGAAAAATTCAAGGTAATCGGGCAGAGTCAACATGGTTTTGTGAAAGGGAAATCATGTTTGACCAATTTCTTGGAGTTCTTTGAAGGAATCACATTCACTGTGGATAAAGGGGAACCGGTGGATGTACTGTACTTAGATTTCCAGAAGGTATTTGATAAAGTGCCACACCAAAGGTTATTGCATAAAATAAAAGCTCATGGTGTAGGGGGTAACATATTGGCATGGACTGGTATTCCAGAGACCTGGGGACCTGGGTTTGAATCCCATCACAGCAGATGGTAAAATTTGAATTAAAAGACTGATAACCACAAAACCATTGCCAATTGTTGTAGAAACCCACCTGGTTCACTAGTTTTCTTAAGGGAAGGAAATCTGCTGTCCTTACGTGGTCTGGCCTACATGTGACTCCAGACCCACAGCAATGTGATTGACTCTTAAATGCTGTCTGAACAGTGGCAATTAGGGATGGGCAGTAAATGCTGGCCTAGTCAGTGATGCCAACATTCCATGAATGAATATTAAAAAAAATGGATCGAAGATTGGCTGGCTAACAGGAAGCAGAGAGTAGGCATTAATTGGTCTGGTGTGTTACAAGAAGCAGTGCTGGGGCCTCAAGTTTTTACTATTTATATAAATCACTTTGATGAAGGGACCGAAAGTATGGTAGCTAAATTTGCTGTTGACACAAAGATAGGTAGGAAAGTAAATTGCGAAGAGGATATAAGGAGGCTGCAAGGTACATAAGTTAAGTGAATGAGCAAAGATCTGGCAACTCGAGTATTATGTGGGCAAATGTGAAATTGTCCATTTCAGCAGGAAGAATAAAAAAGAATCTTATTACCTAAATGGTGAGAGATTGCAGAGCTCTGGGATTCAGAGGGACCTGAATGTCCTAGTGCATGAATCACAAAAGGCTAATATGCAGGTACAGCAAGTAATTAGGAAAGCAAGTAATTAGGAATGTTATCATTTATTGTGAGGGGAATTGATTACAAAAGTAGGGAGGTTATGCTTCAGTTGTATAGGGCACTGGTGAGACCACATTGGGGTATTGTGTACAGTACTGGTCTCCTTATTTAAGGAAAGATGTAAATGCATTAGAAGCAGTTCAGAGAAGGTTTATTAGACTAATACCAGGAATGGGCGGGTTGTCTTATGAGGAAAGATTGGACAGGTTAGGCTTGTATCCACTGGAGCTTAGAAGAGTAAGGGGTGAATTGATTGAATCCTTTAAGATCCTGACGGGTCTTGACAGGGCAGCTGTGGAAACCATGTTTCCCTTGTGGGAGAATAACTAAGGGTCGCTGTTTAAAATAAGGGGCCACTCATTTAAGGCAGAGATGAGGAGGAATTTTTTCTGAGGGTCGTGAGTTTTTGGACCTCTCTTCCTCAAAAGTAGTGGAAACAGAGTCTGAATATTTTTAAGGCAGAACTGGATGGACTTTTGATTAAGGGGGGAGGGGGAGGTGAAAGGTTATCGGGGGTAGGGAGGAATGTGGGGTTGAGGTTACAATCAGATCAGCCATGATCTTATTGAATGGCGGAGCAGGCTCGAGGGCCGAGTGGCAGCCTCCTCCAAATTCGTATGTTTGCCCTGGATAGTATCAAGCTTCTTGAGTTTGTCGCAAGAAAATTGACAATATTCCATCACCCTCTTGACTTATGCCTTGTAGATGGTGGACAGGCTTTTGGGAATCAGGAGTTGAGTTGCTGCAGAAATTCCAGCCTCTGACCTGCCCTTGTAGCTGCAGTATTTATATGGCTGGTCTAGTTCGGATGCATTGACTCCAGTTTTGCTAGGGCTCCTTGATGCCACACTTGGTCAAATGCTGCCTTGATATCAAGGGCAGTCACTCTCACCTCACCCCTGGGAGTTCAGCTCTTTTGTCCATGTTTGGACCAAGGCTGTAATCAGGGCAAGAGCTTAGTGATCCTGGTGCAGCTGAAACTGAGAGTCACTGAGTAGGCTATGGCAGTGTAGGTTCAGCTTCATGAGAACTGAGGATGCAGCATGTTCTGGAGCAAGTCTTTAGTACTACCACTGAACTTCTGTCTGGGGCCGTAGCCTTTGCTTTATCTGTATGTGGTTAGCCATTTCTTGATATCATGTGGAGTGAATCAAATAGGCTGAAGACTGGCATCCATGACGTTGAGGCTTTCTCATTTAGAACGTCACCTTTCAGAAAGGTCTTAGGGATGGTGTTGCATGTTATGCATTTCAGTTCTGTGGTAGTATGCAGAAGACTTCATTTCAAGAAAAAATATTCCCTGGTTTGACCTTGTTCTGGTTCTGCAATACGCGGTCTGGCTCTTGAATAAAGTCCATAATTTATAAATAATTCTTTACAACAAATTTTCCTTGTCCAAAATAGAATAGTAGTTTATTATTTTAAAATCAGATTGGCAAGAGTAGCTTAGATGAGGAGTTTATAGAATGTTTTTGAATTAATTTCTTAGAGCAGCACATTCTGAAACCAACCAGAGAGCAGGTTATATTAGACTTGGTATTGTGTAATTAAGGGTTTAATTAATGACTTCAGGGTAAAGGCTCCCCCAGGTAGCAGTGACCACAATATGATTGATTGAATTTTATATCCAGTTTGAAAGGGAGAAGAGTGGGTCTAAGACTAGTATTTTAAACTTAACTAGGGACAGTTATGTGGGTTTGAAAGCTGAGCTCACTGAAGTTAACTGGGATACTAGGCTAGGGGATAGAGCTCCAACAACATTCAAGAAGCTTGACACCTTCCAGAACAATTGGCATCCCATCCGCAAACATTCACTCCCCCCACCACCGACGCACAGTATCAACAGTGTATACCATCTCCAAGATGCACTTCACCAGCACCTTTGACAGTACCTTCCAAGCCCACAACCACTGCCATCCAGATGGACAAAGGCAGCACCACCTGGAAGTTCCTGTCCAAGCCACTCACCATCCTGACTTGGAAATATATCGCCGTTCCTTCACTGTTGCTAGGTCAAAATCCTGCAACTCCCTCTCTAACAGCACTGTGGGTGTACCTACACTACATGGACTGCAGCGGTTCAAGAAGGCAGCCCACCACCAGTTTCTCAAGGGCAACAAGGGATGGGCATTAAATGATGGCCCAGCCAGCGAAGCCCACATCCCGTGAATGAATAAAAAAAGATAGATTTCTACACATTAACAACATCAAGGGATATGGTGATAGTGTAGCAAAATGGTTTTGAAGCAGGAAATCAGCCAGGATCTCATTGAATGATGGTGTGGACTCAAAGGGCTGAATGGCCTACCCCTGATCCTTTCTCTTATGTTCTAAGATATCAATGGACTGGTCAGGTGGGCAGAAAAATGGCAAATGGAATTGAGCCTAGAGAAGTGTGAGGTGATGCATTCGGAGAGGTCAAACAAGGCAAAGGATTACACAACAAATAGGAGGATACTGAGAGGTGTAGAGCAAGTTGAGAGACCTTGGAGTGAATATCCACAGATCCCTGAAGGTAGCAGGAGATATGGTCGTTAAGAAGGCATATGGAATAGTTTCATTTATTAGCTGAGGTACAAAATATAAGAACAGGGAGGTTATGCTGAAACTGTACAAATCATTAATCAGGCCGCAACTTGAATACTGTGTGCAGCTCTGGTCACAGGATGTAATTGCACTAGAGAGGGTACAGAGGAGATTTACGAGGATGTTGCCAGGGCTGGAAAATTGCAGCCATGAGGAAAGATTGGACAGGCTGGGGTTGTTCTCCTTCAAACAGAGGAGGCTGAGGGGAGATTTTGAGGAGAATGGATAAAGTGGATGGGAGATTCCATTTCCCTTAGCAGAGAGATCAATGACCAGGGGGCACAGATTTAAAGTGATTGGTAGAAAGATTAGAGAGGAGATGAGGAAATGTTTTTCACCCTGAGAGCTGGAGTCTGGAACTCACTGCCTGACCGGATAGTCGAGGCAGAAACCCTCAACTCATCTAAAAGGTGCCTGGATATACACCTCAAGTGCTGTAACCTACAGGGCTGCAGGCCAAATGTGGGGAAAGTGGGGTCGGCTGGGTGGCTCGTTTTTAGCTGGCATAGACACGATGGGCATAAAGCTTTCTACTTTTTCTAAATACCAGAAAAGGAGGGATGTGGGGGAGAGGGCAGGATAGTGGCAGTACATTTATTGCTCCTAAGAAGAGTCAACATGGATATGATGGGCTGGTTGGCCACCTTCTGTGCTGTTATGATTCTATGACCTTACCCCAGATCACCAAACCAGTGTTTCAAGGACTGACACTAACCTCATCCCCTCTGGAGATCAGAGATTTTCACTCCATAGCTCCCCATTTCATAGTGTCCCTTCCCTGAACAGTCCTTCTATCCCCTTCCCAAAATCCACAAGCAGGACTGTCCTGGTTCACCTGTTCTTTCAGCCTGTTCCTGCTCCACTGAACCTATGTCTTATTTCGACTATATTTTCTGCTCTTGTCCAGTCGCTTTATATGTTTGTGATTCTTCTGACAGTCTACATCATTTCAACAGAATCATCGAATTGTTGCAGTGCAGACGGAGGCCATTTGGCCCATCATGTTTACATCAGCTTTCTGAATGAGCATCACCTAATGCCATTCCCCCACTTCTCCCTGTAACCCTGAACATTCTTCCTTTTCAGAAAGCAGTAATTCCCCTTGGAGTGCCTCGATTGAGTCTGCCTCCATCACATACTGAGTGCATTCCAGACCTTAACCACTCGCTGCGTGAAAATGTTGTTCATAGAAACATAGAAAATAGGAGCAGGAATAGGTCGTTGGGCCTTTCGCGCCTGCTCTGCCATTCAACATGATCATAGCCGATCCCCCATCTCAACGCTGTACTCCCACTCTCTCTCCGTACCCCTAGACGCCTTTAGGGTCTAAAAATTTATCTATTTCCTCAAATATATTCAGTGACTTGGCCTCCACAGCCTTCTGTGGCAGAGAATCCCACAGCTTCATCACCCTCTGAGTGAAGACGTTTCTCCTCATCTTAGTCCTAAATGGCTTACCCTTTATCCTGACATTGTGACCACTTGTTCTAGACACCCATCCCCCAGTCAGAGGAAATATCATCCCTGCATCCGGTCTGCCTAGTCCTGTCAGAATTTTATGCGTTTCAAAACACAACAGGAAAAGTGGCCCAATCATGGCTAACAAAAGAAATTAAGGATAGTATTAGATCCAAAGAGGAGTCATATAAAGTTGCTGGAAAAAGTAGCAAGCCTGAAGATTGGAAGCAGTTTAAAATTCAACAAAGAAGGACCAAGAGATTGATTAAGAGGGGCAGCCCAGCACATCATGCAAAAGATAAGGCATTTGCATCTACCATTAGCCAGAGGTGCCAAGTGGATGATCCACCTCAGCCTCATCCAGAGTTCCCCAGCATTACAGATGCCAGTTTTCAGCCAATTCGATTCACTCTACATGATATAAAGAAACGGCTGAAAGCACTGGATAGCGGAAAGGCTATGGGCCCTGACAATATCCCGGCAATAGCACTGAAGTCTTGTGCTCCAGAACTTGCCGCACCCCTAGCCAAGCTGTTCCAATACAGTTACAACACTGGCATCCACCCAGTTATGTGGAAATTGTCCAGTATGCCCTGCACACGCAAAGCAGGACAAATCCAACCCGGCCAATTACAGCCCAATCAGTCTACTCTCCATCATCAGTAAAGTAATGGAAGGGGTCGTCAACAGTGCTATCAAATGGCACTTGCTTAGCAGTAACCTGCCCAGGTTGGATCCCGCCAGGGCCACTCAGCTCCTGACCTCATTACAGCCTTGGTTCAAACATGGACAAAAGAGCTGAACTCCCGAGGTGAGAGTGACTGCCCTTGACATCAAGGCAGCATTTGACCGAGTGTGGCATCAAGGAGCCCTAGCAAAACTGGAGTCAATGGGAATCAGGGGGAAAACTCTCCACTGGTTGGAGTCACACCTAGCACAAAGGAACCTGGTTGTGGTTGTTGGAGGTCAGTCATCTCAGCTCCAGGACATCACTGCAGAAGTTCCTCAGGGTAATGTCCTTGGCCCGATCATCTTCAGCTGCTTCATCAATGACCTTCCTTCCATCATAAGGTCAGAAGTGGGGATGTTCGCTGATGATTGCACAATGTTCAGCACCATTCACAGCTCCTCAGACACTGAAGCAGTCCATGTCCAAATGCAGCAAGACCTGGACAATATCCAGTCTTGGGCTGACAAGTGGCAAGTAACATTCGCGCCACACAAGTGTCAGGCAATGGCCATCTCTAACTAGAGAGAATCCAACCATCGCCTCTTGACACTCAATATAAGAACATAAGAAATAGGGGTAGGCCATTTGGCCCCTCGAGCCTTCTCCGCCATTCAATAAGATCATGGCCGATCTTGTTTTTCCGATTTCGACATTCCCATCTACTTCTGGTAACCTTAAATTCTTGTTAGGCAGGGGAATCAATCTACTTCTGACTTAAAAATATTCAATGACCGTGCCTCCACCGCCTTTTGAGGCTGAGTGTTCCAATGTCGCACAACCCTGAGAGAGAAAAAATCCTCGTCATCTTTGTCCTAAAAAGAGGATCCCTAATTTTAAAACAGTGCCCCTAGTTCTGGACTCACCCATGAGAGGAAACATCCTTTCCATGTCCACCTTGTCAAGACCATTCTGGATTTTATATAGTTCAATCAAATCACCCCTCACTCTTCTAAGCTCCAGTGGAAACAAGCTCAGTCTGTCCAACCTTTCCTCATAAGACAACCCACTCATTCCAGCTATCAATCTAGTAAATCCCCTCTGAAATGCCTCCAACGCATTTCCATCCTTTAAGTAAGGAGACCAAAACTGCACACAGTATTCGAGATGTGGTCTCACCCAATGCCATGTATAACTGAAGCATAACATCCTTGCTTTTATGTTCAATTCCTTATGTAACAAAGGATAGCATTCCATTAGTGTCTTAATTACTTGCAATGGCATTACCATCGCTGAATCCCCCACTATCAACATGGGGGTTACTATTGACCAGAAACTGAACTGGACTAGCCATATAAATACTGTGGCTACAAGAGCAGGTCAGAGGCTAGGAATCCTGCGATGAGTAACTCACCTCCTGACTCCTCAAAGCCTGTCCACCATCCACAAGGCACAAGTCAGGAGTGTGATGGAATACTCCCCACTTGCCTGGATGAGTGCAGCTCCCACAACACTCAAGAAGCTTGATGTCATGCAGGACAAAGCAGCCCACTTGGTTGGCACCCTTCCCCAATTCTTTTTGTGGTTTAACGATGACGGCATCAGTATCGCTTCCTGCTCTTCTCTGGAACCGGAAAAATTAATGAATTCTGCTTCTGTTTGCTCCATTCTCTCAACTTCACATGGTCCATTTCCGACCCTTCCCTTCCCTTCCCTTCATTTCCTTGACTTCTATGTCTCCATTTCTGGGGATAGGCTGAGTCGTAATATTCGTTATAGGCTCACCAACTCCCACAGCTACCTCAACTGCACTTCCTCACACCCTGCTTCCTGCAAGGACTCCATTTCATTCTCCCAGTTTCACCATCTCCTTTACACCTGTTCTGGAGATGCTACCTTCCACGACGGTGCTTCTGGCATGTCTTCCATTTTCCCCAACAGAGGATTCCTCCTCCACCACTGAGGTTGACAGAGTCCTTAACCATGTCTGACTAATTTCCCACACTTCTGCTCTCACCCCTTTTCCTCCTTCCTGGAATATGATAGGGTTCCTCTTATTCTCACTGTCCACCCCACTAGCCTCCACGTTCGAAAGATCATCCTCTGCCATTTCCACCACCTCTAGTCATATTGAACTCTTTCTCTCTCCACAAGTGCTGCTGGACCTGCTGAGTTTTTCCAACACAGTTTTTATTTCAGATTTCCAACATCTGCAGTATTTTGCTTTGACACCACCAGAGGAGTTCCTTTGAAAAGTATCCTCAAATCGGCCATCTTCAATGGGCTGTCGTCTGTCATAACATCGAGAGCGCAACTATTTACTGATTTCACAGTGATTATTTTCATTCGCAACTCCTCTGATAATTAAACATGAACATGTCTAGGCTTGACCTGTCAGTTGTGCAACTTAAATGCCTGGTAACACCATTTCAAACAAGAGAGAGCACAGCCGCCTCACCCTAACCTTCAGTAACACACCATCAGTCAGTCCCTCGTCAAGAACATCTTAGAGGTTGCCATTGACCAGAAGTTTAACTGAACTTGCCACACCAACACTAAGGCTATAGCAGTAAGGTAGATGTTGGGTATTCTGCAATAAGTGGCTCTCTTCATGACTTTTTACCGTCTAAAAGCTAGGGGTGAAATTACCACTGCACTGAAGAAACTCGACCATCCAGTACAGAGTAATTGGTGTCCCTGCCACGAGGCACAATATCCACTCCTTCCATTACCAGCTCAGCCAGGCTCCATTATGCAGGATCTTTAGTATGTATTGCAGCGACTTGCCAGCTGCTCCCTCTCCTGCCAGCTTTATCATTGAAGTACAGGAAATTGCATCTGTTATGCACCATCCTGCCTTGGTCATTCATTGCCATTTCTTTGTTGTGGCTGGCTCAATGTCATGGAATTCCCATCTAATACCACTGGAGCAATGTTATCCTGATGAGGACTACAGGGAAGGGAGGATATGATCCCCTAAAACTTTGTTCATCTCAGTTATAGTGTGTATACTGAATTTCACATGCTGTTTTTACTCTCCTAGGCTGGCAATCCTGTGTTACCACGTCCAAGAAAGAACGAACAGAATAACTGCAAGAAATTTCAGCGGGCACTCTCAGAGCTTGATGAGCTTTTCCAGAATCTGGAGGCGATGTTCATGCTGACACTGGTTCCTCGCGTGCACATCCTGTTGGGTGGCAGTATAGTCAATCCGAAGGAAATGTACGAGGTCAACATGGAGCGGGTTGCCTTTGGCAGCACTGAGGGGAGTTTGAAAACAGTCTCCTGCATTCGCAAACTTTTCCACACACTCTTTGTCAAGGACATCTTCAATGAGTTGAAATCCATTCCTCTGATGAACACTGTGCTTCTTGTCCAAGGTCACAGGGACTGTGGAGTTCAGTGGTTCCGACCAAAACTTAGCTACAGAGTTCCAAACCGCACCAGGAAGGTGGTGATTAGCCTGGCCTGTGATACCATGAACCTCGCATCAGCTAAGGATCAAACAACAAGTTCTCACCATGACGATTATATCTGGTTTCAAGCGCCCATATCAATCAAGGGATTTCATTAATTAGTATAATAACCTTTTTAATAATAGCTGTATCTTTTTGCAACATTTATGTGGTACCCAGTTTTTAAATTAAAAAAGGCTTGACTTTGAGCAGCCTATTGTGCCAATGGGGAGGGAATAACACAGCCGGTATGTAACTGGATCTCGATTGGGCAACTTGCATGATCCTCCCCATTGAAAAGATATATTAAGATTTACAATAGAGGTGGTGACCTAGGAACATATCTATCTGCCAAATTGGAGCAGAAAAGGAAGAATAATTGATTTGGTGTGAAAAATAATGGTAACTAATTTGTGTGTCAATAAATTAGTTGGGAATTATATTGGGATTGGCTGGTGTGGAACTGACTGATAAACAATAAGGTTCCTGGTTTAATTCCTGGTTTGGCCAGCAGTAGTTGGCCTTTGCATCCTTAGGTTAAACTGGGGCAATCAGCTTGGGTTCCTATTCCTGAAAGCTATCCAAAGGATTGGGTTGGGCTCTGCTTTGAACTAGCCCATAGTTGACTTGTGTCCAGGTTGATGCATGATGGATGGGTACTTGGTCATGGTCCTTGGGTAGGTCCATAATCAGCAGCAACCGTTCAGAACATTTAAAAAGTAGGCCAAATGAAAGAAAGAACTCATTCCGCCATTTAGTAAGATCATGGTTGAAACAACTTCAACTGCATTTTCCTGCCCTATCCCTATATCTGTTAACTCTCTTTGTGCTCAAAAATCTATTGATCCTAGTCTTGGATATACTCATGGAATGAGCATCTACAGCCCTTTGGGGTAGAGAATTCCAAAGATTCATACTTGATTATTTCTTTTTAAGAAAAACTTTAAAAAAGGAAAGTAGTTTGTCAGTGAAAAATCAATGTGAAGAATTATTTAACCTTTCATATCAGCTTTTCAAACATGGTGCTCAAAATCAGTGTGTTTTTAATGAAATTTAAAAGTACAGAAAATAAACTTTTATATATCCAGATTTCTGTGCAAGTTCATTACCATTTACTTCTAAAGTTGGGTGTGGCTCAGAAGATGTATGAAAGTGGAAGATATCTGCTGAGGTATGGCTAAGGAATCCATGTTGCAAGGTAGACAGTGGGAAGTTGGTGCGAGGGGGGAGTTTGGGGGAGGAGGAGATGCTCCTGTTGCCCCTAACACTGTAGTGGTTTGTGTAAGATTGAGGTAGTAAGTATTTAAAATTTTATTTAGTCTTTTAAAACTTTATGCCAGCTAGTGTAGATAATAAACTTCAAAAACTAAAAAGTAGTTACCCATAAACAAATATAGCTAAGGTAAGGACCAAAGATAAAGATATAAGATTAAAAGAAATGAAATTTTCCAATTGTGCCCATTCAGCTCCTGAACCCAGTGACGTCACTGGGGATCGGTTAGTAATACATTTTTTTGCTCTCTAAGCTATTGGAGTAGTGTATAACTAATACGTTAAGTTAGTGTAAACTAGTTAAATGAATGAATTTAAAGAAACTAAATAAACCCACTGACATTACGTACGAGCAAGGAGTAGGAGTAGGCCATTCAGCCCCTCGAGCCTGCTCTGCCATTTAATAAGTTTAATCATGGCTGATCTGATAGTGATCTGAAATCTGTATCCCACCCACCCCGATAACCTATCACCCCTTGGTTACCAAGAATCTACCCACCTCTGCCTTAAAAATATTCAAAGACTTTGCTTCCACCACCCTTTCAGGAAGAGAGCTCCAAAGACACTCAGCCCTCTGAGTGAAAACATTTCACCTCATCTCTGTTTTAAATGGGCGACACCTTATTTTTAAACAGTGACCCCTGGTTCTAGATTCTGCCACAGTGGGGGAATGAGGGTCATGGGGGAGGATTGCAGTGAGACCGTGGAAAGGTCTACAGTGATTCCAGGGGGGGAGGGTGTGGGTGATGGGGGAAGGGGAAAAGGTATTTGACTGGACATCAAAGATCACAACAACCATGGCTGCAAGCAGCTATGCAGAGTCTCGAGGTCGAAATCTCAAGATGCTGCGAGGGAGTTGGGTCATCAGGGGTGGGTGGCGATGCAGGTCAGCTCAGCTGGACGACTGAAGGAGACCCCAGATTGTAGCACTTGCAATGCTAGGGCCTTGGAACAGATGAAACGGTGAAGGGCAAATGCTCAGCGTGCATAGGAGACTCCTTGCACATGGATCACAAGGGCCCTGGCAAAGACCTTTGCCTCCCTGCACATGCCTGATTCCGGGGGGCATGGGGTGACCCTTGGAAAGTGGTCGGAGGTGGGGGCAGGGTGGGGGGGTGTGGTGAACGCAGGCCTAAGGATTATTGTAAGTAAAACACATCAGAGATGATTAAAGTGCAAGTGAACCATATTTACAAAATTGTGATAAGTTTGACATTTTAAATCAAAACTTGTTAATTTTTCCTTCCCTACTCCTCCTACGTGCTCCTCTAACATCTGCAGCAGGGTGGAGGCAGCCTGCTGACCATTTTGCCCTGTTGCCTTGGGTGACCTTGGCGACCGTCCTCTGGAGACCCGAGGCCTGGTGGGCCCCAGCTTACTGTGGCTGTCCTGCTGTGGGGCAGACGCAGGGGACGAGGATGAAGGTATCACTAGTAAGGGGGTTTTGGGAGGGCCAGCCACCCTCAGGTAGTCCTGACTGGGAGGTCCCATGGGTGCCCAACTGCTGCTGCCTCTCCCTTTGGGTATTCGAAGGCCCCTGCCCGGCTCCTTGAGGGAAAGAGGCACTTGGAGGGAGGTCAGGGTGCCCTGTCCCTTCTCACATAGCCACTGCGAAAGCTTAGCCATGGATACAGCGATGGGGAGATGAGTCTTCACACATCCCTAGCAGGATCTGCTGGACCAGTTTCTCCATGGAGTCTGCCACCCTCCCCATGGAGATCTCCATGCGTGCACAGGTCGGCACTACTTCATCACCCAGCAGGCGGACAGACTCCCCTGCCTTGTGTGCCACCCTGTTGAGGGCTCCTGCCACCTTTGCCTGATGTTCCACCGCCTCTTGCTGTCTCACCAGCATCTTGTGAGCAAACCATTCCAGAGGTGCCTCATCTGACTTGGACATTATGGATGCCTCATTCCCAGCAGTCCCCTGAGTGCTGGTGAGCTTGGCTGACCCTGCTGAGGACATGTGTCCATGCAGAATGTGAGACCCTTTCTAAACTAGATCTAATACCCACCGGGATGTGTGTCCCTGGGCTGATGTGGGGGGGTTGGGGGTTGTGCAGATGACTGTTGTGATGCTTCTACAGGTGCACTTTCTTCATCTGTGGTCCTCTCCGAGCTTTCCCCATTGCTGGGCAGGACTTTGTGCTCTTCTGGCCTTCCCCTCTTCCTCCTAGCACCTGTAAGTGAGAGGAGAGGGCGAGTGACCTCTAACATGGAGGAACGCATGACCCTTAGCTTTCTATGTGACTACATTAGGCATGGGTCCTCACTGGATGGAGGCCGCTAGCCGACCTCTCTGTCCCTTGTGACCACTGCCAGCTGGGCTGACCGCTCCTGGGAGTCAGTGAGGTGTTTGAAGTGTGGCCAGCCTTTTCTCGCTTGCTCTTTCTCTCTCTCTGTCTCTCTCTCTCCCCCCACCAAATCCACCCCCCCATGCCCCCAGACAGCCTGTGAACTCTGTGTGGAAGGGTCAGGGACCCACAGTGGCCTCTCCACCTGCAGAGTAGATGGATTGTAGTGGGGCCCAGAGGCATGGCCTTACTACATTGCCACTGAGGCCCATGCCCTCTGTACCATTCAGTGAAGTTTGTGTGGGCAGTTGAGGGTTTACTGGTCTGCTTCCCAGCTGCAGGGCCGACCTCCGCTGGATGCCTTGGGCACTGACTGCCCTAGACACTGCCCCCCCTCACCCCCGCCCCCATGCTGGGTTAGTTTCCCTGCTCGGCCTTCTCCTTGCCCCTTCTGGCCTCCACCTTGTCCTGCAGGATGCCCAGGGAGGCGTCTCTAAATTTGGATGATGGAGCTACCTGTCCCCTTCGGGTCCTCTCCTCCCCAAGTGTTGGATAAGTTGATGTCCGGGCATCATGCAACCCGCCCCGTCCTGCCAAACATCGGGAAACCCACGTCTGCATAACTAATGAAGCTGGGGTCACATGATACTGCGCAAATCCCCAGTGGGCTCTGCAGCGGGAAGCATTCACCCCCCCCCCGCCCACCCCCTCCCCTGCTTCCGCCACAGGACTTAGCCCCTGAATGGAAATTTCTGCCCCAAGCATTTGAAGGATATTTTGTCTCTGAGGGACCAGGATAAGAAATATTATGAAGAGGGTATTGAAGTTTCTCATAGTGGATGGAGACCGTTGATAAGTCATAATAATTAGTAGGAGGAGGAGGAGGAGGGAGGAGGTCATTCAGCTCAGCAAGTATGCTCCACTGTTTAACAGCATTGTGGCTGATCTGGTTATGACCTGAACTCACTTTCCTGCCCTCCCCATAACCCTTGATTCACTTAGAGATCAAAATCAGCCAATTCAATGACCCAGTATCCACTGCTTTCTGGGATAGAGAATTACAAAGAGCAACGACTCTCTGGAAAAAGAAATTCCTCCACATCTCTGTCTTAACTGGGAGACTCCTTATGCTGAAAATATGCCCCTAGTTCTAGATTCCCCCGTGGAGGGGAACAACCTCTCAGTATCTACCTTGTCAATGCCCCTCAGATCACTCCATTCCTCTATACTCCCATATAAGCTATATAAGCATACATCCAGCCTGCTCAACCTTTCCTCATAAAACAACGCCTTCATCCCAGGAATCAGCCTAGTGAACCTTCACTGAACTGCTTCCAGTTTATGCATGCCCCTCCTTAAATAAGGAGGCCAAAACTGCACATGATACTCCAGGTTTGGTCTCATCAATGTCCTGTATATTTTTAAAAAGACTTCCATTCCTCCTTGCAATAAAGGCTAACATTCCATTTGCCTTCCTAATTACTTGTTGAACCTGCATACTAACTTAGTGTTTCATGTCCAAGGACACCCGGGTCCCTCTGTACTGTAGCATTATATAGTCTCTCCTTATTTATATAATATTCTGGTTTTCTATTCTTCCCACCCAAAGTGGATAACCTCACATTTTCCCACTTTATACTCCATCTGCCAAAGTTTTCCCCACTCACTTAACCTATCTATATTCCTATACAAACTCATTATGCCCTCCTTAGAACTTGCTTTCCTCCCTATCTTTGTATCATCAGCAATTTTGCCTACAATACAGTCAAGGCTGGATTTTACTGCTGGGCATGTTAAATATGAGGGGTGATAAGCCCACCACATTCCCAGTCAGTTCAGCTTGTCACCTAACCAAGTGACCAGAAAATTACGCTGCACACACCATAATATGTTTTGTGTGCGCAGGCAGGTGGGAGTGTGACGGAGTGTTGGGAGTTTGGTGAGTTGAGAGGATCTTAAATTTCTTCTAAAAATCTAATATTTATTGTAGTTAACAGTTAACATTCAACTGCAGGTACTGTTTAAATTCTAAATCTCATTCAGGGGCATTAGCAGGGAGATAGAAGCTATCCACTGGCAGCGGCTGTGGATAATTGATTAAGGAAACTAGCTTGAGCTTTTTTTCCTGTACTTGGGCTCAGCTAGTCCCTTTGTTTCAGAACGTATAAATTCAGACCTTCTAAGTGCAACCTAGCACTGAGTGTGACCTCAATGGTGTGCTTGGGAGTTTGGTGAGTTGAGGGAGTTCAGTAAGGAGGGGAGTGAGGTGCTCCTTGCTTTTTTTAACTTTTTCACCCTGTAGGAATTGGCTCTTGCTCTACTACAGGGCAAGAAGCCAGCTGCTTGGTGAGTGTCTGGTAAGTGGTCAAGGTTTATACTATTCCACTTAAATAAGGGTAATTACAAAGGAATGAAGGCAGAGTTGGCTGGAAAGACTGGGATAGGATTTTAGCAGAAAAAAAGGTTGATGAACAATGGTAGATGTTTAAGAAAATAGTTCATGACTCAACAAATATCCCAGTGAGGAAGAAGGATTCAAGGAAGGGGATAAACCAACCATGGTTACCCAAGGAAGTTAAGGATAGGATCAAATTAAAAGAAAAGACATACAATGTGGCAAAGATTAGTGGTAAGCCAGAGGATTGGGAAAGTTTTAAAAACCAGCAAAAGATGACCAAAAAAAAAATAAAAAGGGAGAGAGAGGCCAAAGTGAACATAGGCTCCTTAGAGAATGAGGAGGGGGCAATAATAATGGGGAACCAGGAAATGGCAGAGGAGTTGAATAAATACTTTGCTTCAGTCTTCACGGTAGAAGACACTAATAGCATTCCAGTACTAAATAATCAAGGGGCAAAATGGGAGGAAATAAATACAATAACTATCACCAGAGAAAAAATACTCGGGAAACTAATGGGGCTAAAGGCTGATAAGTCACCTGGACCTGATGGGTTGCATCCTAGGTCATTAAAGGAAGTAGCTACAGAAATAGTGGATGCATTGGTAGTAACCTTCCAAGAATCCTTAGATTCTGGAAAAGTCCCAGAAGATTGGAAAAAAGGGAGGGAGATAAAAGACAGGTAACTATAGGCCAGTTAGCTTAATACCTGTCATTGGGAAAAGGTTAGAGTCTTTAATAAAGGATGTCATAGCAGAGCATTTAGAAATACATAATCTAATCAAGCAGAGTCAGCATGGCTTCATGAAGGGGAAATCAGGCCTGACAAATTTATTAGAATTCTTTGAGGAGGTAACAAGCAAGATAGATAAAGGGGAACCAGTAGATGTAATATATTTGGATTTCTAAAAAGCGTTCAATAAGGTACCACACATAAGGCTACTTAATAAGATAAGAGCCCATGGTGTTAGGGGTAGTATATTAGCATGGATAGAGGATTAGCTAACTAATAGAGACAGAGAGTTGGGATAAGGGGGGCATTTTCAGAATGGCAACCTGTAACTCGTGGAGTGCCACAGGGACCAGTGCTGGGATTACAATTATTTACAATACATATCAATGACTTGGATGAGGGAAGTGAATGTACTATCGCCAAGTTTGCAGATGATACAAAAATCGGTGGGAAGGCAAGTGGTAAGGATGACAGAATCTACAGAGGGATATAGACAGGTTAAGTGAATGGGCAAAAAAGTGGCAGATAGAATATAATGTGGAAAAATGTGAGGTTATGCACTTTGGCAGGAAGAATAGAGGAGCTGAATATTATTTAAATGGAGAAAGACAGAAGAAAGCTGCAGCACAGAGGGATTTGGGGGTCCTTGTGCATGATTCACAAAAAGCTAGCTTATAAGTTCAGCAGGTAATAGGGAAGGCAAATGGAATGTTGGCCTTTATTTCAAAGGGAATGGAGTATAAAAATAGGGAAGTCTTCCTAAAACTATACAAGGCATTAGTTAGACCACACCTAGAATACTGTGAAGAGTTTTGATCCTCATATCTAAGGAAAGATATACTGGCACTTCCCTCAATTTAGTCTACTGCATTCGTTGCTCAAGATGTGGTTTCCTCTACATTGGAGAGCCCAAACGCAGACTGGGTGACCGCTTTGCGGAACACCTTCAGTCTGTCCGCAAGCATGACCCAAACCTCCCCGTCGCTTGCCATTTCAACACTCCACCCTGCTCTCATGCCCACATGTCCGTCCTTGGCCTGCTGCATTGTTCCAGTGAAGTTCAACGCAAACTGGAGGAACAGCACCTCATCTTCCGACTAGGCACTTTACAGCCTTCCGGGCTTAACATTGAGTTCAACAATTTTAGATCATGAACTCTCTCCTCCATCCCCACCCCCTTTCCGATCCCCCCCCTTTTTTCCCAATAATTTATGTAGATTTTTCTTTTCCCACCTATTTCCATTATTTTTCAATGTATTTCCATCCATTGTTTTATCTCTACCTTTTAGCCTATTTTGATCCCTTTCCTTCACCCCACCCCACCCCCACTAGGGCTATCTGTACCTTGCTCGTCCTGCTTTCTACCCTTAATTAGCACATTCCTTAGATAATATCACCACCTTCAACACCTCTTTGTCCTTTTGTCTATGACATCTTTTGGCTATCTCCACTTATCACTGGCCCTCTATCCAGCTCTACTTGTCCCACCCCCCCTTAAACCAGCTTATATTTCACCTCTTTTCTATTTTTCCTTAGTTCTGTTGAAGAGTCATACGGACTCGAAACGTTACCTGTGTTCCTCTCTGCAGATGCTGCCAGACCTGCTGAGTTTTTCCAGGTATTTTTATTTTTGTTTAAGATTCTTAAGGGGCTTGACAGGTAGATGCTGAGAGGTTGTTTCCCCTTGTGGGAGAGTCTAGGACCAGAGGGCATAATCTCAGAGTAAGGGGATGCCCATTTAAAACAGAGATGAGAAGGAATTTCTTCTCTCAGAGGTAGTGAATCTGTGGAATTCTCTACCACAGAGGGCTGTAGAGACTGAATTGTTAAGTATATTCAAGGCAGAGATAGACAGATTTTTAATCAGTAAGAGAATCAAGGGTTATGGGGAAAAGGCAGGAAAGTGGAGTTGAGGATTATCAGATCAGCCATGATCTCATTGAATGATGGAGCAGACTCGATGGGCTGAATGGCCTACTTCTGCTCCTACGTCTTATGGTGTAAGGTTTAAAATAGTACAGGAATTTGTGGTAAGATTAATAAAATACATGAAAGAAAATAAATAATTGAACAAAATAATTAAGTAATTAATTGAAACACATAAGGATGGCAGGACAGGTGATGTGTCAAGGTTGCAGCATGTGGGATCTCCTGGATAACACTGTGATCCAGGGCAAACACATCTGCAGTAAGTGTTTGTGGCTCGAGGGACTTCGGCTCAGAGTCATTGAGCTGGAGGCTGAGCTGCAGACTCTGCGACACATCAGGGAGGGGGAAAGTTACCTGGACGCTTTATACCAGGAGGCAGTCACACCACTTAGGATAGGGTCTTCTGATTTGGTCAGTGGCCAGGGACAGGAGGGTGTGACTGTGAGTGAAGCAGGTAAGGGGACTCAGAGGGCGGGATTGCAGGAGCGTAAGCCTCTGCAATTGTCCAATAGGGTTTGGGGTTCTCTCAGCTTGTTTGGATGAGAGTGGGGGGCTGCAGGATGGATGAGCAAACTGGCTATGGCACCGTGGTACAGAAAGCTATCCAAATGGGGGGAGCAAAAAGGAATGTGGTGGTAGTATGGGACAGTATAGTCAGGGGGATCGACACTGTTCTCTCTAGCAAAGAGCAAGACTCCAGACGGCTTTGCTACCTGCCTAGTGCCAGGGTTCGGGACATCTGCTCAGGGCTGGAGTGTAACTTGCAGTGGGAGGGGCAAGATCTAGTAGTCGTGATCCATGTAGGTACCAACAACGTAGGCAGGGTGAGGAAAGAGGCTCTGCATAGTCAGTATGACAAGCTAGGCGCCAAAGTAAGAAGCAGAACCTCAAAGGTAATAATCTCTGAATTATTATCTGAGCTACGTGCAAATTGGCAGAGGACAAATAAGATTAGAGAAATGAATGCGTGTCTCAAGGACTGGTGTAGGAGAAGTGGGTTTCGATTTGTGGGGCACCAGCACCAGTATTGGGGAAAGCGGGGGCTGTACTGTTGGGATGGTTTACACCTGAATCGTGCTGGGGCTGGTGTCTTCGAGAGCCTTATAACTAGCGAAGTAGAGAGGATTTTAAATTTAATAGTGGGGGCAAGAGATCAAATTTGGCAAGATGTAGTAAGCCAAAGAGCAGAGACAAGGCAAGGGAGGAAAGTATTAATATGGGAAATGATAAAGAGACGGTGACAGGAATGGACAGAGGGTACAAATCTAAGAGTAAAACAGCAGATAAGGCTAGATGCTGCAAAACAATAAAAGGACAAAACTAAAGGTTTTGCATATAAACGCAAGTAGTATTCAAAACAAAACAGATGAACTGATAGCGCAAATAGAAATAAATAAATACGATCTGATAGCCATTACAGAGACATGGCCACAGGATTACATTGATTGGGACTTGAATATTAAAGGGTGTGTGACATTTAGGAAGGACAGGAAGTTAGGAAAAGGCGGAAAGGTGGTTCTGTCAATTAATGATGGTATTAGCACATTTGAGAGGGATGACCCAAGCTCAGGAAACCAGGATGTAGAAGCAGTTTGGGTTGAGATGAGGAATGATAAAGGCAAGAAGTTACTTGTGGGAGTGGTGTACCGGCCCCTAATAGTAACTGCACGGTAGGACAGCGTATAAAGGAAGAAATAACGAGAGCTTTTCGGAAAGGCACAGCAATAATCCTGGAAGATTTTAATCTAAATATAGACGGGAAAATTCAGATGGGCAAAGGTAGCATAGATGAAGAGTTCATAGAATGTTTTTGAGAGAGTTTCTTAGAACAGCACGTTCTGGAGCGGACCAGAGAGCAGGCTGTACTAGGCCTGGTATTGATCAAAGAGATAGGATTAATTGATAACGTCCTAATGAAGGGTAGCAGCGATCATAACATGGTTGAATTTTACATTTGTTTTGAGGGAGAGACGAGTGCATCCAAGACTAGTATTTTAAACTAAATAAGGGCAATTATGAGGCAATGAAAGCAGAGCTAGCTAAAGTGAACTGACGATTGAGGTTAAGGGATAAGTTAATACAGGTTCAGTGGCAGACATTTAAAGGGATATTTCAAAATACACAGAATAGATACGTTCCAATGAGAAAGAAAAATTCCAAGGGGAGGGCCCACCATCCGTGGTTAACTAAAAAAGTTAAAGATAGTATTAAACGTAAAGAAAAAGCATATAATTGTGCAAAGATGGGTGGCAGGTCAGAAGGCTAGAAAGAATATAAAGAACAGCAAAGAATGACAAAAAGATTAAACGAGGGAAAAATCAGAGTACGAGAGAAAGCTAGCTATTGACAAAGACATAGTAAGAGTTTCTATGGATGTTTAAATAAGAAGAGTTAACAAAGTGAGTGTTGGTCCTATAGAAAGTGCGCCTGGGGAATTGATAATGGAAAGTATGGAGATGGCAGATGAATTAGACAGGTATTTTGCTTTGGTCTTCATTATAGAGGACACAAGTAACATCCCAAAAATAGCTGTAAATCAAGAAATTGAAGGGAGGGAGGAACTCGGGGAAAATTACAATCACCAGGGAAATGGTAGTGAGCAAATTGTTGGGGCTGCGGGCTGACAAATCCCCAGGTCCTAATGGACTTCACCCTTCAGGCCTAGAAAGAAGTGACTAGTGAGAAAGTTGCTGCATTGGTTTTAATTTTCCAAAATTCCCTAGTTTGAGGAAAGGTTCCATTAGATTGGAAGATAGAAAATGTAACCCCTTTATTCAAAATGTGAGGGAGACAGAAAGCAGGAAACTACAGTCCAGTTAGCCTAACATCTGTCATATGGAAAATGTTAGAAGCTATTATTAAACATGTTATAGCAGGGCACATAGAAAAATTCAAGGTAATCGGGCAGAGTCAACATGGTTTTGTGAAAGGGAAATCATGTTTGACCAATTTCTTGGAGTTCTTTAAAGGAATCACATGCGCTGTGGACAAAGGGGAACCGGTGGATGTGCTGTACTTAGATTTCCAGAAGGTATTTGATAAAGTGTCACATCACAGGTTATTGCAGAAAATAAAAGCTCATGGTGTAGGGGGTAACATAATGACATGGATAGAAGATTGGCTGGCTAACAGGAAGCAGAGAGTGGGCATTAATTGGTCTTCTTCAGGTTGGCAAGATGTAACTAGTGGTGTGTCAGTGGGATCAGTGCTGGGGCCTCAACTTTTTACAATTTATATAAATCACTTTGATGAAGGGACCGAAGGTATGGTTGCTAAATTTGCTGATGACACAAAGATAGGTAGGAAAGTAAATTGTGAAGAGGACATAAGGAGGCTGCAAGGTACATAAGTTAAGTGGGTGAGCAAAGATTTGGCAAATCAAGTATTATGTGGGCAAATGTGAAATTGTCCATTTTGGCAGGAAGAATAAAAAAGAATCTTATTATCTAAATGGTGAGAGATTGCAGAGCTCTGGGATTCAGAGAGACCTGAATGTCCTAGTGCATGAATCACAGAAGGCTAATATACAGGTACAGCAGGTGATTAGGAAAGCTAATAGAATGTTACCATTTATTGTGAGGGAAATTGAACACAAAAATAGGGAGGTTATGCTTCAGTTATACAGGGCACTGGTGAGACTACGTCTGGAGTATTGTGTACAGTATTGGTCACCTTATTTAAGGAAGGATGTAAATGCGTTAGAAGCGGTTCAGAGAAGACCTGCTAGACTAATGGCAGGAATGGGTGAGTTGTCTTATGAGGAAAGGTTGGACATGTTAGGCTTATATCCGTTGGAGTTTAGAAGAGTAAGAGGTGACTTGATTGAAACATATAAGATCCTGAGGGGTCTTGACAGGGTGGATGTGGAGAGGATGTTTCCTCTTGTGGGAGAATCTAGAACTAGGGGTCACTGTTTAAAACAAAGGGTCGCCCATTTAAGGCAGGGATGAGAATTTTTTCTCTCAGAGTTGTGAGTCTTTGGAACTCTCTTCCTCAAAAGACAGTGGGAGCAGAGTCTTTGAATATTTTTAAGCAGACGGGGATAGATTCTTGATAGGCAAAGTGGTGAAAGGTTATCGGGGGAAGGCAGGAATGTGGTGTATAGGTTACAACCCAATCAGCCATGACCTTATTGAATGGTGGAGCAGGCTCAAGGGGCCAAGTGGCCTACTCCTGATCCCAATTCATATCTTTTTTATACACGTGTTTGAAAGGCAAGAAAGAAGGAGATGTTATCCGGGGGTGGAGAGGTGGCCTGTGCTCACAGGGAGCATCCCCCAACTAAGATGTTACACCTGCACGCACTTTGTTCCTCCCCGCCTGGCCTTCAAAATCCACCCCCAATCTCCTTGCCCCTACCCCTCCCTGATTCCTCCCCACCCTAAAAGCCTGGGATTTACCTGGATCCAGGATCCACTGAAGTTCTGCTTGGGCAGTCCCAGCAGTGCTTGTTGCTCAGTTCTGATACTGCTGAGACTGCTAGAGTTGCCAATCAGCTTGGCTGGAAGTTCCACTCTCAAATTGTTTAGCTCACCAGCAGCATCAGCTACCAGCCAACTCCTGCAATGGAGGAGTGGACAATACGCTCCCCCACCCCGCCCTGTGAAGTCCAGCTCTTGGTCCCTTCATCCAAGTCATTTGTCCTCCTCCTTCTTCAGGTTCCATGGTTTCACTGGATTGGTCCATGATTATGCTTGGCAAAATACTGCAGTGATTTGCTGTTACCTTCTGCAGTATGGCTGACCAGGAAACTCTCCCGCTCTTACTGCCTGCCATCTAGTATATTGAAAGGATTTACAGGCTGACAATCAACCTGGAGCTCCCTCCCTAACAGCACTGTGGGTGTGCCCACCACATGGATTGCAGCGGTTCAAGAAGGCAGCTCACCACCACCTTCCCAAGGGCAATTAGAGATGGGCAATAAGTGCTGGCCCAGCCAGCAACGCCCACACCCCGTGAATGAATAAAACAAAATAAATGTACTTTCTGTGGTCATCAAGTCCTGGAGTGGGACATGAACCCAGAGGTAGGGACACTACCACCGCACTACAAGATCCCTCAATTATTAATGTAGCTTGTAAATAGCTGAGGCCCCAGCACTGATCCACTAGTTATAATTTGCCAATCTGAAAATAATCAATTTATCCTGATTTTCTGTTTCCTGTTAGTTAGCCAATTGTCTAGTCATGCTAATATATTACCCTCAACACTATGAGCTCTTATCTTGTGTAGTAACATTTGTGTGGCACTATATCAATTGTGTTTTGGAAATCCAAATATACTACATCTACTAGCTCCTCTTTATCTACCCTGATTGTCACATCCTCAAATAACTCTAATAAATTAGTCAAACACAATTTTGCTTTCATAAAAACTTGTTGCCTAATTGCATTCTGATTTTCTAAATATCCTTATGGCACATCCTTAATAATGGATTTCAGCATTTTCCCAATGACAGATGTTAGACTAACTGGCCTATAGGTTCCTCCTTTTTGTTTCCCTTCTTTCTTGAATAGTGGTGTTACATTAGTGGTTTTCCAATCCTTTGGGACCTTTCTAGAATCTAGTGAGTTTTGGAAGATTGCAACCAATGCATCCAATTTCTTTGCAGCTAATTACTTTAAGGTCCCAGGATGCAGGCCATCAAATCCAGTGAACTTGTCAACTTTTAGTCCCATTAATTTTCCAAGTATTATTTTCTCTAGTGATAGAGATTGTTAAGTTCCTCTCTCTTTTTATCCATGGATTTTTAAACTATTCTTAGGATACTTTTAGTGCCTACTACCCAAGCCTGGATATTGACCAGGTCTTCAAGCAGTCTATGTCCAAATGCAGCAAGACCTGAACAATATCCAGGCTTGGGCTGACAAGTGGCAAGTAACATTCACGCCACACAAGTACCAGGCAATGACCATCTCCATCCATCACCCCTTGATGTTCAATGGCATTACCGTCAGTGAATCCCCCACTATCAACATCCTGGGGGTTACCATTGATCAGAAACTGAGCTGGACTAGCCATATAAATACTGTGGTTGTAAGAGCAGGTCAGAGGCTAGTAACCCTGTGATGTGTAACTCACCTCCTAACTCCCCAAAGCCTGTCCACCATCTACAATGCACAAGTCAGGAGTGTGATAGAATACTCTCCTCTTGCCTGGATGAGTGCAGCTCCCACAACGCTCAAGAAGCTTGACACATTCTAAGACAAAGCAGCCCATTTGATTGGCACCACATCCAAAAACATTCACTCCCTGCACCAATGACGCACAGTAGCAGCAGTGTGTACTATCTACAAAATGCACTGCAGGAATTCACCAAGCCTCCTTAGACAGCACCTTCCAAACCCATGACCACTACCATCTAGAAGGACAAGGGCAGCAGATAGATGGGAACATCACCACCTGGAAGTTCCCCTCTGAGCCACACATCATCTTGACTTGGAAATATATTGCCGTTCCTTCACTGTTGCTGGGTCAAAATCTTGGAACTCCTTCCCTAACAGCACTGTGGGTGCACCCACACCACATGGACTGCAGCGGTTCAAGAAGACAACGCACCACCACCTTCTCAAGGGCAATTAGGGATGGGCAATAAATGCTGGCCCGGCCAATGAAGCCCACATCCCATGAATGAATAAAAAAAAATACCCTGAAGACAGATACAAAATATTTGTTCCAAGTCACTGCCATTTCCTAGTTTCCCATTATTAATTGCACAGTCTCATCCTCTAAGGGACCAATGTTTACTTTAGCTACTTTTTTTTTGCATACTTGGAGAGCTCTTACTGTCTATTTTCATTTTTCTTGCAAATTTACTCTCATATTCTAACTTCTCCCTTTTTAATAGTGTTTAGTCATCCTTTGCTGGTTTTGAAAATGTTCTCAGTGTTCTGGTCTACCAGTAACCTTTGCAGAATTGTACACCTTTTCTTTCAATTTGACACCATCCTTAACCTCCTTAGTTAGCCACGTATGGCGTATCCTTCTCACTGAGTTTTTCTTTCTCAATAGTATATATCTTTGATATATTTATATAATTTACTTGGACAACCTAGCAGCATCACATAAAACTAGAAGCATTCCATCTTCACTGCCTAAGATCTATTTGCAACATCAGGTGGCAGGACACAGAGGCTGTTGCAAAATGTTGCATACCTGGTGTTGAGAACATGCTCATCAGAGCTCAGTTTCACTGGGTCAGTTATGTGGTTCACATGGAGGATTCCCACATAATGAAGGCAGAACTGTACAGCCAGCTGAGCACAGGAACCCACACCACAGAACATCCCAAACTTAGATATAAAGATAATCTGAAAGCCAACTTCAGAGCTTGCAAACTGGATCCCAATACATGGGAAAAACCAACCTTAGACAGACCCAAATGGAGAAGTCTCTGTCATCAAACAACTTCAACATTTGAGGAGAACAGTGTCAAGTGCCTTCAGGACAAGTGAGCACAGCACAAAGCCAATGCCTCCATCCATCCCTCCAACACTGACTTCACATATAATATTATGCAAATCGAGACCTCACCTAATGTCACACATGCGACGACATTAACTTAGTCTGTAAACTGCTTTTTTTTGTTAAACATTCATCCATTGAAGCCATAGGAGGATCCAATAAATCAGTATCTTTGTTGAGAGTTATGAAATATCTCCTCAAATGACTGCCATTGCTTAGTACTGATAACATTTTAAGTTTTTTTTTTCAGTCCACTCTGTCTTCATAGCTTTGTGATTGCCTTTATTTCAGTTTAAGACACTCATTTCAGGCTGATGGTTTCTCATGGTTCACATTGGAAGAGCTGACATCAAAATAGAATTGAGGCCCCAGCAACAGGAAGATAGATTCTGGAAGGTAAGAATCTTAGGGTTGTTCCTGGTTTACATGGCAGTCCACTTGGGAATTGTCAGGTAAGGAGTTAATTGCATGGCTAGAGAGATAGGATAGGAGGAATTTCAGACTGTGGAGCAATGGGGTCAGTTTTGGATCAGGGACAGAATGGACTAATGATATAGGAGAGGATTTAAATTAATGTAGTGGGGAGAATGGAAAAATAAACAAGATGAAGGAAAAGAGAAATTGGAAGGAATATAGGATAAAAGGTAAATTGAAAGGAGGAGGGATTATCATGAATAAGATTTCCAAGACAGACAGGTTTGGATTGTACATAAATATATCGGGGAGGCAGTGGCATAGTGATACTATCACTGACTAGTATTCCAGAGACCCAGGGTAATGTTGTGGCAGATGGTGGAATTTGAATTAAATAAAAACCTGGAATTAAAAGTCTGATGATGACCATGAAACCATTGTTGATTCTTGTAAAAACCCATCTGGCTCACTAATGCCCTTTAGGAAAGGAAATCCTTCCCTGGTCTGGCCTATAAGTGACTCGCTGACTCTTAAATGCCCTCTGAATAAGGGCAATTAGAGATGGGTAATAAATGCTGGCTAGCCAGTGACGCCCACATCCCATGAACAATTTAAAAAATACAAAGTATAAATAGGTAGGAGGTGGTGACTATAACACAATTTAGGACTAATATAAAATAAAAAGAGACAAAGATTGATAATAGCTCTTGATAGTAAATTAACCCAAAGAAACTAGAAATAAAAATGAGCAAATAGTACAATGTGCAAATGACAGGAATTAAAGAAATTATACAGGGTGCAGTAAAACCTGGAGTTCCATCAATGAGTAGAAAAATTCAAATGAAAAAATAGCTAAGTAAAAATAAACTAAAGGGCTAAAGGTGTTGGGAGGGTGCTTTCCTTAAAAAACACTGGAAACAGTGGGATGTTGAAATCAAATTGGCGGGCCTACAGAGACAAGTTGGCAAGACAGTTTTAAAATGTTTTTTTCCTGCAAACCGCCCCATTTTTATTGTTGGCCTGCTTAGAGTCAGTGAAATAAAGAGTTGTGAAATGTTGAATAAGGTACTTTATAAAGCCAGCTCAAGAAATTCAATTAATTTATTAAATAGTAAAAGAACAAATTGTATTTGTATTTGCATTTAAAGCACAATATAAATATATAAATGTAATATTTAACATTAATGTCATTTTAATATTGTTTCACTACATTTCATTATATTTATAAGGCACTTTATATAAATGCAAGTTGCTAATGTCTTCAAATCCAAACTCGGTTACATTTGTTTATTTATTTCAAGAGCTAAAACACATTCTCCCCCAACTCAAGTATCTATTGCTTTACTTGATATCACAGAGCAGAGCTGCCCCTCTCAGGATCCAGTGGTCAGGTGGCTGGACTGTTTTCAGGCAGAGGGTGGTAATGAACATCAGATCAGTGCGTTGTGGTTTCTTATAGATTGGACAGATGTATAATTTAGGATCCTCGGGCTCAGTGGAATTGATGGCAAATATATAGATGACAGGTAGCATTGTAAAGAGAACCTTAGCAGTTGATTCAGTCAGTCGGGTATTTCTCCTGTCCCAACCTGCTCCCTCTAGGTAAAGGCCATAAATGTACACTCCCTCCTGCAAAGCAAGCATACAGAGGTTGAATGTCAACAGGACATTGAATGAAAGATAGAACCATGGAATTTTACAGCATAGAAGAGGATATTCGGCTGATTGTGTCTCCACTGCTTCTTTTTAGAGCTACCCAATTAGGTCCATGCCCGTTGCCTTGAAAGATTTTTTCCCTTCAAGTGTTTATCCAAATCTCTACCGAAACTGCTTGCGGATATCTTTCACACAATGCCTTCCCATTCACAAAAACTCACTGTGTTTTAAAAAAAGCTTCCTTACCTTGCTTTTGGTTCTTTTGCCGATCACCTTAACTCTGTATCCTTTGGTTACTGAACCCTCTGCCATGGGAAATAGTTTCTCCCTATTTACTCTATCAAAACCATTCATGATATTGAATGGTTCCATAAAACCTCTGTTTAACTTTCTCTGTTCTAAGGAAAACAGTACCAGCTTCTCCAGTCACTTCATGCACCTGAAGTCTCTCATCCCTTGTACCATTCTATTATCTCTCCCGCACCCTCTCTAAAACCTTGACATCAGCCCTAGGTGCAGCATCCAGATTTGAACACAATACTCTAGCTGAGGCATAACGGGTGTTTTAGAAAGGTTTAACATAGCTATCTGTGCTCTATGTCTCTAAAGCCAAGGATCCCATAGATGTTTTAACAGCCTCCTCAACTTTCCTGCCATATTCAAAGGCTTGTGGACCTACAGCCCCAGATCTCTTGATTCCTATAATCCCTTCAAAATTGTACCATTTAATTTATATTACCTCCCCCATTCTTTCAACAAAAATGTTCAATTCGCACATCTCTGTGTTAAATTTCATCTGCTTTGTGTTTGCACATTTCGCCAGTCACTCTACATCCTCCTCAAGCCTGCTACTAGTCTTATTGTTTACATTTCTGAACTTTGTGGCATCTGTAAACTTGAAATTATACCCAAGTGCAGTTCATTAATACGTATCAAAAGTAGTAATGGTCCTAATATGACCCTTGGGGCATATTATTGCACATTCCCATCCAGCCTGAAAAACAACCATTCACACTAATCTTTTTTTTTTCCTTAGCCAATTTTATATCCATACTCCCATTGTCCCATTAAATCCCTGGGCTTTAATTTGGTTAACAAGTGTATTATGTGGTAATTTGTCAAATCATTTGAAACTCTATATACCCAACATTGTTCCATCATCGAAGGACTTGACCAAGTTAGTCAAAGACAATTTACGTTTAACAAATCCAAGCTGACTTTTGTTTATTAGCACATACATTTCCAAATGCAAATTATTTTGTCCTGAATTATGACCTCAAAAAGTGTCCCCTCTAAAGGTTTGCCTGACTTGGCCTGGAATTGCAGTGTTAAAGTCAATGGAAATCAGGGGGAAAGTTCTATGCTAATGCCTAACCCAAAGGAGGATGGTTGTGGCTGGTGGAGGCCAATGATTGCAGTGCCAGGGCATCACTGCAGGATTTCTAACAGAGCAATGTCCTAAACCCAATCATCTTCAGCTGCTTCATCGATGATCTTCACTCCATTATAAGAACATAACAAATTTGGAGCAGGGTAGGCCATTTAGTACCTCCAGCCCTTTACACCATTTCTAAAATCAGCTTAACCTTCCACCTCAACTCCACTTCCCACACTTGCTGATATGCCTTAACTCCCTGAGCATCCAGAAGTCGATTGACCTCTGTCTTGAATATACTCAACAGCTGAGCATCCACAGCTCTCTGGGGTAGAGAATTCCAAAGATTCACAACTCTTTGAGTCAAGAAATTTCTCCTCATTTCAAACCTAAATGACCGTTTGGTAGAACAGAACTTGAGTATTGCTGAAAAAAGACATTTTTTGTTGAAGCTTTCCGTCTTGCACTCATCTGGACAATTTGCAAGAAAATACCAATGACAGGGGAAACAACATATTTATACTGTATGAGTGGCCCTGGTGAAACCCAAACTGGGCATCAGTGAGCAGATTATTGATAAGAAACTGCCATTTGATAGCACTGTTGATGACCGCTTCCATTACTTTACTGATGATGAAGAGTAGACTGATGGGCCTTCCGTAGACTGGTAGATGACAGTTTTGTAACTGTACTGGAACAGCTTGGCTAGGGACGCGGCAAGTCCTGGAGCACAAGTCTTCAGTACTATTGCCGGAATATTGTCAGGACCCATAGCCTTTGCACTATCCAGTGCCTTCAGCCGTTTCTTGAAATCACGTGGAGTGAATCGAATTGGCTGGAGACTGGCAACTGTGATGCTGGGGACCTACGGAGGAGGCCGAGGTGGATCATCCACTCGGCACTTTTGGCTGAAGATTGTAGCAAATGCTTCAGCCTTATCTTTTGCACTGATGTGCTGGGCTCTTCCATCATTGAGGATGGGGATATTTGTGGAGCTTCCTCCTCCAGTGAGTTGTTCCATTGTCCCCCACCATTCACGACTGGATATGGCAGGACTGCAGAGCTTAGATCTGATCCATTTGTTGTGGGACTGCAAAGCTTAGCTCTGTCTATCACTTGCTGCTTATGCTATTTGGCACACAATTAGCCCTGTTTTATAGCAGGTTGACACCTCATTTTTAGGTATGCCTGGTGCTGCTCCTGACATGCCCTCCTGCACTCTTCATTGAACCAAGGTTGATCCCCTGGCTTGATGGTAATGGTAGAGTGGAGGATATGCTGGGCCATGAGGTTACAGATTATGTTTGAGTATAATTCTGCTGCTGATGGCCCACAGCGTCTCATGGATGCCCAGTCTTGAGTTGCTAGATCTGTTCAAAATCTATCCCATCTAACACAGTGGTAGTGCCACAAATATGTTGTTTCCTCTGACGTTGGTATTTTCTTGCGAATTGTCCTGACGAGTGTAAGACGAAGAGCTTTTTTGCAGAAACTTAAATGGTCAATCCCTTGTACTGAGGCTGTAACCCCATGTTCTAGATTCCCCAGCCCCAAGAAATCCTTTATCAGCACCTTATATGTTTCAATTACATCACCTGTCATTCTTCTAAACCCCAGGGAATAAATGCCCAGATGACTCAACCTCCTCATATACAATCTCCTCATTCCAGGTACCAGTTCAATAAACTTGTGTTGCAATTCTTCTAGGGTAACTATGTCTTTCCTTGGGTAAGGTGGCCAAAACTGCAGATTTGCAGTTTTAATGCTCCAGGTTTGGCCTCATCAATGGCCTTGATAGTGGCTGTGAGACTTCTTCAGATATATACTCCCATCCCTTTAGAACAAAAGCTAATACACAAATTGCCTTCCTTCTTTTGCCCCAAGATCAGGACACCTTTCAGGCTTGGGCTGTTCAAAATCAAAGATGGAATCTATTTGAATAGAGATCAGGAACAAAAAAGGTACAATTACATTGCTCAATATAGTCTATAGGCCATCAACAAATGCGAAAGATGTAGGGGAACAAATTTGCAAGGAAATTACAGAGAAGTGCAAGAATGCTAGATTAGTTATAATGGGAGAACTTTAATTTTGAGACTATAGACTGGGAAAGTGGTAGTTTAAAGGGCAGAGATGGGCAAGAATTCCTAGGCCAGAATTTTATGTTTATCGGATGGGTCTGTGCCCAACCCAAACGCACGTGAAATTGCGCAAAATGACACTGGGTGTGTGTCCCGATGTCATCATGCATGTGAGCAATATTGAGATTGGTGGGCATGCAGGTGAGTCTCACCCACTGACAATTAAAGGGCCAATGAAGGCCATTAAAAACCCTATTGTCCACGATTATATATTGCCCATGCGATTTCGCGCTCGTTATCAATTTCACAGGCAGCCCGTTTTTAATGAAACTTCATCCAAGGGCAGGAGATAAAGGATCTGGAGCATTGCCATTGTGATTAGTGAGGAGTTTAGGAGATAGTTTGCTGCTGGTTGCTTTGTGAAATTTGACAGCTTTATCTCTGTTTTGAGCTTCAATCTTTGCATTGCTAGCCTTCATTTCAGAACTCACTGGTGTCTCCAAGGCCCCTGGAGGATTTATACCGCGTGGACCCTTCCTGTAACCAGACAGCTTCTGTTTCTCTGGTAATGGGGATTGTCTACTCCATTGCTGTACCTCCTCTGAGGAGGAAGAGAGGGGCAAAAGGTAGAGGAGGCCAGGACTCCCTAGGCAGTGTCCAGGGGAGTGACCTGTGGAAGGAGAGGCGCAGGCACAAGGGGCGCAGGGCCAGCTAGAAGTCCAAGTCGGAAGGGGCTGTAGAAGATGCCACTATCCTGCTGCTAGGGTTTACAGGCAGCGATGCAGCTACCTCAATATGTCCGAGGTGCAATATCGAAGGAGGCTCCCCCTCTCCAGGGAGATTGTGACCTCCCAGATGATTGGGCCTGAGATCATCCCCAACTGTGTAGGTGGACACCCCATGGCAGTGGCGCTGAAGGTCACGGTTGCTCTCAACTTCTACGCCTCTGGCTCTTTCCAGGGGTCTGTGGAAGATCTTTGTGGAGCCTCCCAATCAGCTGTACATAGTTGCGTCAAGCTGGTGACAGAAGCTCCGTTCAGGTGGGTCATGACATTTATTCATTCCCGTACGGATGAGGCCAGCCAGACTGAGAAAGCCAGAGGCTTTGCAATGATTGTTGGCTTCCTGCGCGTCCAGGGTTCAATCGACTGCACACATATGGCCATCAAGGCACCAGCGGGTCAGTTGGGTGCCTTCATCAACAGCAAGGGTTTCCACTCCATGGACGTGCAGATAGTGTGTGACCACAGGATGCAGGTTCTGCAAGTCTGTGCAAGGTACCCAGGCAGCTCCCATGACGCGTACATTCTCTGACACTCCCAGGTGCTGAGGCTCTTCAGTGCTCCAGCCTGGCTGGATGGATAACTGCTGGGTGACAAGGGCTATCCATTGAAAAGGTGGCTTATGAGCCTCTCCGCCACCCAGGAACAGAGGCAGAGCAGCGTTATAATAGGAGTCATGCATCCATAAGGGCAGTGATAGAGAGGACCATGGGTCTTTTGAAGATGTGCTTCTGATGCCTGGACCATTCAGGGGGAATACTACAATACCCTGCAGAGTGGGTGTCACTGATAGTGGTTACATGCTGCGCCCTCCACAATCTGGCGCTGGCAAGGGGGGACCCACTGGTGGACAAGAATCTTGAGGCAGCTCCACAAGCCAGAGATGATGATCCCAGTGGTGGATCAGAAGAGGAGCCCAGGGAAGAACACGGTGAGGATGAGGAGGCAGACCTCTGGAACCTTCAGGGAGGCAGGGATACCAGGGATGCCTTGATTCAATGATTCTTTAGCTAGGCTGCCAAGGCATTGATTTCACCTCATGCCAGGGCTGCCACCTCCTTACCCAACATTTGAAATGACCCATTCTAAAGTGCACTCAGTGCCTGTACAATAAAGTTTAGAGCCACTCATGCCCAGCTTGAGATACTGGCGTATCCTGCATCTACAAAACAAGTGAAGCATACTCAGGCCATTAACACAAAAGCAAAATTTATACAATGTTGGCACTCACATCAAATGAACATAATATAAGGTGTTAATGATCACAGAAGGAAACAAGTTAACAAAACATGGCAAACAGAAGACATGAAAAGTCCCTCTTGTGCTCATGGTACCTTAAACTTAGGTTTGTGAGTGCTGCATCTTGTTGCACTGTGTCTCCCCTCCCCCAGTTCCCCTCGCTGGTGGCAGCTTTGGAGGCAGCCTGCTGACTCTGCTGTCTTGTTGGCCTTGATGGATGTCCTCTGGCCAGTGGAACCTGTGCTGGCTCCCCCTGGAAGGGAGCAGCCAGTGCCATGGCTGGCATCTCCCCAGTTGCCGCAGCCTCATTAAATGCCATGGTCACTGTCAGGGGGGGTGGAGGAGCTGCTGCTATTACCCAGAGCGCCCTGAGAGGAGCCCGCAGAGACGACAAGAAGCTCCTGCACCAATGTGTGGTCAGTCTGGACCACCCTGCTTGCCATTGATAGATGGGTGCCTAGCAGAGATACTGGATGCCTCATCCATCTCCCAAACGGACACTGCTCAGCTCAGAACCCCTCATTCTGTCCCTGGAGCTGCCTCTCCATGAGAGTTGCCACTCTCTCAATGGAGGAGACAGTGCGCTTGGTGATCAGGGCCTACACTGTGCTTTAGTTCCGCATGGACTCCTCCATAACGGAGATCATGGCACACAGGCCCTCAGGAATCTTTGCCAGATCCTCCTGCGCATCCCGCTGGACATACAGTATTTTCTGCCTCGATGAGGCTTGTCATCTACCTCGGACTCAGCATGGTCCTGGTGTCCAGCAGTCCTCCGCCTCTGCCTGCTCCTCATGTGAGTGTGCCGTGCCCTCACCACTATGCACCGACGTTGTAGCCAACGATCTGATGCCTATTGAGGTGCTGGTATCTGCGCTGATGCTCACTGGGGTCCTGCAATCGTTTGCTGGATGGCGATTCTAGGGGAGAAAAACGACGTCAGAAGTATTAGTCATCACACTGTCACTGTGCATGCTAGGTGGGCTGGTGTGACAATGGAGATCTGTATCATGGTGCCATCGTCTTTCAATGAACAATAGGGACACCAGGTTTGAGGTTTCCATTACAGATGAGACAACACAAAAACGTTCACACACTCCGACACTCTCACTTCTGTGCAATGCACTCTCCACAACCGCTGGTACAGATTGGCGCAGGCACACCATCTCTGAGGCATCCTCCTCATTCCTTGTCATCTCATTCCGCATCAATATGAGCAGGTTTGGGGGCCTCTGCCTGTCCTTGACCTCTCAATGGTGTTATGGCTTCTCTTCTTCTGAAATGGCAGAGCAGCATTGATTAGTCCACTCTCTACCTGCAGCACTATTGCAGCCTGGTCAACCCCACCTGAGGAACACCTTGCAGGGCACATCCGAGTCATGGCCCTCGACGCGCCCAGCAATCAGGCCAAGTAGCCAGAGCTCACCGCCTTGGCTGGTGCCGACGTCAGTGACAGTTGGCACTCAGACTCTTGCACCCCTGAGCACCACGGGAGGGACGACCGCTTCCTCACACAGATCCATGCCAACTCAGTACTCACCCTTGGCAGCAGAGTGTTGAACCTTTATTGGCACTGCACCCATGTGCGCCGCACAACATCATGGCCGCTGACCTGGGCTGCCACCTCTGCCCATGCTTCCTTGATCAGGTGCGGTGGCCTCCTCTTGCCATCCCTGTGGATGAGGATGTCCTGCCTGGCACTGACCTCTTCCATGAGGATTCCCAGGCACTAATCCGAGAACTGGGGTAGCGAGTGACCTCAGGACTTGCCCTCCCACTTGGTGTGTCCCCTGGCAGCCTTTAGGGAGCTGCCACTGTTGCATTTAAATCCCCCACTGGGTCGTCATCGGACCCGGCGCCTGACAGGCTCCTGCCCCCGCCCGGCCCTTCTGACCATTGAACAGATGTGTTTCACACTGGGCAACCCTTAATTGGCCACCCAGTGTGAAATTGCATTGGAAACACAATCCCGCCCGGGAGTGGATTATGCGTCCACTTCTGGGCCCACTGACTTGGTGCGCACGCCAAGTGTGAAATTCAGGCTCTAAAGTGCGTTCAGGAAAATTTTCTACAGCGGAATGTTTCCAGTCCAATGAAGAAAGGAGGCTGTGGAAAAAGTAATGAATCAAGAGATGTGTCCAGATGAGGTGTGAATGGTAGGATAGCAACCATCCAAATTAAAAGTACAGGAATTAAGGGCGGAATCATCCCAGATTTGCACTTGGTGTGGTAGCGGCCAGGAAAAACGATGTTTTACCTGCCGGCCATAATAGCGGCTTCTCACACCGTATCATCCCAAACCCGCCGCATTAATTATGCATTCTTAGGAAACATGCCCTTCCCATGGCAGGACGGCTCTCATTCGCTGGCTCACCAAGACATCACCTCGCTGTTTCATCATACCGGGTACCGTATTTAAAGTCCAGCTGTGCGCACACCTCTCAGTGCTTCCAGCCCAGATCCTTCAGCATTTTCAAAGCTGCCTGCTGGGGTTTGCATTCAGTTGTCCATCTGAGCTGAGCTGCATCTCCACCCACCCAATGATCACACTCCCATGCAGCACCTGATCTCGCGCACCACAACTGTCATTTCACTTTCGATTCAGCAAACATGGTCGTGATTCAGCTTTTCGTATGCTGCCCTGTCTTTTCCCCTCCCCCAGTTAACAATTTCCTTTCCCCCATCACTGTTGGCCTCCTTGCATCACCTTCCACCTCCCCTCCGTGACCTGACAGCCACAACCCATTTCTTTTGGGTATGTCCAAGTGAACGTGCATGTTCCCTTCCTTCCTGAGAATCCCAGCCCCATCCACATTCACCTCCGCGACCTCCTCCTTCCCACCCCCAGGGTCTGTGTCTGCCTCCAAGTCCCCACCAACCACCCTCGATGTCCCTTCTATCGCTAACATTGAACTTTCACTTTCCCACCCTACCGCCTTGGTCTGCACTCGGTTATTCTCACCATTCCCTCGTATCCCACCCACCCTCAGTTCACTCCCCTGCAGGCAGTAATGGATTCATCAGAGCTCTCCCTTGCACATTCACCTGACTCCTTCAGATGCCCTTATTTCTTCCTCCAGCCTTACTCCCTCCCCTCTTCACACTCCTTCTTCCCATTGGCCTCCCTCCCCTCTCCACGCTCCTTCCCCCGCCTTACACCTACCTCCCCAGTTGTTGTCTTTTCCCCTGTTACCCCTCCTTCCCCTATACTCCCTCCCCCTCCCAACCTAACCCCCAATACCTTCATTCTTCCCCCCAACCTCATCCCATCCTGACACCTTCTTCTCCCCCAGAACCTCACTCCATCCTGACACCTCCTTCTCTCCCAGTCGATCTCGACCTTTCTCTCCCAACCCCTGGTACATCTTCTTCTCCCAAATACAGCTGGACCTTCCTCTCCCCCCCTCGATAATCATCCGTTGTGAGCTGCTTCACAGCGGAGCAATGTCCATGAGAATACATCCAGCATGCCATGGATGTTCCTGTCAGGCTCCAGCATCTTCTGCTCTTCAGATGTCAGTGATGTGAGCAAGGCCCTGGCGGTAAATCTTGACTTCTGCACGTCACACTTGTCAAGACGCGTTCTGCACCTGCAGCAATCATGCCGATGTGGGCGGACGATCCAGCGGTGGGGTGGGCTAATTCCAGTGGGCTGGCCTTATAATGATATGCAGATGTATTATAATGAGGTTCCTGACGTCCAATGGCGGGGAACGGCGCCCGCCATCGATGGGCTGAGCGGATAATCGCAAACTGGTTTCACAATGTCCTGAAACCGATTTGTGGCCTTCTCGCCATATTGTCCACTCATGCTGCCAAGCACATCCGACACCAGCAGGCACGAAAAATTCAGTCCTAAGAAAGAAATGAGTAAAAACTAAAACAGCTAAAAAAGAACACAAAAAAATGGGGAAGTGGTTATAATGTAAAATTGTTGAACTCCATATTGAGTCCAGAAGACTGTGAAGTTCACAGTAGAAAGATGGAGTGTGGTTTCTCAATCTTACACTGAACTTAAGTAGAACATTGCAGCAGGCCAAGGGCAGAAAGGTCAGAGTGGGAGCAAGATAGAAAATTAAAATGACAGGCAGCAGGGAGCTTAAGGTAATGCTTGTGGACTGGAGAGGTTTTCTGTAAATTAGTTACCTGGTCTCCATTTGGTCTCTCCAACGTAAAGGAGGCCACATTTTGAGCTGTGAATAAGTATATTAAATTGAAAGAAGTGCAAATTTACTGTTTCACTTGGAAGGAGTGTTTGGGCCTTAGACAGTGAAACAGTGAAAAGGGAGGAAGTAAAAGGGCAGGTGTTGCATCTCCTGTGTTTGCATGGAAAGGTACCATAGCAAATGGAGGGACTGTTAGGGGTGACTGAGGAGTGGACCAGGGTGTCACGGGGGAAACATTACATTCAGAATGCTGAAAGCGGACAGCGGGGGAAGATGCTTTTGACGCTGGAGGTGGTGTAAATGGCGGTGGATGATCAGTTGAATATTGGCACTGGTGGGGTAGAAGGTGAGGACAAGGAGAACCTTATTGTGGTTTTGGGAGGGAGGAGAAGTGGTGATAGAAGAAGTGCAGGAAATGGAATGGATCTGCAGCCCCACCAGAATTTCAGGCTGGCCAGTGAGCTCTTTAACTACCTTAATTGGACTGATTTGGGAATTGGCTGGGTTCTTGGGTCCTGCCTTCTCCCTCTTTGATGAAATTTGCTGGCAGTTGGGAACAGCAGCGCTATTTTCATCACCCGTCTGTCTCTGTTCCTGCCCCAGTGGGATCTCAAAATCCTGCCCCAGTGTTGCATTTTCCTTCCCTATACTATAGCAGTGGGAAAAGGAAAGAAGCCTATTTCTGCAACCTTGCTTTTCAATGGGCCTGTGAAAATTCTTCTCTTACAGCAGGGAATTCTGCTTTCTGTACATAGGTAAATGACCAGCATGCAAAGTGAAATTGGGCAAGGGCTACTATCAGAAGGGGGCTGATGGTACCTGCTCGGTTCTCAGGAAAACCTCATAATGACATTGTTGGAGGAAGAGGTCTAGTAATTTATACCTTCCCCTTTCTTCTGTCCCATATAGGCCACCATGACATATGAGGGACTGTTTAAATTGTCTTCCCACTTTAATGATGTCACCTGCTCCTTCAGGTGCTGTAGTGGGTGTTCTCTGCAGTGTCACTGAGGTTTGCTCTCTCACAGAATCCATCAGGAGCTCATCCTGCATTTGTAAAAGCCCTGGTTGAGGGAAATGGATTCAGGAACTGGATAATGGGTAGAAGTCCCTGCCTGATCCACCTGCAGCAGGAAATCTTCTCCGGAGGAAAATCCAACTCCTGGAGTATTCAGCAGCAGCAGAATAAGGAATACAGAACACAGAAAGCAGCAGTTTTTAAAATGTATTCTTTCATGAGATGTGGGAGTCACTGGCAAGGCCAGCATTTGTTGCCCATCCCTAATTGCCCTTGAACTGAGTGACTTGCTAGGCTATTTCAGAGGGCAATTAAGAGTCAACCACATTGCTGTGGGTCTGGAGTCACATGTAGGCCAGTCCAGGTAAGGATGACAGATTTCCTTCCCTAAAGGGCATTAGTGAGCCAGATAGGTTTTTATGACTATTGACAATGGTTTCATAATTACCAATACTTAGACTAGCTTTTCAATTCCAGATTATTAATTGAATTTAAATTCCACCAGCTGCCATGGTGGGATTTGAACCCTTGTCCTCAGAACCCTTAGCCTGGGCCTCTGGATTACAAGTCCAGTGACATTTTCACTAATCTACATCTCCCCTAAATTCGGAGTTTCAGTACTGCTACAGGAAACTCCCAATTTACTGTCAGTCGTAGGTGTCTCACAGGAGCAGGAAAGCAAGATGTCAAAATCCCTGAGAAACTTATTCTCAGTGCTGACTCGATCTCTTCCTGCTGGCTCTGTTGCTCTGAGCCAAGACTTTGGAGGGAGCATTAAAGTGAATAGTGGGATGAAAGGAAAATGGCTCAGGCAGCAAGCTGATGCTTGGGTTTGAGCATGAGAGAGTGGGATACTCTATATATGAAAAAAATCAGCAACCGTTTCAAAATTAAGTTGAATTTAAAATCAGAATTGTTCAAGTGTGAAAATAGCACTTGTCTGCCACATTAACCCAACTACAGCCTAAGCTGTAGGTAACCTATGTAAAATGTAGCAAGTCTGGCAGCATCGGCGGAGAAGAAATCAGTCAACGTTTCGAGCCCTCATGGCTCTTCGGCAGAACTGAAGCATAGTTTCAAGAAGGGAGAAATATAAATTGGTTTAAGGTGGGTGGGGGGGAAGAGACACATTGAGGGTGTGGTGTGAGCAGATAATCAAAAGATGTCAGAGACAAAAGGGTCAAAGAGGTGTTGAAGGTGGTGGTCTTTGTCTGAGAAAAGTGCTAATTAAGAATGGAAAACAGGATATTCAAAGTACAGCTCTAGTGGGGGTGGGGTGGAAAGACTAAAGGTTTTAGTTTTAGATTTAAAAATAATGGAAATAGGTGGGGAAAGAAGAATCTATATAAATTATTTAAAAAAAAGGCGGGTGGGGGGGGAAAAGAAGCGGGGTGGGGATGGGGGGAGGGGAGTTTAAGATCTAAAGTTGTTGAATTCAATATTCAGCCCAGAAGGCTGTAAAGTGCCTAGTCGGAAGATGAGGTGCTGTTCCTCCAGTTTGCGTTGGGCTTCACTGGAACAATGCAGCAAGCCAAGGACAGACATGTGGGCAAGAGAACAGGGTGGAGTGTTAAAATGGCAAGCGACAGGGAGGTTTGGGTCTTTCTTGCGGACAGACCGCAGGTGTTCCGCAAAACGGTTGCCCAGTTTGCGTTTGGTCTCTCCAATGTAGAGGAGACCGCATTGGGAGCAACGAATGCAGTAGACTAAGTTAGGGGAAATGCAAGTGAAATGCTGCTTCACTTGAAAGGAGTGTTTGGGCCCTTGGACGGTGAGGAGAGAGGAAGTGAAGGGGCAGGTGTTGCATCTTCTGCGTGGGCATGGGGAGGTGCCATAAGTGGGGGTTGAGGAGTAGGGGGTGATGGAGGAGTGGACCAGGGTGTCCCGGAGGGAACCATCCCTACGGAATGCCGTCAAGGGGGGTGAAGGGAAGATGTGTTTGGTGGTGGCATCATGCTGGAGTTGGCGGAAATGGCGGAGGATGATCCTTTGAATGCGGAGGCTGGTGGGGTGATAAGTGAGGACAAGGGGGACCCTATCATGTTTCTGGGAAGGAGGAGAAGGCGTGAGCACCCTTCTCCTCCTTCCCAGAAACATGATAGGGTCCCCCTTGTCCTCACTTATCACCCCACCAGCCTCCGCATTCAAAGGATCATCCTCCGCCATTTCCGCCAACTCCAGCATGATGCCACCACCAAACACATCTTCCCTTCACCCCCCTTGACAGCATTCCGTAGGGATCGTTCCCTCCGGGACACCCTGGTCCACTCCTCCATCACCCCCTACTCCTCAACCCCCACTTATGGCACCTCCCCATGCCCACGCAGAAGATGCAACACCTGCCCCTTCACTTCCTCTCTCCTCACCGTCCAAGGGCCCAAACACTCCTTTCAAGTGAAGCAGCATTTCACTTGCATTTCCCCTAACTTAGTCTACTGCATTCGTTGCTCCCAATGCGGTCTCCTCTACATTGGAGAGACCAAACGCAAACTGGGCGACCGTTTTGCGGAACACCTGCAGTCTGTCCGCAAGAAAGACCCAAACCTCCCTGTCGCTTGCCATTTTAACACTCCACCCTGTTCTCTTGCCCACATGTCTGTCCTTGGCTTGCTGCATTGTTCCAGTGAAGCCCAACGCAAACTGGAGGAACAGCACCTCATCTTCCGACTAGGCACTTTACAGCCTTCTGGGCTGAATATTGAATTCAACAACTTTAGATCTTAAACTCCCCTCCCCCCATCCCCACCTCGTTTCTTTTCCCCCCCCACCCGCCTTTTTTTTTTAAATAATTTATATAGATTCTTCTTTCCCCACCTATTTCCATTATTTTTAAATCTAAAACTAAAACCTTTAGTCTTTCCACCCCACCCCCACTAGAGCTGTACTTTGAATATCCTGTTTTCCATTCTTAATTAGCACTTTTCTCAGACAAAGACCACCACCTTCAACACCTCTTTGACCCTTTTGTCTCTGACATCTTTTGATTATCTGCTCACACCACACCCTCAATGTGTCTCTTCCCCCCCACCCACCTTAAACCAATTTATATTTCTCCCTTCTTGAAACTATGCTTCAGTTCTGCCGAAGAGCCATGAGGGCTCGAAACGTTGACTGATTTCTTCTCCGCCGATGCTGCCAGACTTGCTGAGTTTTTCCAGGTAATTCTGTTTTTATTTTGTTTTGGATTTCCAGCATCCGCAGTAGCTTTTAGCTTTTTGTTTTTATCTATGTAAAATGTAACTTGGCTTCGAGAGAGAACCTGGAACTTTTTGCTCATTTGAAAAATATTCCTACAGGTAGAAGTGACGGCCAGTGAGTTGAGGTGAGGCAGTCTGAGGAGGTGATATTCTTAGTGTCAATTTTATGTTGCATACCATCTTTTCTCTACTATCTGACTGACAATAACTGACTGCCTCTGGCATTAGGCTCTTAAGACAAACTAAAAGCATAGTATAGAATGCTCAGGCAATACTACTCTCCATGCAATCAAAATTTAACTTCCCAACCATGGAACTAACTACAGGGCACAAATTACTGTATACAAACCGGGGGTGGTATTTTAATCTCATCTTTCATCAGTTTTGTGACTTCGTTGTGTAGAGTGACACTGTCCAGCGCCCAGCCTTTATGTGCACGTGTTACTTCCTGTCTCATTGCAGTTAGGAATCCTGTGTACAGAATGAATACAGCTTATTTCATTGCATTTCTATGCAATATAATAAATATAAATCCTGCTTTGCAATGTGACTAAAATGCAAACCAATTCTAACTTAGTCACTGGTTAGTTCTCTTCAGTTACAAGCAACTGGTAAAGTGCATCAAGGCAATTTTATTCCAGCTCTGTTGGGTTAGCTTTGAATGTCTTCACATTACACTGGATTTAGAGGCAGCTGTGGAGATCTGTCTCTGTCCTTACCCACCTACACTGTTCCTATGAAACTCATTGCAGGTTCAAGGAACAAATCAACTTTCAACTTAGCATATTCCAGCAGTCTGGTCTTAACATTGATTTCGACAGCTTCAGGGAGGGAATGAGTGGACGTGAATACCCCCATTGGTACATATTAGCATATATATGTATTTCTCATATTGCCCCATGCTTTTTTCTTCCACCAGAGTCCTGAGCCACAGGAACCTGCTCTCCTTTACCAGGATTTCATACCTACTCCTTTCCAACTTAATCAAACAGCCTTAACTATTCTCACAGTCTCTGGATCTCATAAACGTAATTTATTTTTCTAATTTTTGTCATCATGCACTTTTTGTCATTCACTTTTATTATGCCGATCAGTTCTAGATTTGCCCACGAGGGGAAACATTCTCTCAGCGTGTGCCCTGTGAAGGCCCCTCAGAATCTTATGTTTCAATAACATCACCTCTCATTCTTCTCAACTCCAATGAGTGTCGGCCCAACCTGCTGAACATTTCCTCATAAGACTGTCCCTTCATCCCAGGAATCATCCTAGTGACCCTTCTCTGAGCTGTCTCCAATTCAAGTTCATCCGTGCTCAAATAGGGAGACCAAAACTATACATAGTACTCTAGGTGCAGTCTCATCAATGTCCTGTACCGTTGTAGCAAAACTTCCCGATTTTTGTACTCCATCTCCTTTGCAATAAAGGCCAACTTTCCATTTGCCTTTCTTGGTACTTGCTGTACCTTTTTTTGTCCATTCATGGGATGTGGGCATCGCTGGCTAGGCCAGCATTTATTGACCACCCCTAATTGCCCTTGAGAAGGTGGTGAGCTGCCTCCTTGAACCGCTGCAGTCCATGTGGTGTAGGTACACCCACAGTGCTGTTAGGGAGGGAGTTCCAGGACTTTGACCCAGTGACAGGGAAGGAATGGCGATATATTTCCAAGTCAGGATGGTGAGTGACTTGGAGGGGAACTTGAATGAACCTGAATTCTAACTTTTTGTGATTCATGTACAAGTACACCCAGATTCCTCTGTACTGCAGCATTTTGTGGTCTCTTCATTTAAATAATATTCTGCTTTTCTATTCTTCCTACCAGAGTGGACAACCCCACATTTTCCCACATTATACTCCATCTGCCAATTTTTTACCCACTTACTTAACCTATCTATATCTTTGTGTCCTCCGCACAGTGTGCTTTCCTACCAACTTTGTATCATCAGCATATTTGGCTACATCACCCACATCACTAATATAGATTGTAAGTAGTTGAGATCCCTGTGGCACCCCACTGGCTACATTTAGCCAAACTGAAAATGACCCATTTAGTCCTACTCTCTGCTTGCTGTTCATTAGCCAATTCTCTCTCCCAAACCATGAGCTCTTATCTTTTTTTTAATTCATTCATGGGATATGGATGTTGCTGCTGGCCTAGGCCAGCATTTATTGTCCATCCTTAACTGCCCTTGTTCAGAGGGCATTTAAGAGTCAACCACATTGCTGTGGGCCTGGAGTCACATGTAGGCCAGACCAGGTAAGAATGGCAGATTTCCTTCCCTAAAGGGCATTGCGACAGTTGTGTCACAGTCATCATCAGGCTTTTAATTCCAGACTTTCCCACCATCTGCCATGGTGCGATTTGAACCCAGGTCCCCAGAACATTACTCTGGGTCTCTGGAATACTAGTCCAGTGACAATACCACTATGCCACCACCTCCTCACATCTTGTGTTCTCTTATCTTACTTTTTATGTGGCACCATATCCTCCAGTCCCACAACCCTCCCTATCTCTGTAATCTCCTCCAGCTCCACATCCCTCCCTATCTCTGTAATCTCCTCCAGCCCCACATCCCTCCCTATCTCTGTAATCTCCTCCAATTCCACATCCCTCCCTATCTCTGTAATCTCCTCCAGCCCCACATCCCTCCCTATCTCTGTAATCTCCTCCAATTCCACATCCCTCCCTATCTCTGTAATCTCCTCCAGTCCCACATCCCTCCCTATTTTAGTAATCTCCTCCAGCCCCATCTCCCTCCCTATCTCTGTAATCTCCTCCAGTCCCACAATTCTAGTTGGGGGTGGGGGTGTAGTCAGGTAGGACCTGTGGGACATCTTTGGGGTACCCCCCAGATGCACTGCCCCGAAGCTCAGAAGTTACGGGCTAATATGTTAAAGTGCAGTGTAAATACAAGTTCTACATTTTCAAAGATAGTGATATACTAAATTATTCTTCAAATCTAATTTGCAATCAGTAAACGATGCAAAGCATCACAAAATAGTAATGTTTCATGTTCAGTGCCATCACGTACTGCTCTTTAGATTACATTACCTACCCTGGGGATTAAAGAACCCTGTCATCCAAAATACATTGGGCCTGCCCTCAAATATCCAAGAAGAAAATTGCACATTTCTCTCTAGAAACTCTGTGAACCAAAATCCCAATGTGGAAGAATCCCAGGAAATCCTCTTCCACATCACAGGGACACGAGCATTGTACATGTTATCCAAGGCATCTGTTAAATTCTGTAATGGAAAAGAGAGTGAGCATTACACTTCAGAAAGAATCCTGGACTCACCCAGGCACAGGCAAATGATCTAAACTATTTTTTTCTGTATTCATGCACATAATGCAAGTGTCGCTGGCTAGGTCAACATTTATTACCCATCCCTAATTGCCCTTGAGAAAGTGCGGTGAGCTGCCATCTTGCACTGCTGCAGTACATGTGGCATAGAAACACCCAGAGTATGTTTAGGCAGGGAATCCTGCAGCTCGAGTGTTGTTAGAGCTGCAGTCATCCAGGCAAGTGGAGAGTATTCCAACATATGCCTAACTTGGGCTTTGTAGATGACAAGCAGGTTTTGGGGAGTCAGGGGTTCTTTGCTGCAGGATTCCCAGGCTCTGGCCTGTTCTTGAAGCCACAGTATTTAAGTAATTGGTCCAGTTAAGTTCCTGGTCAAATGGAGGAGCAAATCTATTCAGACAAATAGAAACAAAATGCATACATTGGAAATCTGAAACAAAAACCTGAGCAAGAAAGAACCAGGTTGCTCCACATACGAGGCATTACTCTTCCTCGACTGCTGGTTGATCTGCACATTTGCATCAGGTTTTATCTTCTTCTGAATCTTTTAGGCTTTTGACACATTAGTGGTTTATTAGTATTAGAAACAAGAAATTACTTGTGTTTATAAATTCTCAGCAACATAGGGTGGAATTTTCCAGATTTAAAACCTCCTCCATGGCAGGTTTAATGTCGGGTGGCGGGGGAAACGACAATGTGGCTGGAGCTCAAAAGTCCATTTTCTGCCAGCTTCAAATGTGCGTTCCCATCTGTCATGGCAGTTCGCCATTCCTGCCACAGGCAGGGGGGAAACCATTATGCATCCCGTTAATGGATGCAGATGAAGGCCCGACCAGAATCGAGTGCCCTGCTGCCCAATCAGCTGCGCCACCAGTGAGTTTTCACGTTGGTCCAGTACATGTCTGAACCAACAAATGTCAGACTTATCTGCAAGAAGACTTACCTGGAGCAGCTCATGGAGATCGGAAAGGAAGATGGAGGCCTCCAGTGACCGGATCCTGGAACAGAAGTGGGTGGAGCATCTATGACAGGGATCTTCCAGTAGGTGGATTTTCTATCTTCAAGGGTGGGTCTGTTGAGGCCCAGGTGGGAAACCCCCCCCTGACTGCATAATTAATGAGGCCGGCATTGCGTGATACGTCGTGAATTCCCACTGGCCTCTGTGGCAGGAAAGACTTCCTGTTCCCACCTCCGCCATGGGGACTAAGTCCCGGAATGGAAAATTCCACCCATTGTGTTCTTTATGCATCTAACTAAGCCCCTTGACAACATTTTTTAATTCTTTCACAGGATATGGGCGTCACTGGCTTGGCCAGCATTTTTATTTCCCATCCCTAATAACGCTTGAGAAGGGGTTGGTATTGTGGTGTAGGTACACCCACAGTGTTGGTATGAAAGGAGTTTCAGGATTTTGACCCAGCGACAGTGAGGGGATGGCGATATATTTCCAAATCAGGATGGTGAGTGACTTGGAGGGGAACTTGCAGGTGGTTGTGTTTCCATGCATCTGCTGCCCTTGTCCTTTTAGGTGGTAGACATTGCGGCTGCAACTGTGTGTCAGTGGTGGAGGGGGCGAATATTTATGGACGGGGTGCCAGTCAAGCGGGCTGCTTTGTCCTAGATGGTGTCAAGCCTCTTGAGCTGCACTCATCCAGGCAAGTGGGGTGTATTGCATTACACTCCTGGCTTGTGCCTTGTAGATGGTGGACAGGCTCTGGGGAGTCAGGAGGTGAGTTATTCTTCGCACGATTCCTAACCTCTGACCTGCTCTTGTAGCCACAGTATTTATATGGCTAGCCCAGTTCAGTTTCTGGTCAATGGTAACCCCTAGGATGTTGACAGTGGGGGATTCAGCGATGGTAATGCCATTGAATGTCCTGGGGGGGTGACGGTTAGATTCTCTCTCGTTGGAGATGGTAATTTCCTGGCACTTATGGGGTGAGAATGTTACTTGCCACTTGTCAGCCCAAGCCTGAATGTTTTCCAAGTCTTGCTACATTTGGAAAATGGACTACTTCAGTATCTGAGGAGTTGCGAATGGTGCTGAACATTGTGCAATCATCAGCGAACATCCTCACTTCTGACCTTATGATGGAGGGAAGGTCATTGATGAAGCAGCTGCCACCCAGCAGCCTTTCACAAGCCATGCTGCAACCACTGAGGACCACCTTCTAGGAGCATTAGGATAGGCAAAGACACACGGAATACAGGCACTAAGGGAATGCACAAGGGTGATTTGTTTATTTCCAGTTACAAAATATGATTGAATTTATAAATGTGGATTAGATGGTACATTTTCTGGTGGGTTTTAATTTTGTGTTGATAGAAAGAGGATGATGTGATGGTCAGTGAAAGAGAAAATGCAAGGAACCTGGGACTTGGTGAATGGAGAGGAGTGGTTGAGATTACTGGTATCACTCATGAATTATTTCATCAGGTAGAACCCAGACATATAGGGCTGTGTCCGTCAAAGCCTCCCTTCTGCTTCCTGATCCTCTGCTTGCATGATGCAATGCCTGTGGTCACACAATAGCTCCACATTGACAGAGTGGAGTCCCCATCGGTTCAGGAAAATGACAGTGCTCGCACTAGGCACATGAAGGTAACATGGGTGCAGTCAATGGCAGCGAATACCATGGAGATGCCTGCAAACCTGCTCACTCCCTACTTGTCTCTGACAAAAAGGAATGAGAGGAGAGATTGGATAGGCTGGGGTTGTTCTCTTTGGAACAGAGGAGACTGAGTGGAGATTTGATTGAGATGTACAAAATTGTGAGGGGCCTGGATAGAGCGGATGGGAAGGGCTTATTTACTTTAGCCGAGAGGTCAGTGACTAGGGGGCATAGATTTAAGGTGATTGGTAAAAAGATTAGGGGGGAGATGAAAGAAACTCTTTTCACTCAGAGGGTTGTCAGGGTCTGAAACTCACTGCCTGAAAGGGTAGTAGAGGCAGAAACCCTCAACTCATTTAAAACGTTTCTGGATATACACCTTAAGTGCTGTAGCCTGCAGGGCTACGGACCAAATGCTGGCAAGTGGGATTAGGCTGGATGGCTCATTTTTTGCCTGGGGCAGACATGATGGGCCAAGTGGCCTCTTTCTGTGCCGTATGCTTTCTGCGATTCTATGAAATTGTTTCTCTGTCTGAATTGAGCAACAAGGCACTGCAAACTACAAGATGTTGCTTATATTTCCAGTACAAACCTGGAAGCAGGGTCCCCTTGACAGCCACAGGCAATGAGTTCTTTACCTGCTTTGGAGTTGTAGTTGTGTCTGCAGCAGTTGGAAGATTTCAGTTCTGACTTCTTTAGTAATGACTCCAGCACTGATGTCTCTGAACTTGAGGTAAGAGAATTACTCCCTAAAGACCTGCTGCTGAGAATCCCTCTCCATAGAACCATAGAAAAGTTACAGCACAGAAGGAGGTCATTCGGCCCATCTTGTCCATGCCAGCCCGAGGACACCCAGGTGCCCTTTCTAATCCCACCTTCCTACACCCGGCCCATAGCCCTGCAGCTTATAGCACTTTAGGTGCAGATCCAGGTACTTTTTCAACGAGTTTAAAGTTTCTGCCTCTACCACCAACTTGGGCTGCGAATTCCAGACACCCACTACCCTCTGCGTAAAAAAGTTCTTCATCATGTTCCCTCTACACCTTCTGCCACTTATCTTGAATCTATGTCTCCTGGTTCTAGAATTCTCCATCAAGGGAAATAATTTTACCCTGTCCACTCTATCTATTCCCTTCATAATTTTGTACACCTCAATCAAGTCACCTCTCAGCCTTCTTTGTTCTAAGGAAAATAACCCCAACCTATCCAATCTCTCCTCGTAGCTACTCCATCTCCTCCTTCTTCTAGCAGCCTTTCCTGCACTGCACAGCCCTTCTTTAGTGTACCATCTACAAGATGCACTACAACAACTCACCAAGGCTCCTTCCACAGCACCTTCCAAACCCATGTCTGAGAAGAAGAGCAGCAGATGCCTGGGAACTCCACCACCAGCAAATTCCCCTCCAAGCCACACACCATCTTGACTTGGAAATATATCACTGTTCCTTCACTGTCATTAGCTCAAAGTCCTGGGACTCCCTACCTAGCTGTACCTGCACCACATGGACTGTAGCAGTTCATGAATGCGATTCACCATCACCTTTTGAAGGGCAATTAGGGATGAGTTATAAATGCTGGCCTTGCAGTGATGCTCATATCCCATGAATGAATGATAAAATTAAACTTAAAATGCGAGCTGCATTTGCTGATATTAGAGTAAGACTGACCTCGCTCATGACGATGGTTCCCTCTATGGCCAGCTGTAAGTCAGTTAGACAGTTCCGGAGCATCATGATAACCTTCTGCATTCTGTCAATTTCTTGACGCAGGAAGATATTCATTGAATTCAAAATTCCCATTTTTACGAGGCAAGCTTTCACCTATCAAAACAAAAGGCTCTTTCAACGTAATAAACAAGTTTATAGTAACCACTATCTTTTTAAATAGTGATACAGAAAACCTAATTTTCAGAAATGTTCCTTTTACAGCAGCAAATCCATCAACAGCAATTTCAAAGTAATGTTGGGTGATGAAAAATCCAGTAGATCCAGAGGGTTTGAATTCAGTTTCAAGTACGTATGGATTACTAAACTCTCCTTGTACATATCGTATTTAGCACTAATTCAGCACTGCTGGTTACAAAATGCTTGGGACAGTTAGTTGAGAAATGGTCATACACTGTTGGATGGCACTGAGGAGATGCTCACAATATTTGAACTGTGATACTTGGCCTTGAAATGATTAAACAGGCTAAAATACTTTTAAAACTTGCCCATCAAAAAAAAGAAACTGCTGAGTGTCTCACCTTGGTGGAATATTTGCCTGACAGTCTCCCCAGCTCCTGACTCCATCCTAAATCCCGAGGTCAAGCTTATTTGCATGAGGGGGATGGCTGGCTGTGACATTTCTAATATCCTGTGAGCTGTGATCCATAAGGAACTTGGATACTCCCTCAGGGGTTTGGGCCGTAATAACCAAAGAATGTGCAAAATTGAAACAAAGGAGGGATTTTCCAATTGCTGCTTTCAAATCATTCCATGTTATAGAGTGTCATTAAAATATTGGCATTTGCCCCCCCCCTCCTATTTCTGCCAAAATATTCTCCAAGTTTGCAATTACAGCTGCATCATGAATACTTTGACTGGGGCAGGATATCTTGCCAGGTGGTGTCATCCCACCAGCCCCACCTTTTCTGGTGTCAGTGTGGTGGGGTTGGGAGGAGGGTGGGCAGATGTGAGCAGCTTTAACTGCTACTTCTAGTGCAATTTCTCTACACTACAAAAGTGTCAGGCACCTGGTAGCGCTGGGTCCAATCCCAGATTCTGGCTTGCCTACCCTGTTCAAACTACCAGTGTCCTTGAAAGCTCAGTGAATAAATACACTCAGGGTGTAGCTCCAAGCCAAAGAAAATTAGGGGTGGAATTGTCCCAAATTTGCACTGTGTGGTAGCGCGCAGGTGAAACGATGTTGGCCACAATGGCAGCTTCTCACATCGTATCGTTCCAAACCTGCCGTATTAATTATGCATTCCTGGGAAACACCATTTTGATGGCGAGCGGGCTTTCATTCGCCCGTCACACGTCACCTCGCTGCTTCATCACGCCAGGCATCATATTTAAAGTCCAGCTGCGTGCACACCTCTCAGTGCTTCCAGCCCATGACTGCTGCATGGGAGACATGGCCCCAAAAGGCAAGAAGACTACAGCCCCCAGGTTCAATGACGCATTGCTCGAGCACCTTTTGGACACAGTGGGGGCTCACTGTGATGTCCTCTACCCTGCTCCGGCCGCAGGATGAGCAGAAACATCACTAATCCGGCTTGGGAGGCAGTGGCAGCGGTGGTCAGCACCAACACCCTGCAAAAAAGGACAGCTACCCATTGCCGCAAGAGGATGAATGATCTCCTCCTTCCGTTAGGGTAAGTCACTCTTCTCATCACTCTCAACTCACTCACTCACAAACCCATCACACATCCACAGGGATCTCACTCACTGCCAGTTCAAGGGATATTACCATTCACTCTCTCACACACCTTCATTGTCCTCATCCCATCCATGGCACCACTCACTACTCACACATGCCAGGCATACTTATCATCTGGCCTGGCAGGCGTCCTGTTTACACTCATTCCATCTTTATTCATGCAGGACAAGCTGGCACACAAGAGGGAGAAATCACAGACTGGTGGCGGAATTCCCGAAATCAAGGTCCTCAAGGACTTTTAAAACAGAGCCATCCAGCTGGCCGGCGAGAATCTGGACCGTTCCTGTGCTGATGGTGAGGTCGGCTGTGCTCTATCAAGTGAGGTTCCAGCAGTGCAACATCCATCAGACAACCATTCTGTGAATGATGTGTCCTGTTTCACAGGCCACTGCCATGCTCTAATTATCTGTCCTTGCTTTCGCAGGCACATCTGAGAGAGTCCATAGCCTAGGGCCTCCAATCAAGCCCCGAGGGAAGTTCAGAAGAGGAAGCCACTGAAATCCTCCCTGAAGTCCTGTCACAGCGTACGCCCACACCCTCCACCAGCACAGAGACACACACCTCGGTGGGACCTAGCTTTAGAGTAGCCTTGGGATCACAATCTGGTGAGCATATTGCACTGTCTGATCCATAGCAGGCGGTAGCAGGGACTTCCAAGGTGTCCGACAGTTGGAGGACTGCTAGAGGCCAGGAGTTTGCTGAGTCCAAGTTAGATGACGAACCTCTGGAGTCGGTCATGTCACAGTTGCTGGTGTTGTAAAGGCAATCTCGGGAACATCAGGAAGGGCTGTCCGCTGCACTCCTCAGATTGCAAGGCAAAATGGCGGAGTCCTTCTGCCTCAGGTTGAGGTGATAGCGCCAGCATGCCAATGCACCAAGGTCAACATTGATAGGATAGCGGCCACCTTGGAGACCTTGGTCCAGGATGTCGCTCCTGCGCTGCTGCATGGACTGAAATCCATTGCCGATGCCTTTATTGGCGTCCAACAGTGTGTACGCGAGAGGGGTGTGGGGCAGCTCGATCTCACTCTAGATACCCCTTCCCCTCATGGAGTCAGCCAGGGGCCCTTGAGGCTCAGGAGGTCTATCCAACCTGGGCCATCCATTCAGGTGACTCCGGGAGCATCCGTCCCATCCGAATCCCCTCTTCCTGTGACCTCAGCAGCTCCAACCCTACAGGCCGAGGGGGGTGCCACTGCCACGCAGCAGGACCCTGAAAACAGGCTGGGGCCCCCCACGTCTTGGCTCTCTAGAGGGCACTGTAGCTGTCAGCAGGCTGCCCCCACCTCTGCTGTGGATGTCTGGAGAGAACCAAGACGTAGAGGCAGCGTTAGGAAAGTTAAGAAAATGTAACTCTTTTGAGTCAACCGAATAAACTAAATTAACAAAATTGGGACAAATAAAAAAGCAGTCCCTTGAAGGGAAACTGCATTGCACAGTCTTGGCACAGATGTTGATTGCTTGTACATCATGTTCACTATTGTCAATAAACTCCCAAGAATGTCTCCCTGCTTATGGCTCCTTGTTCTGTTGAACAGTGTTCATGTCACTCAGACGTGAAACCTTTCTGCACAAGGTAAAAGGCAGGTGTCTTCATCCTGGGCCTCTTCCCTGTGCTTCATTCAGCCTTCAGACCACAGTGATGGTCCAGCCTCACATCCCCTGGTCATATTAGTCTTGCCTGCACATCGATGGTGCTTGTCATTGCTGCCAGAATGTCATGGGCAGGTGCCACAGAGTTCTGTCATTCTCTCTGTGTTCTCTCAGCACAGAATCACAAAATCACAGAATTGTTATGGTGTAGAAGGAAGCCATTTGGCCCATCATGTCTGCACAGGCTCTCTGAACATTTTAACTTAGTGCAAATCCCCTACCTTTTCCCCTGCACATTGTCTCTATTTAAATAATTGTCCAATACCCTCTTGAAAGCTTCAATCGAACCTGCCTCCACCATATTTCCAGGCAGTGCATTCCAAACGCTCGCTGTGTGAAAATGTTTTTTCTCACCTCGCATTTGCTTCTTTTGCAAAACACTTTAAAACTGTGCCCTTTGGTTCTTGATCCATTTACAAGCAGGAACAGTTTCTCCCTATCTATTCTGTCCAGACCCCTAATGATTTTGAAAACTTCTATCAAGTCTCCTCTCAGCTTTCTCCTCTCCAAGGAAAACAATCCCAACTTCTCCAATCTTTCCTCACAACTAAAGTGTCTCATCCCTGGAACCATTCTCACAACCTCTTCTGCACTCTCTCCAATGCGTTCACATTCTTCCCATAGTGTGATGCCCAGAACTGTACGCAATACTCCAGCTGAGGTCTAACCAGTGTCTTACATAAGTTCATCATAACCTCCCTGCTCTTGTACTCTATGTCCCCATTAATGAAGCCTGGAATACTGTATGCTTTAAAAACAGCTCTCTCTACCTATCTTGCCACCTTTAATGACTTATGTACATATACACCCAGGTCTCTCTGCTCCTGCACACCCCTTAGAATAGTATCCTTTATTTTATACTGTCTCTCCATGTTCTTTGTACCAAAGTGCATCACCTCACACTTCTCCGCATTGAACTTCATTGAACAGCCACCTATCTGCCCACTCCACCAATGTGTCAATGTCCTTTTGAAGTTCTCCACTGTCCTTTGAGGTGGGACTGGCCCCCATCTCTTCATAATCTGTGACCAGTGACACTGTGCTCCTGAAGGGGTCAGATGCTGAAGGCGGACAAAGGATCAGGTGCTTTTAAAGTTTCATGGCTGCATCTCTACGATATGACCCTGATCACAGAGTGCAAGTGAGCTGCCCTTGACCAGACAGGAGTCAGACATTCTCACCGGCTATGTGAAGATCTATGGAGTGTTCTCACTGCATGTTGTCATCATCCTCCTGCAATTGAGTGACTGTTAGGGCCTCCACTGCGCCTCAATGACAGGAGCATTCTCACAGAGAATATGTGTGCTGCCATAAGCCAGACTGGAGTTAAAACATTCACAGAGGCAATATGAGGATCTATAGTGCCTCCTCACTGTATGTCTTCATCATCCTCCACAAATCTAGCAGCTATGAGGGCCTCCCAAGCGCACCTGCCTCATCGCCATCTTTGTCACTTTCGAGGACCTCCTTACCCTCATCACCATCGATGTCCTCCTCAGCCAAGGAGGCCTCCAGCTCCTGTATCTCCTCCTCAGCCAGCTCCTCTTCCCATTGCAGCACCAGGTTGTGAAGGGAAAAGCAGGCGATGACGATGTGTGACACCCTCTGGGGACTGTATTGCAGGGCTCCTCCAGACTGGTCCAGGCACTGGAACCTCATTTTCAGCATCCTGATGGTTTGCTCCACCAAGTTGTGAGCTGCAGCATGAGCCTCACTATACCTTCACTCTGCTGCAGTCTGAGGCAGCTGCACGGGTGTAATCAGCCACATTCTCTGCGGTAGCCCTTGTCCCCGAGGAGCCAACCCTGCAGCTTCTGTGGACCCTGGAAGATGTAAGGGATCTGTGACTGACTGAGGATGTAGGAGTCATGGATACTCCCTGGAAACTGTGCACAGACCTGCAGGATGCAGCTGCACATTCAGCGAATGGAACCCCTTCCGGTTGAGATTGTTGATCATGTGTTGCGACGGAGATCTCAGTGCCTCATGAGTGCAGTTGATAGCACCCTGCACCTATGGGAAAACAGAAATCTGGGCAAATCCAATTGCTCTTGCATCCTGGCTGTCCTGGTCCTGTGTGAAATGCACAAAGTTGTGTTCCCTCACGAAGATGGCATCCGTGACCTCATGGATGTATTTGTGTACTTGTGATATCCCACAGGGGTCACCTGTGGAGCCCTGAAAGGAGCCACTGGCATAAAAATTGAGCACCACAGACACTTTCACGGCCACTGGCAGTGGATGCCCTCCATGTCCCCTTTGGCGCCAAATCCTGCAGCAGCTGGCAGTTGTGGCCAGCCATCTCCCTAAACATGTGCCGTCTTTGGCAACACAGATTGTCGGTCATCTGCATGAATGAAAGGCAACATCTAAAGACTCTGGGTTAGCCAGGGGCCGACCAACAATGGCTTGCTGTGGCTCTTCAGCAGTGTGCACAGGAGTGCCAGCAGCCCGTTTTACTAAAAATGCACCCACCCCTGCCCTACTCCACCTGACCGATTGGCAGCAGCTTTGCCTATTGGGCTGCATGCTGTGCTCTCAGCTCAGGCACAGGTATTCTCCTAACCCGCACTGCAAGGCTGCACTGTTAGCTTGAGCCATGGGGGAGACTGGTCTAAACCGGGATGCTGACAATGCAAAGGGCTGTGAGCGCCTCCACCAGTGACTGCTCCATGGCCAGCTTTAGCAAGGAGATTGTACAACGTGTGCAGTCATCCAACTGTACTGCAGACCACTAAAAAGCTCATTAGTTTGCAGTCTGTACCTGAGGGGTGAAAAACTATGGAGCACTTGGTGGCACTTTAATGCCCCCGCGTTGCTCGAGTGGGCAGATAAGCTAGAGGCGCGACTCCAATCATAAC